>NC_045796.1:67656586-67967836 GCF_009873245.2 Balaenoptera musculus | reverse complement strand
AATCCTCTGAATGGGAGAAAATATTTGCAAATCAAGCAACTGACAAAGGATTAATCTGCAAAATATAAAAGCAGCTCACGCAGCTCAGTATCAAAAAAAACAAACAACCCAATCCAAAAATGGGCAGAAGACCTAAACAGACATTTCTCCAATGAAGATATACAGACTGCCAACAAACACATGAAAGGATGCTCAACATCATTAATCATTAGAGAAATGCAAATCTACAATGAGGTATCACATCACACCAGTCAGAATGGCCATCATCAAAAAATCTAGAAACAATAAATTCTGGAGAGGGTGTGGAGAAAAGGGAACCCTCTTGCACTGTTGGTGGGAATGTAAATGGATACAGCCACTATGGAGAACAGTACGGAGGTTCCTTAAAAAACTAAAAATAGAACTATCATACGACCCAGCAATCCCACTACTGGGCATATACCCTGAGAAACAGAATTCAAAAAGAGTCATGTTGCAAGAGGCAGAAGATATGGGGATGTATGTATGTGTATAGCTGATTCACTTTGTTATACAGCAGAAACTAACACACCATTGTAAAGCAATTATACTCCAATAAAGATGTTAAAAAAAAAAAAAAAAGAGTCATATACCACAGTGTTCATTGCAGCACTATTTACAATAGCCAGGACATGGAAGCAACCTAAGTGTCCACTGACAGATGAATGGATAAAGAAGATGTGGCACATATATACAATGGAATATTACTCAGCCATAAAGAGAAACGAAATTGAGTTATTTGTAGTGAGCTGGATGGACCTAGAGTCTGTCATACAGAGTGAAGTAAGTCATAAAGAGAAAAACAAATACCATATGCTAACACATATATATGGAATCTAAAAAAAAAGTAAATCGTTCTGAAGAACGTAGGGGCTGGACAGAAATAAAGACGAAGATGTAGAGAATGGACTTGAGGACACGGGGAGGGGGAAAGGTAAGCTGGGATGAAGTGAGAGAGTGGCATGGACCTATATACACTACCAAATGTAAAATAGATTGCTAGTGGGAAGCAGCTGCATAGTACAGGGAGATCAGCTCGGTGCTTTGTGACCACCTAGAGGGGTGGGATAGGGAAGGTGGGAGGGAGATGCAAGAGGGAGGGTATACGGGGATATATAACACATATAGCTGACTCACTTTGTTATACAGCAGAAACTAACACACCATTGTAAAGCAATTATACTCCAATAAAGATGTTAAAAAAAAAACAAAAACAAAACAGAAAACATGTCCACCCAAACACCTGAATGTGAATGTTCATAGCAGCATTATTCATAATAGCCCCAAACTGGAAACAATACAAATGTCCATCAAGTGATAAATGGTTAAACAAATTGTGGTATATCCATACAAGAGAATGATACTCAAAGATGAAAATGAATGAAATATTGATACATTTTGCAACATGAATCTCAAAAGCATTACGCTAAATGGAAGAAGTCAAACACTATAAAGCCTACATACTGTATGATCCCATTTATATGACATTCTAGAGAAGACCATAGTACAGTGATAAAAAAGCAGATCAGTGGTTTCTTGGGGCTAGAGGTGAAGGAAAGAAACTGACAGCAAAAGGGCATGAAGAACTTTCTGGTGTGATGGAAATGATCTATATCTTTATTGTGGTGTTGGTTACATGCCTTATGCACTTGTCAAAATTCATCAAACTGTACAATTAAAATGTTTGAGTTTTATTGTATATAAATTATACCTTAATACAGCTAATAAGAAAGACAAAATCTAGTTATGTGATTTACAAAAGACAAATCTAAAACCTTTTGCGTCCTTGAAAAAAAGGAAGTTGGAGAAAGATATTTGCACACAAATACCCAGAAATCTGGTTTAACTGAATTAAACCCATAAAAAATTAATATTAGGCAAAAAGATGAAAAGGCTCATGACATAGTAATAAAAACATTTAACCCACCAGAAAGACATATGCCTAACGACATCTTCAAAATGTATAAAAACAAAATTCACATAACCTCAAGGAAAAACTGACCATAGGACAATTTTATCTGTGAATATAAATGCAAAAATCTTGAACAAAATATTAGCAGTTTAAATACAGTAATTTATAGAAAAAAATAACATGCCTAAGTTTGAGTTAGTCCCATAATACAAAGTTACTTCAATATCAATTAATGTTATTCATCACATTAGCAGATTAAAGAAGATAAAACATATGATCATCTCAAAGGATGCAGAGAAAATATTCAATAAAATATAAAAACCATTCATGATTAAAACTCTGAGTAAACAAGGAATAGAAGGAAACTTCCTCAGTTGGGTGAAGGGTATCACAAAATAATGTTACATCATCTAGCAAACATCATACTCAAGGGTGAAACTTTAAATCATTGCCTGTAAAGTTAATGAAAAGATAAAGTCTGCTATTTATTATCACTTCTGTTCAACTCTGGAGATTCTAGCCAGCTCAATAAAGTAAGAAAAGGGAATTAACATTATATAGAACGGAAAGGAAAAAAATCAAAGCTATTATTTCTTATAGATGATATAATAATCTAAATAGAAAAACCTAAAGAATCTATAAATTATTTTTATTAATAAGGAGGCCAATAATGTTACCATATATATGATAAAATGCAGGGCCCTTCAACAGTGAAATGGCTAAATATTGTTTTATAATAAATACAATAAAATATGATACAGCAATGAAAATGAATGAACTAAAGAAGTTACACACATCAATATAGACGAATCTCAGAACATATTGTTTTGGCAGGACCAAGTCACAAAATAACCCGTATGATTCCAGTTACATAAAGGTTAAAATAATATAGTACATTGTTTAGGGATACATACATATGTGATAAAACTAAAGAAAAGCAAGAGGGTGATTAACTCCAAATCCAGGAAAGTAGCTAGGGAGAGCAGAATGTGATAGGAGAAAGGTACATATTGATATCAACAGCAGTGATAATATTCTCGAGGTAAGTGTTATAAATATGGATGTCTCCATTTTATTCTTTAAAATGTACCAACATGCTAATACATTCCCTTCTATATGTGTGGTATACTTCCTAATTCAAAGAAGTAAATGAACCCAAGTGAACTTGGTCAGAAAGTGCATTTTAAAGTACAGTAGGGACTTCCCTGGAGGTCCAGTGGTTAAGACTCCACGCTTCCACTGCTGGGGGTGCGGGTTCGATCCCTGGTTAGGGAACTAAAATCCCGCATGCAGCAGCACGGGGCGGCCAAAAAAAAAAAAAAAGAAAGAAAGTACTGTACTATTATTTCAAGTGGGAAAACACAGGCATTTAGGAACTCATTTTTCTGTATCTAAGTTTTGACAGGGTCCAGTCACTCAAGCCAGACCCAAAGCCTCAGTATCTGCCAACAGCCTGCATGCTTCCCCCTCCTCCAATTCGTCCTCCACCTGCCCCCAAGAGCAACCTTTACCGAACATAAACATCACCGTGTTACTTTCCAGCTTTAAAATCTTTCAGTATTGACCCATCCCTACACGGAATAGCCTCCAAGCCATTTAGAATACAGCCCCCTTTCTGGCTGCTCTGTGTGTACACTTCAGATCACAGCATTGTAAACCAACTGCAGCTCTATGGTAACAGTAATATGTTAATTTAACATGCTGATATTAAAATATTATCTCATGGGTCCATACATTAGCATACCGTATGCTCTTCGCTCTTCTTGAAAAATCCTTGCCTGCCTCAGAAGTATTATTCATCTTCAAACTATCACATATAGAATGGATAAACAACAAGGTCCAACTGTAGAGCACAGGGAACTATATTCAATATCCTGTGATAAACCATATGAAAAGAATATGAAAAAGAATATATATGTATAACTGAGTCTGTACAGCAGAAATGAAACACAACATTGTAAATCAACTATACTTCAATAAAATTTTTAAAAATTATTATTAATCTTCAGAAAATCTGTGAAACAGCTCCATTCTGAAGGCTTCCCACTCCTCATGGACCTCGTTGCTATCATTCCATTGAACACGTGCTGCTTTTTAAATCTGTCTGCCCTCCCAACTGCACTGCACACTATTGAGTGCAGGAATGGTATCTTATTTTTCTTTGTATCTCCAGTGTGTAGCACAGCACTAGCCCCCCAGAAGCTATCATCTATTGAGCATCTACTGTATACCAGGCCTTGCACCCAGCTTTTCACCCATTATCCCACTGAACTCTCATGACAACTCAATGAACTATTATTAGCCCTTTTTTTTTTTTTTTTTTTAACAAATAAGGAAACTGAGATCTAGGGTTTAACACCCCCAGGATCCTCCAGGTCGTAAGTGGAATTCTGATGAGAACTTGGGTCTCTGGGACGCCATTGCTGAGGTCAGCACCTTGCACCTCTGGTGAAATGTCATGCACTCAAAAGTAAAACACGTCCTGTGAACTCTCACGCAACTCGTGCCCTGTGAAGTTTACGGAGCGCAACGGAGGAGGTGTCAGGACCTCTGGTTCCGCCACTTGTCAGCTGTGACTCAGGGCTGTCCCAGGCTGTCTTTGGGCCTCCCTTTCCTCACTAGGAAGGATTCCACACTTCACAGGTTCCGTATCACATGCTCACTCTTCTAAAGCGGATAAGAAAGTCTTGTGGATCGAAACTTTGGGTACTCTTTCCAGTTACTGGCCCTGAAAGAGCTCCTCTTTTACTGAAAAACTGTTTCTGAAGGAAAGATGCCAGAAGCCACTTTGGGGCAGGGTCAGGGAAGTGTTCACTTTGGTTCCCAGACCAGAGCAGGCACCTGGTCTCCCCCTTGCCCCAAGGGCTGGAGATCAGAGGAACAGTGCACCAGCATGAAGTCAGCCAAAGACGCACTTTCTATAACCACTCTCCACAGAGGAGAAAATTAACAACACTGTGTTTAAATAATGTGCAGCGTGATATACCACCCAAACCCCCACCCTTCTTCCTGGGGAAATGCAAAGTTAGCTGTGGCCTTTTCACAAACCTCGGAGAGGATGAAATGTCAGCTGTAACTGAATTTCCTGGCTTCATTCCACGTACCTCACCACCTTACTATTATCTACAGTGACATTTTGGATATTAATATACCACATCTAAACATCAGCCCTCGCTCAGACATCATGTTACAAACAGCTGAATTCTACAGCTGTTCCTGCTAGAAACAGAAAGATTCTTAACATTTTTGAAGGGAAAAAAATCTGTTTGTTCACAGATGTCTCCCCAGCCACGTTTATGGGGGCTTGTCCATTAGCTATAGCAAGTCAATGCTAACTATACTTGTCACTCCTATTTACACACACTACTGGTTTTAAGTAACCACTCCTTCCCATCTCCCAAAAAGACAGCTAAAAAAAAAATGTTCGCTTGGAGGAAGAGAAACTAAAATTCTTCTTGCTGTTCCTCTCAATCAGACCCTTGCAGGGGCAAAAGTATTCACTGTGGTTTATACACTTGTCACTCAAAAACATGGTACCTAGAAATGCCATGAGCCTTCCTATAATTTGACTTCTACTTAAGGAGCTGCATCAATACTTGCTTTGGGCACAAAATGCAGAGCAGCTGAATGGCATTTTGGCAATGGTGTAGATGAAAACTATTTAAAAAATACATCCCACCCCTTGTATTTCTGGGAGACATTGCTAGATTGTAACATGTTCCTAATCAGTAGAGTCAGCTTAGCTCCATGGGGACCACACATGCACATGCGTGTACTGAGCCCTTGCTGTGAGCTACATGGTGTGCTAAATGGTCTACATTTGTGACTCCCTAAAATAGCCTTAGGCGGTAGGTATTTTCTCCTTCATTTTACAGGTGAGGAAACTTGAGTACTACATGAACTGCCCCAAATCACACAGTCAGTAAATTTGCAAAACTGGAATTTGAACAGTCAATCAGACCCAGAATATGTAACACAGAAGTCCTTTCAGGGAACCAAGGAAACAATATTCATTCCTTCACAACCCTTGAAATACACCCTATTGTGTGTTTTTAATTTTTTTTCTTAAATATCAGAGGAAATTGATCATTGATGAAATGTAACCATCAAACCTTAATAAAGATTTCAATGATCAAACAAATAAACCCAAACTTTATTAAGTTTATTAACTGTAATTAAGACATTATAAATGTCAAAAGAAATAAAACATGGCTCTTAAAAGAGGCTGGGGGGACTTCCGTGGTGGTGCAGTGGTTAAGAATCCGCCTGCCAATGAAGGGGACACAGGTTCGAGCCCTAGTCCGGGAAGATCCCACATGCCGCGGAACAACTAAGCCCATACGCCACAACTGCTGAGCCTGCGTTCTAGAGCCAGGGAGCCACAACTACTGAGCCCGCTTGCCACAACTACTGAAGCCCATGTGCCTACAGCCTGTGCTCTGCAACAAGAGAAGCCACCGCAATGAGAAGCCCACGCACCGCAACGAAGAGTAGCCCCCACTCGCCACAACTAGAGAAAGCCCGCACGCAGCAATGAAGACCCAACGCAGCCAAAAGTAAATAAATACATAAAATTGATTCTTAAAAAAAAAAAAGAGACTGGGGGTGCGAATTTTAGGAAAATAAATGTATTTCAACTACTGCTCTCTCCTGGTGGCATAACCAAAGGTTATGTGGCCTTTGCTTAATTCAATCAATTTAGAAGCTTTTCATCTAACTGATCTATCAAGTCCAAACATGTAGGTAAGGAAAGACTGTATGGGGCTTCCTCAGGATGAGACTTGGTTCTAGACTGAAGTCAAGTACTTTCCACCTGGGTAACTATGAGAAACCACTTAGCTTCTCTGTGCCTCCATTTTTTCATCAGTAAAATGGGAATAATAGTATTTGCCTACTTCAAAGGTTCCTGTGAATGTCAAAGATAATGCGTATGAATGTTCTTTTCAAATACTCTAAAACCGAAGGCATTCTCATTAATCTACTAGAGCCATTCACAGCAATATCCATTAAAATTAAAATTACAGTGGACCCTTGAACAACTTGGGGGGTAGGGGTACCAACACTTCATGCAGCTGAAAACCCAAACATAACTTATAGTCGGTCCTCTGTATGCGCGGTTCCTTCAGATCCGTGGTTCCCCATCCGTGGATTTAACCAACCGCAGGTTATGTAATATTGCAGTATTTACAATTGAAAAAAACCTGAGTATAAGTGGACCCACACAGTTCAAACTCACGTTGCTCAAGGGTCAGATGTACATGTACTCTTTAATGCTGCAGCAGTCCCATTCCTGGGAACCAATGCCATAGAAATATCAATACTTCTTTGCAAGGTTATGTACCGAGATGTTTATGACTACAATGTTGATAGCAGCCAAAAGGGGGGTCAGCAGGACCAAGATAAATGTCCATCAGTAGAGTAATGGTGGAATAAATTATAATAATTATACTATAGCATAATATGCAGCCACTAAAAAGAGTGAAATAGGGCTTTATCAGTTGAATGAAGAGATTTCAACATGGCTTTTTCAGAAAAGCAGGATGTAAAAAAATGTAATGAGGAGTCCCAAAAGTCATGTAGTGCTTTCAAACTTTAATAATTTCGTAAGTATAAATGCTACATACTTACAAAACAACATGAAAGGTTCATCATTTAATATTTTAAAATACTGTTTCTTATTAAAATTCAACATAACAGAAACCACTGCACACAAAAAATTAAAAGCAAAATTTTTCATTCAAAATTCACAAAGTAAAATAAATGCAAATAATTAAATGTTCAAATGTTTCTTTTGTAAGTGTATAGCAATTATAACCCTGAAGTTATTAACTTAAAGCTGTACTAATTATTTGAGCATACTCCATATAATATGTTTTTACTTCTGTAAAACAGAATGACAACCCTCACCCCTCACTCCCACTTGTGTGCTGGTGTGTGTGTGTGTGTGTGTATGTGCGTGTGTGTATGATTGTGCATTTATGTAACTGATTATATTAACACAGAGAAATAGGGAAGACTACCTGGGCAGTTAAAAGTGGTGAAGAGGGAATAAGGAAGTGAGTGATCTCACTGGTGCAAAAAGGAAAATTTTTAAAAAGGGGTCGTCTAAAAAGTGTGTGTGCTATTATCACACTCATGCACTAACAGAAAATCACTTGCATTATATAGATATATAAAAGTTTAACTTTTTTTTTTTTTAAAGAAAGGAAAGAAACTTGCTCCAAGTCCCACACTAAGTAAACAGCAGAAGAGCCAGAACTTGTACCGAAGTCTCTCTGGCCATGAGGCCTGGGCTCTGAACCACTCCTGTGACCTGTGTAACCAGCAAGGTGACTAGTCTGATCCACCGTGGCTGGGGATCACCAGCACTGCCACGGGCAGCTTCAAGACGGGGCTACAGACCGTTACTTGTGGACCTCTGGGGCTCTTTTCAAAACCGCCAATTGTCCTTCGAATCTCTCATTTCCAGGCTGGAACAGTACAGCCCGGTTGATGGTGTAGCCGCCAGAGCTCAGCCTTTTGGTTGATGCTGATAGCAGCCCTCTGTTTCGTAGACATTATAATTTTAATCACCACTGCAATGAAATTCTTATTGATCGGTTCATCTCTGAATCAAAGACACCTTCCCCACCCCCACCCCCCCCCCAAGTAAACTAGAAGTGGAAACATCTTGGCAATCTCTAAATAAGCAATTCTCTTCCTTCCTCCAGGCTTGTCACATACTGTGCCCTCTATCTGGAATCCCCTTCCTCTTTTTCTCTGACTGGGAGACTCCTCTGCATTCTTTAAGATGCAGCTCAAATGTCATCTTCTCCATCAAGGTTTTCCTACCTCTTCCAGGCAGAAGTGCTTCGCCCTCTGCATGCCCACACTGCTTAGGGCAGGCATCTCCCGGCACTTCTCACCTTGCCTTTGATTATGGGTTTAGGTGCTGATCCTCCCAGGGGACGCCTGGGATGGTGATGCCTTATTTATCTCTGTACCACTTCTCACCCTCCCCTTGTCCCGGGAGCTAGCGTGGTGCTTGGCACATCACAGGCCTTCAACAAAATATCAGTTTCATGAAACTGTGACCTTATGAATTCACAAGGTGAATTAGTAATAGGGTCCATTAGGCAGGCAAATCAACATTCCATCTTCTGCAAATGGGGCTAAGAATTCCTTGCCTTTAAATAATCTCTAACTAAATCTTTACCAGGAAACATGATACAACTCATACAGGTGTAGCTTCATTTTTGCCTCTTCCCAACTCAGCAACAGCAGGGCAAGCTACTACCCTTCCAAATGTTGGCTTTAGATGTGAAATCACACCCAGAGCATGAAGGGTGTGTATGCACATGTATGTATTCACATACAGAATGCTCTTCACTAATTCAGACCTACCTTTACCTCCTCAGGGTGAGACTATTCACAGAAATAAGAATGGCTAATGTTGTATAACACTTTGAATGTATTTGTTTTCAGAGACATTATCTGATCTGTGGTATGGAGCAAACAGCAAATCAATCAACCTGATGTATGTTTATGTTGACACTGATTTTGCGGTAGAGCATCCTTTGGGTTTGGTCTTCTTTACATATCCATGCCTGAAAATGCTGACCGACTGTAGGTCCCTGCTGTGAGATGCAAGATCTGTTAAATTCGAATGTACTTGATAACATGCGTATCCCTTATTGTCTACCATAAATAGATTTAAGCAAGCCAAAAAGTTTGAACAAAAACTCATAATTCTAGTCAGTAATAGTGAAGAGTATCCCAATTAAGAAAATGGTCACTTATTTGTTCCTATTGCCATCAGTGAAAGCAGGAAAAGCATTTGGCAGATCGTCTTCTGTCATCCTGACATTTCAGAAGGATAAGTTCAAACAGATGAAACGGATGTACTACAGTAACTCACTCTGCTGTACAATTCAACCAGACCAACTCCCAGGGCTCCTGAGCTGCCTATAATCAAGAATGTTTGGCTGAGTTCTGTTAGCTGTCAAGGTTTAATAAGCCAAGCTAGTTAATGAGTGACGGCTAGATTTCATTCCAAGACTTCACATCATCCATGAAGCAATTAAGCATGTACCTCCTGGTCTCCCATGGGAGTTCCAAAGGTGCCTCAGTCTACTAAGAGACTAAATTCAGCAAGGTTTGAGGGGAAACAAATAAACGACATTTAACCCTGAGAGGTAGCAGAGGATGCCTTCTCTCAGCATCTGTGTTAAGAGAGAAATCTTGCCAGTTTAATTGTTGTCTGCATAACTCGTGTAGCTATTTCTTCTTTTTTTTGCCTGTCTTTCTGAAATTATAAAAGGCTTTTATGAGTTGTTTATAGGAAACCAAGTACCCTGACCCACAGGCAAGGTATTCCTGGAACTGCTGAAATAGCAAGCAAGATAATGATATCATTTTAGAAAGTGCCAAGTAAGAAAGCTCTGATTAACTGCTGAAACATGCTCACTGGACATATTTGTAAATAGAATGAATGTCGCTTTAACATCTTTTCTTTATCAAGGCTCCCCCTTCCTGGTACGCTGTTACTGTGAATATTTCCTCTTTAGGGTCCTGCATATAAGGAAGGTTGTTTGATGTAAAGGAGTGACAAATCTTTTTTGGAGGAAAAAAAAGGTAAGTGTTCGCGGAGCTAATGGAAAGATTCTGAATCTCATCCAACATAGCGCGATCTTTCCACTTTGCATAACTTCCCTTCATCTGCCCTTTGCATTCCCTCCCTACCACGTAGCCCCACGAGGTTTTCTATCCTGATTCTCATTCTCCACAAGAAACAGACAAGGCATGGAGGAGAGCAGGCTCCTAGGAGAAAGTGGGAGGACAAGAGGGAGTTTTCAGAAAGGGATGGCTTCAGGGCTGACGAGGCAACGCTTCCTAACACAAGGGGTGAGCCCCATTCCAGGGGGCACATCCATCCTCCAGGAGGTGGGGACTTGTCTCTGTCACTCCTTGCAAACCCCTTCAGACTCCACCTGCTTCCAAGGGGCTTCAAGAAACATCATCTTAAGCTTGAAGGAGTATGAATACAAGCAGTTGTTTATGGTATGGCTAAGGGGGTGGCAAACAGAGAGTTGATGATTTTTACAAGTGACCCCAATCCTGTCACAATGCTTTGGCCAAGATGCCTCTTTTCGTTGGCGTGCCTGAATATAAACACTCAGAGAGTTCGTGAGTGTGTTCGCTCTGTGGTCAGCGGCACTTTATGGTGAGCTCTCCAGGGATGGAAGGAGTTCAGAGGACCCAATTTGCTACCAGAAGCTGAACGTCAGCCGGTATGAATGGTATGTAACTGGGCAGTTTTCCAAACCCCACGCCGTGGCTGCATATCAGGAAGGCTGCTATAAACAAATGTGCATGTGTGCACGGAGGCTGATAAGTCAGTGAGGAAAGATAGACATGGAACAGCAATCCAGCCTGAGGAAACATGCAGAGCCGGCTGAGTTTCCACTTTAGGTGAACAATAGCTCTGTTTCGGAAACAGGTCTGAATGGGCTGGTTGAACAATTAGAATGATCCTTTGACTTCTTATCCATTGAATGACTGTTTCAGAGGACCAGAAGCTGGATTCTTAACTTTTAAATTATCCTAATATTTATAACAAAACTAAAAGTAAGTTTTAAAAAATATTTAATATAAAAACATGCAAAGATATGTAAAGTGAAAACAGCACAAAGCAAAACTGCATATATAGATCTCAATTTTGTAAAATATATAGATACTTTTCAAAGGGTACATTAAAAAGGTCACTATGATATAACACTGGATAGTTTTCTCCTGGTGATGGAATTACATGTTATTTTGTTGATTTCTTTATATTTTAGTTTCCAATTTTTCTAAAATGAACCCGTATTAGTTTTGTAGTTAAGAAAAACACAAGTCCTCTAATTTAAAAAAACCATTATCCTACGGATGAACCAACATAACATGATACCCATGCATGGGTTACCTGGGTTGAGGAAGTCTGTAAAAGCACACAATAGAACCATCCATAATGCTTATAAAATGTGAACATAAATTTGTCTTAATATCTACACACATTAGTATCTTCCGTCTTACATTTAAACTCCTAGAGAGCAAAGGCTGTGTCTAATTCTGTGCAATGTTTGGCTCAGTTAACAACACAGATAGAACACAATTTTTATGATGATTATGCAAATGCACCTGGTTCTTATTCACTGTGGGAGCCAGCCTGGAAAATTCCTCAGTGTTACTAATGCCTGCAGAGGGACACAGAATAAGAACATACATCCTTTCTCCTCTTTTAAAACCCCTATTAAAAATGACTTTTTTATGCAGCATGTACTTTCATAGAGAAGACTGGCCCTCTACCATATTTCAAGTGAAGAGAGAAACAGTACTATAATTTTCTCTGCTCTAGCCCACTTCAGTGTTACATAATGGATGTAATCCTAAGGATTAGTTTAGAGTATGATTTCCATATTAATTCAACTGCTGGACTCACCACTGACGCAGCCTCTGGAATTAATATAAAAGAGAGACACAAAAGAGTTTTTCCACTTAAGAAACAAAACCAAACCCAAACAGCCTTAAGTCAAACCACTCACATAACTCCGGAGCCGAAATCAAGAGAGCAGCTTCCATTCACAGTGTCTTCTAGACCCTCTCAAAGCGCTTCCCAGTGATTCCCCTGAATATGAGCAAGGTTACTGTAACATTTGAAGTCACCCTCCAGATGTACCTTGGTGTCTATAAACAGTAGCTTTTTATTCTTTTAGTGCAATAGCTGCAAGATGATACAAATGACTGTCAGTATTTGGAGCTGGTATTCCGTACTAGAAATTTAAAATACAGTGTATCAAACTTGGCCCAAATAAATCAGTTCCCTTCAAGGTTATCATGAAGTAGACAGGCAGGCAAATGTGAAATCCCAAGAGTTTATTAAATTGAAACAGAGAAGTCACTTTTGAGAACCCTGTCACCGCCCCTCCCCTACAGCCATCACAAGGGCTAACATTTACTAAGTGCTCACCAGACAATGAGTGTTAAGTGTATATGGGCATGACCTACCATAATCCTCAAAGGAGCCCGGGGAGGCAGGTGTTGCCATCAGTATTTTAGAGATGATAGGTTTAGAAAGAGGTTAGGGAGATTGCCCAAGGTCTCAAGGCTCCTCTGTGGCAGAGCTGGGATTTGAACCCAGGTCGGATGACACCCAGGGTGCAAACGCGTAACCATTAAGGACGTGTTGACATTAGGGAGCTAATGAAGTGTGAGATCAAAAGTAATAGACAGACACAATTACGCCACTTTTAATTTAAGTCTGTTGCATATACATGGTTGGTCTTCCCCTATATTAAGCACGATGTCCTTATAAAAAAAGACACACTCAGCCGGCAAAAACCTCCTGAGGGAAACTGAGATCATTTTCTAAAGTAATAACTCAGGTCTCTAATTGAAAACATGGCCATACTGAGGCTTGGGTGTGGTCACCTGAGAGATCTGGAGGAAATCTAGAGGCAAAATTTACCGAATTTTCTATTGCACAATAGACTCTGTCTGTGGAAAGCACCCCCTAAACGGAAGTATCTGTCAAAGTAAAAATAAACCCAGTTAACAGCATCTGAAAAATATACTGTGAGTGGGATTCATATTTCTGTCATTTGCTACGGTACATGCATGTATTTAGCTCTTTGGTCCTGTTAAAAAAACAGAAACAAAACACTTAACTTTTCAACCCAATCTACAAAGCTCTGACATGGACGAACACCCATTTTGCAGGAGTGAAGCGGAGGAGGCTTTTTCTGGGGGGGGGGGGTTAACTCCCACCAACTCATGGGTCACCAGGAGGCCAGGCCCACTGAGGACTCAGCTTTGCACGAAAGAGAAATCGTCTGTATCTCACATAGAGATGACTGGCTCCACCCAAAGTCATAAAAGCCAGACGGACAGATAACTTGGAATGTTTACTTATCGACTTACACTGAGAAATAGAATTTCCCAGAAGAGCATAATAGTGTTGCCAGATGATTACTATTTTTTAAATTGCAACTTTCACTGAAAGCCTACCATGGGTCAAGATCTGTCCTACGCCCTTTCACATGAGTGGTCTCATTTTACCCTCACAACAATCTTCTGAAGTATCTTTTGTGTACATGTTGGAGCGAAGGATGCTGTGGCCTGGAGAGGCTAAGGGCCTCGGCTGAGGTCACACAGATTGAGCAGCAGAGCTGACAGCAGAGGCCAGTCTCCAATGCTGAAGCCAAGGGTCTCACTGTTGGGAAAATGTGAAGTTCAGAAGGTGTTGGCAAGAGACCCAAGTCATCCTGGGTTGGTGTTTTTAAGCCTTTGGACTTGAAATATACTGGCAACATGTAACTGCCAATTGGTCTATAATAATCAGGGACATTTCTACAATTTTCAAGCTCCCCAACTCCTATTGGTGGCTGACACAGGGACCAGCAGCCGGCTGTTTGCTTTTGATGTGAACATGTTATAATTTCTAACATGTTGTTTAATTAACATTAAACGTTAATGTTAATTACTTAATTAACATTATCTACATTTTTTTGTTTTCTGTTTTTGGCTTTATGGTTCTTTAGTTTCTTTTAATCTAGAATAGTTTCACCTTCTTTTTTTTAAATTTAAATTTTAACCTTTATTTATGTATTTGGCCCAACCGAGTGGCTTGAGGGATCTTAGTTCCCCGACCGGGGATCGAACCCGTGCCCCTGCAGTGGAAGCGTGGAGTCTTAACCACTGGACTGCCAGGGGAAGTCCCAGTTCCACCTTTTTTTTTTTTCCAAAAAAATGACATTGACTTTTGGAGGAGTCAAGAACAGTTATCATTTATAATTTTCCACAAAATTGATTTCCTTCTTTTCCTGCAGTGGTATTTAACTTCCTTCTCAACCCCCCTGTACTTCCTTTAAACTGGAATGAGGTCTAGAGGCTTGATTATACATTTTTGGCAATAATACCTTCCAGGTGTTGTGTCCTTCATACTGTATCACCTCAAAAGGCACCTGATATCAGATTATTCCACCCCAAGCAACGCTGTTTGTTCACTTGTTTAAGTATCTACATTTATTTTGATTTTTGTTGATGGGATATCAAAAAATGGGTAGACAAACCATGGGTCTGTCTGAGTGTGGATTACCTTCTGGGAATTTCACACATAGCTAATCTCAGCCATTTTTCTGTTGATGTCTGAAAGTTTCAGTTTCAAGTGATGATATTTTCTGCCACTGTTCCTTGAAATTCAAATTTTGAGGGTGTTCATTATTTGGTACCTGGGCACTAACTTATTTATATCTATCAAAAATACATAAATATACATGGTACAAAACCATGGGCCATACTGTCTACTCATTCATGACTAAAAGAGACACCGATAATTTATAAAAACCTATCCTAGGAAACTAAGTCAAAGAATACAGGTAATAATATTTTATACCACTTTTTCTGTTCCTACTGAAAAATGTGTATGGCTATTTCATACTACCAATCCAGCTCAAACAACTCTGAAAAGTGATTATAATCATGAAAGTTTCATGTTAAATAGCTATAATGAGGACTGGTGGTCCTAAAAATGAAAAAATAATGCAACAAAAGGAGGCCCTCTGAGTATGTCTTTAGCATTAAAAAATAAATAAAATGAAATCAGTTTCCAAAGTCCAGCTCTGAACATTTGGCCTGCTCTTGACTTTGAACTGTGGGCTTGACCTGGAGAATAAATCCTAATAGTGATTGTTCATAGCAACTTTGAAGACAAATAATATTACTGTGGCCTACTATGATTATTCTCTTTCTACAAAGTTCCCAAGGAAAACAGCCAAGATGCTTAGATTTTAAACAAAAGTTGAGAGAGTAAATGGTTGTAAAACACACATGTAGACATCTATATTAAGGAGTCAATAGCCAATTTTTAAAATCCACCAACAGGATAAAACAGAAATACAATTTTTGGAAAGAAGTAATAACGTAGGTAAACATCCCTGATTTTTTTGAAAGGCATATCCAAGCAGCCAAGAAATGGTGTTTTTGTTTGTTTGTTTTAATCGAACTGGGATTTTCTGGAGAACAGTATGTTGTTTTAATACAGTGAACTGCATGAGTCACAATCAGGAGAGGACTTCCATTAGATTCAAACTGCACAGCTGGCCAGGGGATGCCACTTAATTCTTTTTCCTCCCTACCCAAAGAGGGAGGTGCCAGAGTGCTCTCCTGATTCTCTGTTTATCTGCTGAGCAATAGGACTCTTGCTTCAGGCTGGCTAATCTGCTGAGCCACGACACATACGAGAAGGCTCTCTGTCAGGACAACATGCTTACCATACTGTAGGTACCCTAGCCAGAGAAATGAAGCTGGAGCACTGCTGTACATCACCGCAACTCTGGGCCTCTGCTTCCTCACTGCTGGGGATCGATCTCTTAACTCTGAACATCCTTTAGGCACTAACTCTCCAAGTGTCTGCGATTCTAAATAAGTTAAGTGCTATTTCAAATGATTCTTTAAACACCCACTGCAGATAACTACAAGAAATGCTCAGGCCTGAAAAAAATGTTCATTGATCACCAAAAAGTGACTCACTTCAAACTGATAGACTACTTCTGCTCTTCTGCTAATAACAGAATTTTGTCATCCTCCACAAACATTTATTGAACATTTACTGCACACAGAACACTCATCCTAGAGAAGAGAGAAGCAGTTGTCTACAATAAAAACACTCCAAATTTCCCTTCCAGGTCACACTGCAGAAAGGAGATAGAATGCATTAATTTTCTCATCTACCCTGCCCACGATAGCCTGTGCTTAATATAATTTACAGAAAACTAGAAAGCTAGAGTCCCTACAGACTTCTGAGATCACCTGGCCTATTGATTTCTTTGTGTGCTGAAGCCTTGGAGAATCTGATGTAATAACCTATGGACCATTCTCTCCAGAAAAATGCATATGCACACCACATATTGGACTCAATTCCTAGCATTTTACAGACAGCCCCTGAAGCCAACCTCAGCTAAGACACCAGGCTAACAATTCCTAATCTACTTCCATGGCTTCATCTTTTACGTGGAGACCCCAAGTTTCAAACAGAGGATGTGACTTGGCCACAGTCACATAGCAGAGACCACGAATGGAGTAAATGGAATAAAACTGAAAATGATGTAAGCACCCCTCAAAACTCTTAAATCATCCTTTTCACAGAAGTCAGGCTTATCATGTTGCTAGAAAAGGTGAAAAGGTGAAATGTTTTTAGAGGAATATACCTTTCTTTTATCTTAGGGTTCTAGCTGAGCTTTTCACTGGAAAACAGACAGGTTTTCTTTATCTTGCCCTCAGGCCAGGCCCACCTATGGTTCAAGGTTGCCTTTTCTGGGTTGGTCTCAACCAATCAATAAAGCCTGCATAACCTGAGCACATTCATAAAGGGGGGCAAGTGTGAGAGTATGAATTAGAAACCAGTTTTAAGGAAATTAACATGAGTTCTAAAGAACTCTTAAGTTAGTCACATAATGGATGTTTAAGAAATTCTCTGCATCAGAGGCTGCTCCTTTATTTAGGAAGTGGTAGTCTACTAAAGTGTTAGCAAGTAAAAGTTCTACAGACTTGCTTTCATGATGAGATGAAACTAATTTCCAGCCACTACATTAATTTGTTCATTTGCAAGGGGCTTGTTCTTTCAAGAACTAAAACATTCATCATGGGATGTTGCATTTACTCTTAGCCTAGCAAATCCATGTAATATATTTTGAATTCAATCCAACAAATACTCTCCTATGAGGCAATGTGACAGAATGAAAATATGCATGGGTTTTGAAATCAATAAAATCCAAATTCAAATACTGGCTCTCCTATATCTGGACAGGTAATATTGGTTTAACAGTTAAAATAATAATTATTTATCAAATATCTACAAAGGATGAACTGCATCCTAGACCCTACTCCAAAATCTGAATTTATAACATCTAAATGAATGAGGGCTTAGTTCATTCTTAAAATGATTCAAATATTTGTGTTAGTTTATTTTGACATATTAAAACTAAAACCACTAAAAATTAAAAGGTTACTGTTTAAATGACTATCTTGTCTGAAATACCACTGTCAGGTTTTTTGACCAAAGGTAAATCTATAGTAGAACTGATGGGTTTTAAATCATTAGATAACATCCGTGTTTTAAAATAACAGAACAATAAAACAGAAAGAGAATCGTTTCTTGACATGGGACTTCACGACTAAAATCTTAAATATTATGGTTCAGTATTCATGTGTTTTCACACTACCTACCAAGTTCTCAGACTGTACCTACTTAATCCTTTTCAAATTACTATCACTATCTTTTTCATGGAAAATTTCTTACAAATTACTTTGAGAAGCCAAAAATTCACAGTGGAAATTTCTTCCCAAGTCCTTTTTTAGATAAACCTATTCAACAGGCAAATCTAAATAATTTTTAGCAGTTCTAAATGTAGAGAATTCATGACTTCTTACTGTAATTGCAAAGGAACATACAAAGCAATTACTTAGTCACTTATAAAACCCACGTTCAACTTTCGAAATAATGACTACCCTGATAGGAGAGACAAGACTTTTATAATTAAATACTAAAGTCTAGCCATTTGAGATAAGCACAGCAGGTTATATAATTGTCATCTGCACTCACAATACCCTTTTCCCCTCTTGGATGCATATCATTTTTCAGTAATAATAGAACATGTAACAAAAAAAAGTTACTGTACTGTAGGAAATCATTCTAAGCACAAGTTATACTTCTGGCGAAGAGTTAAAACCTCATTATTTTGGATTTCACTGGTTTCATAAGAGGAAAAAGTGCCCATTAATAGTGTAAATAAAATACCCTTGAGAATATATTAGATTCTTAAGAAAACAAAATAGTAAGCAACCTCAGGCACTCATTTACATATAAACACTTGGAGGGTTAATTGAAAAGCATGCTAGAATGGGATTCTCAAACTTTGATACGATCTCTTTCAGTGCCCTCGGATAAGCATGCTCTCAGGAGCAGCGGAAGATACAGCATACACGTGACACTTTTTCCTAGAAAGATGGGGAGCTCTTGTGCACACGCCTGCTAGAAGCCACCTAGCACAGTCACTACTCATCCAGGGACTACATTTCCTAGGTCCCTTGCACTCAGGCAGAACCATGTAACTAGTTCTTACCACTGGAATATGAAGAGAAAATGTGGCCTCCCTTCAGGGCTCTGGGGATTAAGGAGTGTTCCTTCTTTATGCTCTCTTCCCCTTCCACCAGCTAGATGCAGACAATCACCACAAGCCTTAAAGATGGGATTATGGGTTGAACTGTCTCCTCCCCCCTGGGAAATTCACATGTTGAAATCCTAACCCTCAGCCTCTCAGAAAATGACCTTATTTAGAAATAGGATAATTACAGATGTGATTAGTTAAGATGAGGTCACACTGAAAGACGGTGGGCCTGAACCCAGTATGACAGGTGTCTTTATAAAAAGGGGAAATTTGGACACAGACAGGAATAGAGGGAAGATGCCGTGAAGAGCCACAGGGAGAAGGCGGCCACTGACAAGCCAAGAAGAGAGCCCCGGAACAGATCCCTCCCTCACAGCCTCAGAAGACACCGACACTGCTGACACTTTGATCTTGGATTTCTAGCCTCCAGAACTGCGAGACAGTACTTTTCTGTTATATAAGGCATCAGGGCTGCGGCACTTTGTTACAGCGGCCTAGAAACCTAATACAGATGGTAAGGCCAGAATATGGCAGGAGGCTGAGTTCAGGATTCCTGAATCATTGCTTAATAAAAGCACTTCACCTATCAGAAATACTTACACTGGTTCAAAATTTAGCAAGAAAGGAAACTTTCATTGTGTCAAACCACTGAATATTGAGGGCTTAATTTGTTATTAACAGCTAAATTACCTCATATAAGATTTAATGAAGTAATTTAACTGGCAAGTAATTTGTCAAGTTCTTTTACATTAAAAAAAAAAAACCCCCAGACATATCACAGAGAACAATGTAACATCCATGTAAATTTTTAGGATAAAAAGGAACTTCAAAGAAAATCTGAATTTACAGGAAGATATTTGGGGGTAATTCCCCCAAATCCTCCCCAGGGTACAAATGTACTCTCCTCTGCCAGTAGAAAAACAATTTCCTCAAGAAATTTTAAATAAGCCACAACGTAAAGGTTGCTATACATAGTTTAAATTATGCTATAATTCACTTAAAACAATTATTTTGCAAATTCAGAGAAGCATTTCTCCCAAGTGGCCCAAGTGTGTAAAATTTTACTTGGGTACTAAAGACAAGAATATTGCAAAATGAGGTCTCAGTTCTTTCCAAAGTTCTCACTTAATATTGTATTTAATTAATCTGGAGATGTCACCATGTAAAACCTTCTGCCCTCAAACATAGACCCAAAAAATGTACTTCCTTTGTGGTAGGATAACTAACACAGAATCAATACACCATTTTCCATTTTTTGATTACTTTTTTTCCTTGCATGATGAAATAGTAAAAGGACAGATATCTGTGTTCAGACACAGAGTTGTAATTCAAAATACCTCAAATGCTGAGCTGGCATCTGGGTTCTCCTGTTTATAGAAAAGCTAGGATGACTCAGCCTGAGCTCAGAGCTCAATTTAGATCATAACATCTGGATTCCAGACACATGTGAGATGCAGCCGCAGGTCTCCAGGTCCTGACTGATCCGAGATGGAGACCAGAGACCACTCGCCACAGGGATTCCAAATGGAGAAAGTGCTCGAGGGAGAGAGAAACCTCAAAGGTGTTTGGAAGATCTGGCCACAGGCAGCCTGCTTCGAACTACCAGGCACACCATCATTTCCTCAGCGGGCAGGTGCTGGGGAGGCTAAGGGTAAGGTGGCCAGAGGATGACACTGAATAAAGAGTCCCCTCGTCAGCTCTGTCACGGTCAGAAAACATCCCTCACCAATGACTCCTTTCCTGAGGCGGTCATTGTTCAGATTAAACTATGGGAATCTGGCAATAAAATGAAAAATCTTAGAGAGCACACACTTCCTGCTGAGATTCGTGCTCAACTTTGCTTTGTTTCAAAGAGAAAAACTGGGATACCCGGAAGAGAGAAATTGTTTTTAATTTTATTTTTAAAATTTTACTGAAGTATAGTTAATTTACAATGTTGTATTAGTTTCAAGTGTACAGCAAAGTGATTCAGTTATACACACACACACACACACACACACATACACATATACATATATATGTTCTTTTTCCAGATTCTTTTCCATTATAGGTTATTACAAGATATTAAGTATACTTCCCTGTGCTATACACTAGGCCTTGCTGTTTACCTATTTTATATATGGTAGTGTGTATACATACGTTAATCCCAAACTCCTAATTGATAAGAGGGAAATTTTTTCAATGCCTTTTTTTTCTTGGTGAGAAGAAATCATAGCCTCAGTCACTCTCATATAGGCTACATACTGAAATCTAAAAGAAGAGGGAGAAAAATAGTCGCAAAAAATCTTCCCTGACCAATTTTATCTCCATTAGAATTCATCTTGCTCCTTCCTTAGTTTTCCTTGGATGTAATCTATCCAGAACATTGGTGATGTTGCAGCGATGGATTTTATGTGAAAGAAAAAATCCTTCCCCCGCTGCTTTTCCGCACCTTCCCCCTCCGAGGTCTCTCGGCCTCTCTCTCCTTCTTGTCTCTTTGTTGCGAATGTCAGGGCTGTCAGTGTCACAGCCTGACATGATTAGTGTTTCTGACACTACACCAAGAAGCAGAATGAGAGCAAGAAGAACAGGCTAGGGTGCGCAGCCATTTAAAGAAGTCAAAGGGAAAAAAAGCCCAACCGCCTTCCTCTGAGGTTCCTTGATTACAGGGCAGCTTATAAATCACCCCGGATTTTTCTCATTTATCCAATTAGTCTGTTGTCCTGCTCCTGGGCAGATCCCGAAGGTGTGGATCTATTCTGTGAGATCAAAGTCAGTGGCTCTAATAACAGATAAGACAGAATTCGTGATTCAGCAGATTCTAAGGCTGTGAAGGGTAACCGTCGGTGCACTTTGGGAAGATAGCACCAGTCCATTTCGAGTATCGATTCGCTGCACTTTGTCACTCTAATGATGTTATCTCATTAAAAGAGATAAATGCCCCACTGTTCTTCCAATAGCATCTGCTTCTTACTCTTCTCTCTTTTTCAGCAACATGGCTCTCAGCAGCAGCACATTAAAATCAAATTGAAATCCAATGCAAGGCTTGGCGACAGAGCTGCTTACGGAGGCTTCTTTTTTATTGCTTTTTCCTACTCTCAACCCCCTAGCTGCTCCCCCCTCCCTCCACCAGTCACCCACAGAAATAAGCAATACAAAGAGAAACAGATGTAGAAAGTAATCATAATAGGAAGCATTTATTGAATGCCTATTCCACGGAGCCTCCACCCCGCCAACATTTCACATCTCCTACCTTGACCTGGTAAGTTAAGTAGAACAACCCCCAGTTTGCAAATGAAGAAGTGGAGTTTCACGTTAAGGTACTTGCCCAAGATTACACAGGTAGTGAGAGGCTGGACCACACGTGAACAAGGGGCCATCCAATGCAAGTCCTCTTTTTCTAATCCCCATTTTCATTCATGGAACAAATAAGTAAATATGATTGTAACTTGACTAGAATAGGTGAAAAAAATGTAAGAGAAGGTGGCAATTATTCTTCAGCCTGCTAGCACCCAGGAACACAGTGCCATAGGCAGTGCAATGGTTTTGTTTCAACAGATTTCTTATTAAATAAAAAGGTTGCAATTTTCCATAATGAATGTTTTATACATTATTCCTTTGTGTATCAGGCCTCTGAAGTACACATTATTAAAGTCTATTAAAGTCTGTATTTAGCAGCATTACTAATGTGCCTTTGGGGAAATTACTACAATGAAACAGCATCAGTCTTTCACAAAATTTCAATTGTTTAATATTCTTCTTCAGATCTTCAATACACGTGTCTATTTTTAGCTATAATCAGACCTCATGCGAAATGCCATAATCCCAGCCTAGAGCTGTCACAACGAATTGTTTATGGGTTGGATTTAAGGAATAACAAGAGATGCAGATATTGCTAATTTCACCCATCGTTTTAATTGTTGTTTTTATCCCCAATAACTTGTTGCAGTTTTCCTACTGTTCTAATTAACAGGAGCTCCTTGATCATTGACATGTGAGGACACTTTACCTCTGTGGCTAGAGCTGGCTATCTTAATGGATTGCTCATATATATATCTAATTGAGACTAGCCTCTCAAGATAATGCCACTTTATTAATAAAGTCTGAGGGTGGTAAAACGTTACGAAATTATTCCATAAAAAAAAGAAAACCAAATAAACCAGAAGCACGTCTAAACTATGATTAATCAAATCTAAATGTTTTCATTTAAACCTAAACATTGTCATTTATGAGAGACGAGAAATACATGTCTTCTGAGTATTAACTGAGGGATTTCTGCAAATTATGTAGTTTTACACACTCTAAATAGGCATCTCTCCTCTAGTACATTTATTAATTTTATTGAACAGTAGGAGGTTTTTAAAACATAAAGCCAAGTATGTACATACATTCAAAAGCACAACATTCTCGGCAAACATCTTATAGAAAACAATAATGCTGGGCTTATTTTTACAGAGATAAAAGATAACAAGAAGCAGGAAAAAATGCCAGCAAACAGCTCCATGTTATAAGGCCTCTATATCACAGAAAGAGAGGGGAAAAAGGCAATTCAAAGCATTAGGTACTCAAATTAATAAGCTGGGATTGAAAGCAATCTCTCTGTTATGAATTTCCCCTCATACACACCAACTGCACCGGTGGAGGTGATACGTTCGCAAAATCAGGCAAATTGAGTGGACTGTTAATATTCTAAAGATGGACAAGCCACGGATTAACTGAGCAACTAGTCATGTTTCCAATCACTGATTAACTAAATAGGATGTAACTTAATTGTCTCCATTAAGACTGACTAATTGAGAGGAAAGGGGCACAGCTGAGGACTTAAGAAGGATGTCAGGGCATTCCTCTGCCTGATGCACGAGGCCAGGATCCACTGGCTTCTTTGTTACAAGGGGACCCAGCCACCACCAGCATCAAAGAAAGAGGTCACCGCCCACATCATGTGTCCAAAGGACCTGTCTAATGATGCTGCGGGCTGGTGTGGGCTTAGTTCAACACGGTGCTGCAGAACGAGACCATGCCAGTTCAGTCAGCATTTAATTACAGCTCAACATGAAGGTTGGTAGGGCAGTTTGTCAGTTAAAAATTAAAAAAAAAAAAAAAAAAAAAAAGCGAAACTTGTTTTATTCAAGAAAATCCTAGGCACGTCTCTCTAAACCCTCAAGAAATAAGGATGACCAAGATTCCCACACTGACAATCACAACGTGTGTGAAGTGCCACTAAAAACAACGAAGTGGGACCGAGCATCCTTTTTCTTCCAAGTGAAAACTGTTTTACGGTCAGTAGCTGTGGCCATATTTCAAAGAGCTTATCATGATTCACAGCTCGGCCTCTCAGACTTGAAATTAGATTACCAGTCATGTCAAACATATTCCTTCTCCTGCTCTGGGGCCGTGATGGTCTTAAACCAAAAGTCCAGCCTTTCTGTTCAGAAGCCTTAATTTCCCTCCCACCTGTTTGGATTCTCCTTCATCTTTTCTGACATGATGGGGAGCTGGTTAAGTGAGGCTACAGAGTCCTGCCCCTCAAGTCAAGGCACTGCCATGCCCACGTGAATACTGCAGCGGGGCTCCTGGTCTCCTGGCTCCCCAGAATCATTCCTCTAAAGCCAAATTCTCTGTACAGAAGGTTCAGATTCTCAACTTACACCCCAGACCGTGAAGATGCCTTCTCAGAGAGGCAGGCACCGACCACTGCCCCACTGTGTGCTGTTGTGAGATGCAGAGGTAAGTCCCACACTCGAGGACCCACTGAAATGCATTCCTGGTAAAGCAGAAGGAATGAAACGGAAGCACTGACGTTGCTCCTGCAGTAGAAATGACTGTATAAAGGGTGAATTCTATGTTAACTCAGGAAGCAATTCTCAAATAGCAGGTGTATGTTTTACATACGTTTACACACACAAGTTCTACACATGCACACGTTTTAAAGACAAATGAGCATAAACATACTCAGTTAATTCTTTTAAGTTTGTCTTCTCCCTACTTCATGCCAAACTGACCATCCTCTAGGTTACGATTATCTTAATCTTGCCCTCCCTTACCTCTTAGAAGGGAACTGCATTCCCGTTTTTGTCCTAAAAATTCACTGACTTGCCCAGTGAGATGCACAAGGAAGAGACTGGAGGTCTAATTTTCTCATTTCCATACACCCCACATTCAGCAGAATTTGACTTACATGTAACCCAGGTGCTACACCAGCCTTGTGCCAACAATGTTTCATTTAGCCACACAAATTCTATAAAAATAAAGTTTTTAAAATAAGGAATAAGGGCGATGTTTCCTTAACGATGTAGGAGGTGAGCACAGATGGGCTACAATGTCCAGGGCACTCCTGCTCAGGACCCAGGGCCCAGCTTCTCTGACTACTGAACACAGGACACAGGCACAGTCTAGACTCCTATCTGAGAATATGCTTAAAAATTACTGCAGACCCTAAAGAGCTTTTGTTCACATCAGTTATTTCTATCAATGTTTTACCGCATTAAAAATTAAAGCTGAGGGCTTCCCTGGTGGCGCAGTGGTTGAGAGTCTGCCTGCTAATGCAGGGGACACGGGTTCGAGCCCTGGTCTGGGAGGATCCCACATGCCACGGAGCAACTAGGCCTGTGAGCCACAACTACTGAGCCTGCGCGTCTGGAGCTTGTGCTCCGCAACAAGAGAGGCCGCGACAGTGAGAGGCCCGTGCACCGCGATGAAGAGTGGCCCACGCTCGCCGCAACTTGAGAAAGCCCATGCACAGAAATGAAGACCCAACACAGCCAAAAATAAATAATTAATTAATTTTAAAAAAAATTAAAGCTGAGACATTTTTGGAACATGAAGACACAACCACACATTCCAACAGCTGTCAGAGGGATGACGTCATAGCATGTCATGTAGCCCCTTAAACTGTACTGTATACTTGAGAGAGAGTGGAAAGGGCAAAAAACGTCTCAGTATTATTATGAAAATAGTTTTGACCTTGCAGGTGGCCCATGAACAGGCCGTCCAGGGGTCCCCAAACCACAGTTTGAAAACCACTGGTCTAAACTTGGGCACATCAGCAATATCTTGAATAAGAGGATATAATGAGTAAGAGGATGTAACAGCCATTTAAAAAAATTTGAGCCACTGAATCAGAGGGCAGTGTCTTTTTCTAGAGCATTTCTGTACTTACTACTGCTTCCAAAACATCAGTACATTAAAATGTTCTTTCCTGGCAATATGTCAAAGAGAATGACTCCCAAATTCAAATCTCTGTTTGACCAATGGCTCTGTCTCTTTTTTATCCACTCATTAAATATCTCCACCCAGTTGTACCTCAAATGCAAAACAGCTAAAATAGTATTTATTTTAAAATGCTTGCTTTTTTCTGACTGTCAATCATAAGTACAAATACTTACTATAAGAAAGTTGAAAATATAGAGAAAAATTTGTTAAATAACAGACATTTATTTTCTATAGTTATGGATGCTGGAAGTCCCTGACCAAGGTCAAGTAGGGTTGGTTCCTGGTGACAGCTCTCTTCCTAGTCACCTTCTCACTCTTTCCTCATCCGGCCTTTCCTCAGTGTGTTCTCCAGATGGGTGGGGGAATGGAGAGAGCTCTCAGGTGTCTCTTCTCACAGAAAAATATTTTCTTAAATAAGAAACATGAATACCATGTACCTGTCCTCTGAGAAAACCACTGCCAGAATTCTGGGCAATATCTCACAGTCTTTTTTATCATGTATATTTTAAAAATACAGTGAAGTTCATATCTTAAAGATAATTTCATGTCTTATTTTAAAACACTATTTTTAGTATGAAAGAATGCATATTGCTAAAGAAAATTGAGAACATACAAGCAAAAAGAAGATAACGCTCTTAATACTTTGATGTGTATCTGCAATCTTTTTCCTGTGGGTAGCCATGTATCTTTTTTAAAAAACAAAATAATGATCAAACTGTACATATTATTATGTAACTTGCCTTCTTCACAATTTATTGAGAACATCTTTCTATATATTATCAAATATTACTCCATCCCTCCCTGTCATTTTTATTGTATGGATGTACCATGGTTATTATTTTTAAAAAATTACTATTATAACAATATGTGATGAATATCTTAGCTAAATTTTTATACACATCTATGACAATTCTTACTGAGTTCTAGAAATAGGAGTTTCTGAATCAAAAGGTGCGTGTATATTTGAGGCTTTGATACACATTAAGTCCCTTTGAGAAACGTGTTCTTTCATTAACTGTCAATGAGACAGCCTGCCAGTCCTATTCGTACCTTTGATGAGTAACCTTTATGAATCTTATCAATTGTAGAAAATGCCATCTCATCATTTTAATAACTGTTGAGATTGGATATTTTCTTATATATTATTTGCTGATCATATTTCTTCCTTTATTGGTTTTATCTTTCTGTTCTTTGCTCATTTTTATTAGAGGAATCACTCTTATCTTACTAACTTTCAAGAATTTTACATACATCAGCTAAGTTAACTCTCTGTCATATATGTTATAAATATTGCCTGGCTAGTCTCTTGTCTTTTAGGATAGTTCAGAATGTCTTCTGATGGAAAGAAATCTTTAGGTTTTAAACAAATACATTTTCTTCCTTTATCATTTCTGCCACTAGAAATTAATAAGGCTCTCCTTATTCCAAGATCATTTAAGTTTTGTCTGTATTTTCTTCCATGTCACTGGTTTTCGAAGGGTGTGGTATTTCTCCAAAGTCTGCCAGGAGGGGAACTTGGCCATTTGCTTTCAGAAAAAAAGCAGTAGGGACTCATTAAATATAGACTGGTCATTGGGTGAAACCACCCAGAGTGTCCTAGAAAGGGGAGGAGAGAGATCTTACATGTTTACTATCTACCAAATCCTATCCTGCATCCAGTAACTCTGTTAACTTGCTCTTCAAATAGAAAAAGTTTCAAATGGAGAAAGTTTTAACATTAGGTGTATGTTTAAATATTAAACTCTGGGATGAGACGACTCCTCGCCTTGGCCAGAACAGAGGCTTTGGACGGCAAAGACCTTTGTTTTGTTTACTGGTGAATTGCAAGCATGGTGCATGGTACGCAGTGGGTGCATGATAAATGTGTTGAAGGACCTAGTGTTGAGTTATGTGTCTGCCAGGTGTTAGGTGACAGAACCAACGGTGGTGAGTTCTGGACTTCCCTGCTTCATATTAAAGAGTTGCAAAGTAAGAAGAACTCTAAATGAAGGCAGAAACTAAATTTCAGTGTTACTCTTCTGTCGACTGTAGAGATTTTGATCTGAGTGTAAAGGTGAAACTGCCTCAAATCTGGCACAGTAAGATATGGTGTTGAAAACTGGAAAATATTCAGCGAAAAAATTGTGTTGGGCATATAGTAAGCAAAACAGTGGCATCCACCCATCAAGAGAGATAAAAGACACTACCCTCCTTCATTTGATGCTATGGCGCTTGTCCAAAGCAGTAACAATCAGATTTGGCTTTATTGGAACATGACAAGGAAGAAACAGTTCTCAAGAAGATTCACTTTCACTGGGGGGGGGGGGGGGAGGGTGGAGAGCATTCTGTGCAATAACGGAAAAATCAATTATTTTTCAATCAGATGGAGTGTCCTCACAAATTCAAGGCAGAGAACAGCATGCGATGTGCCTTCATGAGAACGATGGCCATGAGGGAAAGAGTTGAGGATTGTAATTCCAAAGTTGCTTTCAAGAGCAGAATGTTGTTCCTGTAAGTGTGCTTTTGTGTCTACAGTGGCATGTACTGAATGTATACCATTCTGCCCAACTGGCCTCCCCAAAATCCCATCCTGTTTAACTTGCCTCCCACTTGGCTATGATTTGCTAAGTAACACACTAAAATCCTCTCTTTACAGCATGTTAACATATAGATAACACATATACATACAAAACACTAATCCTTCTTGTTAACAAAATTTATAATATATTATATATAATAAATATTTATACCTATTAACAAGAGAATAACCAAGAAAATAGAAAGGGTAAAGAATTTGGACAAAATTCAAAGTTAAATTCTAATTTTAAAGTTTTCGATCAATATTAAAGATTGGAAAATCAGCTCTCGGAAAAAGATCCAAGGAGAGTATGAAAGTTGGAAGGATGGTCTTCAAGTCTGCATAGGGCCGGGGAGAAGGAGAGCCCTGGGGAAATTTGTGCACCCACAATTTCTTTAACATGTAAGGCTAGAGCATAAAGCCCAGAATGTACAACCATTAAAGTCTGTTTACAATATTTAAAAGGTGAATAGACGTGAGGGTGTCCACTCTGTATAAACCTACAGGTTGGGTATCAACCTGACATATCCCATGTACACCAGCCTCCGGAAAGGGCCCCAGGTTCACGATGAGCATTGTGGCTGGGAATGCCCTCAGAGTGCTGGCTGTCTGAGGGCCGGAACTGCACCCCTTCCTGGTGTGTTCCCAGATCCGGGCACAGATTGAAGTTCCAGAATATGAGGAATGAAGGCTCTACCTGGCTGCCAGCAGTTCACTGACAGGTTATCCCGTTAAAATAGTTAGACAAACTGCCAATTCCTGGTGCCCTGTGGCCATTCCCGTGTTTTCTAGAGGGTACCGTCTCCAATTGACCCAAAAGAGAGCTGTCAATGCCTAACTGTGGTCAGAATTGCCCTGGTGCATCAAAGGAACAACACTGGACCCTCGGATGCTCCAGCCCCCTCCCCATCTGGACACCTCCCTGATTAAAGTGTCTCATAACTAGCTGGGGTTTGGGAAGGAAAGAGAGTGATTACCGTGTATGTCCAAGGAAGTGGAAAGTGTACAATTCAAATGTCTCCAGCTTTCTGGGAACACTTCTACTTAGAAAATCAATCACACCCACAAAAATATTTCCAACGTTCTAACTTACATATCCTAATTGATGAGATGACTATCTAGTTTTATTTGTGCTGAGATCTGTTTCCTCCCCAGAGGGTGACCTATTTTTTTTTTTTTGTCTTATGCCAAGAAAACCATAAGAAAAATGCTGACCTATGAAGGTTACACATCATGCTTAATCACCACTTTAAATTAAAATAACATAAAATAAAGCATTCACTGGGTCACTCGGGCAGAATATAACCTCCCAAGCAACAGACACACCTACTGAGACACTTGAAATTTCTAAGGAGTCTGGTTCCCAGCTGTGTGTCAAGAGCCAAACCATGACATCAGGTCTTGCGTTACCCCGGAGAAACTTAGGGCAGGGCTGAAACAGCATACTGAGCCTGCCAATCTGAGATTTCCCAAGAGCTGTCTTAGCTTTTCACTACACCAAACTGTCAGTGATAGAAGCCAAGATTTGCAGTGACCGCCATGATGGATCTCCTCTCCTCCTTGCCCTCTAGTTATGACTTTGGGGAACAATACCTGCCTATCTAGGATTCCAAAAGCTCACTCCTCTAAGACTGTTGGAGGGCATTATGCTAAGCGAAATAAGTCAGAGAAAGACAAATACTGTATGATTTCACTTACATGTGTAATCTAAAAAATACAACTAATAAATATAACAAGAAAAGAAGCAGACTCACAAATATAGAGAACAAACTAGTAGTTACCAGTGTGGAGAAGGAAGGGGGGAGGGGGAGGGGAGTAAGAGGTACAAACTATTAGGTATAAAATAAGCTACAAGGATATATTGTACAAGATGGGGAATATAGCCAATATTTTATAATAACTATAAATGGACTATAACCTTTAAAAGTTGTGAATTACTATATTGTACACCTGTAACTTACATAATATTGTCCAGCAACTATACTTCAATGAAAATATATATATAGATAGATTTTTAAAAGAGGGTAAGTATTGAAGCCAGAGGGGGGAAAAGGTCAGCAAAGTTTTCCTCTTCTTTGGCTTGGCTCAGCCAAATGAAAATCTCTCAAAAAACAATTGCTTACTCTTTTCTGGTTTCTTCTGATGGGGTAAAGCAGCCGTGCCCGTGAGAAGGCCAAACAAAGGGCCATGAGAAAAATTACCCCTGGAAAGGGGATGTTAGTAAAACAATCTCAACAAGCTACATGGGCTTTCTAAAGCCTAGGAATTCCATAATCCATTTTTAAGACCAAATCATCTAAAAGCGCTGGCCAACTCCATCACAACCCACGGTTACCTCTTCTTGCAGTCTCTGGAAATGTCTCTCCCCTGTTTTAAATCCTTCAGTGGCTCTCAGAATGCAACCCTTCCCTCCTTCTCTGGGCTCACATCTGGCATCTTCTCCCAGTGCAGGTGTTCTCAACCAGGGCATTTTCATCCCCTCAAGGGACACTGGCCAATGTGTGGGGACATTTTTGGTTGTCACAACTGAGGTTGGGGGAGAGGGATGTTACTAAACACTTCCAATACAGAAGACAGCCTCTCACTACAAAGGATCACCTGGCCCAAACGTCAATAGTGTCAAGATTGAGAAATCCTGCCCAGTCATACCAAACTCTGTTGTTCTCTACACACGTCAGACTTTCTCATATGCTTTTGTGCCTCTACATAGGTTGTTTCCTTTACCTGGAATGCCCTGCCCTACTTCTGTGTCCAAGAAATGATCACGTATCATACAGAATCCAACTCAAGATGTCACCTCCTCTATACTCTCCTATCCAGATCCCCCAAAGTTGGGTGTCCCTTCTGTGCTTCCACAGCTTCTGGTACACGCCTCACACTAGCCACAGTGCCCCCAAATCGTCTGTCACCTGCTGAAGGTAAGACCTAAGCCCCATTCATCGTTTATCCCCAGAGTGCCCATCCAGTAATCAACTGCTGCATGCTGAATCGATCAGGGAATAAAGTGGAAATGTTGCAGATGCACCCAAGACTCTCTGGCAACAATGTCTAAGGGACAAGAGTGTCCCCAACACCAAAAATTGATCAAATGCTCATAATGTAGACAGGGACTATATTAAACACTGGTACACATATTAATTCACTTCATCCTTATAACAACCCGGTGAGGTGGGTACCATTAGCATCAACATTTTACAGATGGGGAAACTGAGGCTCAGAGCACTTAAGCCACTTTCCCAAGGTCCTCAAAGCTAGTATCTATAAGAGCTGATATTTAAACCCAGGTAGTTTGGCTCTAGAGCCTCAATCTTCCAATATTCATGCCAAGGCAATTACACTAACAACCAATATTTCAGCTGCCCAGAGGCCTCTGACAAACACAGCTGACAACTCTGGAAGACTACACCACCACCAGTCCCTGTGACCCTGCCTGTCAACACTGCTTGCCAACCTCTGGAATGCTTCTGGCAGGAGATGCAACCTCCTCACACCACAGAAAGGTATCACATACCCAGGGTAAATCATGGTACCATAAAGACACAAAGGATGAGTCCCCAAAGTACCTCTTACCTTGTTCATGCTGTAGGGACTGCAGCAAGAGATTAGACATGTCACAACGCAAGGCAGCTCTTAAAGATTCACCTTGTTCCTGTAGACGTCACTTCCTGAAGCAGACAGCTGCACTGCAAAGACAAAGAGGATATCCATCAGCCGGTGTTCAGGAAGGCCCAGAGCAGTCCCGTGTCCAGTGGAACTTCCTGCCATGATACCAAGGCTCCATGCCTGTGTTATCCAATATGGTAGCCACTAGCCACATGTGGCTACTGAGCACTTGAAATGTGGCTAGTGCAACTGAGGGCTGCATTTTAAATTTTTATGTAATTTGAATTAATGTTCAATGTAAATAGACACAGGTAACGGTTAGTGGCTACTGTACTGGACAGTGCAGGTCTAGAGAGTCCAATCAAGAGTCTTGAGGCCATAGACACTGGGCACGCCAGTGTCCAAGGAAAAGCTGGATATTATATGCTCAGAGTGACTGCAGATACACAGGGACAAGAACACTCACTCATTCGATAACTATTTTTTGAGTCCTTACTAGGTGCTGAGTACTGAGGATATAGTGACCAGTAAGCCAGAGAGGTCAGTTATATAAGGGTTTCTAGTGCAGGCTTTGGCCTCCTTAGGAAGGGAAAGGATCTAGCATGTGAGTAGCATGTATGCCAAACCTAAATGCCTTCCGTGCTGCCCACAGGAATAAAGGAACAGACCAGTTGGGACTTCCCTGGCGGTCCAATGGTTAAGTCTCCGTGCTTCCACTGCAGGGGGCGTGGGTTCGATCCCTGGTCAGGGAACTAAGACCTTGCATGCCTCATGGCATGGCCAAAAAAAAAAAAAAAAAAAAAGGAACAGACCAGCATTTGCTGGAGCCTGATTGTACCACTGTCAGGGCTTAATAGCTAGAACCTTTCACAGAGCTTTTTGGGAGGAAGTGTACCATAAAAGAATTCAGGAGTTCTGTACTGTGGGCCTAATGAAGCAGATGACCCAACGTCTCCTCAATAAGGAAAGGACCCTTAAGGAAATAAGGGTCCACGTTTTTATCCACACTATTGGTTCTTTAGGTAGTTCTTTTGATTCATTTGAATTACATTTTAGAATTAAACAGTCATTGTTCACTTCCAGGATTCTTAATTTGTCAGATATTAAGAAAAAATATAGAAAGAAAATATCTTCAACCACATAATTGGATTTGTAGCCTTTTCCTTTGAAAGATGTTTCTGGGTGGATTTGAGAGGAAAACAAAACATGTAAGGTGCCTTATAATCACCTTATTCCTGTATTATTTTTTTCAGGTTGCATCTAGGAAGGATTTCTATATCTGAACCTTTCCATAAAGACTGGAATTTGAGGCTTAAGCGGAACTGCAGTGCTTTAAAAAATATATTATTTTTAACTATATTAACAATATAGAAAATGTTCAATAGAAAAAGGAGGAAGTACTCAGAATCCCACTAGCCTACCATCACCTTTAGTTCTTAGCAGCCAGCCTTGGTCTGTCGGATAACAAGACGCACGTCTGCTGAGTCGAGGGCACAGAAGTCCAAGGCTGTATTCTGCATATTAACATCTTTCACCATTAAGAAAGTGATCTTGCAATATACATTTTCAAAAGATAAACTCCTACTTTGCACACATTACTACTCTTTGAATACAGTATTATTATAAATCAGAAGATAGGGAGAGGAAACTGAAGATCACTCCCTAGCTATTTGAGACACACAGATTCCAAAGAAAATACCACATTCAGTCATAGCAATGACATATTTTCACAATGATGTACAACATGGAGAGACCCTGGAATTCTGACCCTGTAGCCTAAACTACATCCAAACGCCTTCATCTGTACGTGAGGCCTGAGTAATCACTGTTTCAAAGCCAAGAAAATTCAACATCTAATTCTAACCAATCTTTTTTTTTTTTTTTAATTTATTTATTTATTTTTTATTTATTTATTTATTTTTGGCTGTGTTGGGTCTTCATTTCTGTGCGAGGGCTTTCTCTAGTTGTGGCAAGCGGGGGCCACTCTTCATCACGGTGCACAGGCCTCACTATCGCGGTCTCTCTTGTTGCGGAGCACAGGCTCCAGACGCGCAGGCTCAGTAATTGTGGCTCACGGGCCTAGTTGCTCCGCGGCATGTGGGATCTTCCCAGACCAGGGCTCGAACCTGTGTCCCCTGCATTGGCAGGCAGATTCTTAACCACTGCGCCACCAGGGAAGCCCCCTAACCAATCTTAAAGTGACTGAAAGAAAATTCTCCATGTAACTTTTACCTTTGAATTTCCAGAAACAGATGCTAGTGAATTTCTGGGTTTAAAAGTAGAATTCTATACATGTTAATTCCTTTTTGACATATGCATTTGATCTGTTTAAAAACTATAGCCCAGCACTTAACTGGGAAGTTCGTCCAAAAGCCTGGCAGAGATGCCTGATGTCACAATTCCATTCAAATGGACACAGTGGTATCAACACAGGAAAGGTGGGCACAAGAAGATAATAACAAACAGACAAGGATTCTTGAACATAATTTCCCCAAGGAAATCCCACCCAGCTCCAATCACTCCACCATCCCCATTCCCTCAGAACTTGCTTATATAGTTTGCACTTAACTAATTTTGGATCCTCTCCTGTTCCCCACCCTCACCAAGTGTTCTTGTCTCATTTTCATGTATGTTGGTTCTATAACGAAGTCAGAATAAAAACTCTTCAAGGGAAATATTAGTCACCTAGAAAGTTCTTAATAAATATTATGAATAGATTTTTTTTTCTTTGCTCTCACTCATAGAGCCTAGGATGATGTCATGACTCTTAATGCAGGACCTTAAAAACAATGTTGATAATTGTTGCAAACTGCCTTCAGGGTTTTCTTAAAAGAGGAAAATCTTTTCATGTCCAGGATCATAAAGCTTTAAAAAAATACTGTTAAGAATACTTTACAGCTATGCAGCGCTCAAAACTGTACAATGCACTTTTATATTAATACTCTTATTTAGTACTGAGATCAATCTGAGTGGTAGTTTTCCTAATTAGGAAACCAGATGCAGAGAGGAAAAAGAATTCTTCTTAGTCATGCTATAGTAGGCAGTAGACCCTGGGCTGGAAGTGACTTCACTTTAAGATACTACAGAATTAAAATACGTTCAAAGACCACCAATAAAAAACCTCCCCCAATAAAACACACATACACACACTCAAAGACCACCATTAACACAAAACACCTCAGCAAATGGATGACAGAATTAGAAACTGGGTCAGTTTGCTTCTGGACAGCAACAGAGAAGACCGGCCTTATTCCATGAAGTTCTTTCGATCTCCTTTGAAACACAGAGAACCTCGTTGTTTTATAGCCAATTCAGCTTATGAAGAAGCTTAGAAAAATCCACAGCTTAAAAAATGAGACTGCCTCTTAAGTATAAAGCCTTGGAGGAAAAGATACCAGAGTTACCATAGTGGAATTAAGGGAGTTTTCTTCTTTATTCTATTTTTCAGTGTTTTTTTTTTAATGGTTCAAGAAGCTGGATTCTCCTGATACTAAGCAAAAGGAAAGCACAGATGCCTTTCGAGGGTGGCTGGAGAAAGCCCATCCCAGAGGCCAACGCGTGACTTCCACTCAGTAGCTCCTAACAGGGTTGGTTCAACAAAGCCCAAGGTCAAGCTGAGGCGTCTAAAAGGTTAATGACATGCAATTCGTCTTTCCAGGCGGGTAAAGAAGTGTAGGTAAGCAGGGAGGTAGTGACAGGGTACGTGTAAGAAGAAGAGAGCAAAGAGAGAATGAAAAGGAAAGGTGAAGGCTACAAAGAAAGGAGAAAAGAAAAGGGCAGGCGAGCCAACAGAGCCCTGGAGACAGATTCAGTGATGTGGCCGAGTGCCCCTCGCCAGCTGGTCCTCACTGCGGAAGGGACCCAGAGACTCAGGCTCCTGATGACAATGCCACATCCTATGGCTTCTCTGGGATTATACACTCTCAGGGCCCGGGTGTCAGCAAGTGGGAGTTGGAGTAAAGTTAAGCCTGGGCCTACCTGTTTCACCACTATTTATTTACCACCAGTCTCCACCCACCACAGAGAAAAGCCTATGTCACCTGGATCGCTGATAATGGAGTAGAGAGGTACATGGTGAGAACAGCATAAGCCAACTTTATTCTCTTCTCCTTACTCTAAAGAGAAGCTTAGACATGTCAAAGGGCTGGGGTGTGTGTGTGTGTGTGTGTGTGCGCGTGTGCGTGTGTACTGCGTTATTTCTTGGCCCTTGAAAATACAACTAATACTTACTACCAATATAGGAATCAATGGAATATGACGAGCTGGGCTTTTCTCCCCACTCCAACTCCCGCACCCCCTACCAAGATGCTCATTCTAGAAGCCTTTTGTGATACAACTCAAAGCTGGGTAGCTCAGGCACTTCTATGAGAAACGCGTCAACAGGAGCCAGCCGTTTATACCTCACAGTGTCCAAGTTCCTTCTGGCTTTTACATATAACACACCCTGAGGTCAGCCTGTGGAATGGCCTCCAGTCCCTTCCCTCCCACCACTGAATCCAGCAGCCTAAATGAAGGGCTGGAACATGAGGACCCAAGAGCTTGTGGGGAAGGAATAAGGGAATAAAAAGACGAACAGGTTTTAGAAAGAAAGGGAGAGCAGGCAAGATGATAAGAGTCTAGAAGAAATTCTCTAAATCTAGGACTTAGGAGCTTGGGAAACCACATGAACAGATGGGAGAAAGAGCCCTAATATCCTCCACCTCTGGGGGAGTAAATTTCATGGGCTGGAGTAGTTCACATGTCTCTGAAGCAAAGTCCTGACAACCTTCAAGTGGAATCTCCTTGTGCAAAACTGGAAAATGTAAAACCATTTAATTACAGACAGTCCAACCCCTCCCTTCCACAATAAGGGGTGTGGTGTTGGGATTAAAGGATCCAAAGGTGAAGCAGCAAACAGACCCCTGTCCCCTACCCTGAACGCACACACACCTCCCAAGTGGCTGTCTCCTTCCATTCTTCCTGAAGAAGAAGCAGAGGGACCAGAGCAATGCTCCCTGAGGAACTTCTTGAAGGTCCTTTTCCATCCTCAGGGTTACAGCAGACACGTGGCTCTGGTTCTTCAGGACCTCTGTGCCCTTGTCACCCCCAGCTTTAGGCAGCAAACATGCCATACCATGGTTCTGCCCCAAGAGACAGGACAACGCTGGCCACCCTGCCTTGCTCCCCTGTGCCCTGCCTTCACGGCGTGCCACAGAAAACATACGACCCTAGCCAGAAGGATGAGAGCATCTGGCCACCGAACATCATCAGAAGTCTTCTTCCCCAAGGAAGGGGACAGGCTAGGCAATTTGAAAATTAATATTCTGAAATACTAACTAGCATATGAGCTACATTTCAACAGGAAACTGTGATAAGGAAGAGGAAATGAAAGGATTATCAAGGAGAGAGACATTCCTGGTAACACAAAAAAACTGCCTTGAGAGCCAGACGGGGAGGAAGTAGAGTGCTAACAGTACAGTGCCAAGGGGTAGAGTGTCAGCTGCTTTCAGATGACCGCTTCTGGCATGTATGCTGGGGGTTCCCCGTACGTAGTCAAATCCTAAGTCAGGATATCTGAGTTCAGCGCTATCACTCTATAAAAGATCAATTTCAGTGATTTAGGAGTATCTTAATTAAAGGCACAGTACAGAAGAGCTCCCAAGAGGGGGCCTGGTTCAGCCTACTTCTCTTGCCTGGGTGGCTATTTAAACCAGAGGACACAAATTCAGATGCCTAAGAGGTCAAGAAAGAATGAGATGAGGGAAAAGGCCAGGGAAGACAATGAGGAGTAGGGGGACTGGAGAGTCTGCCACTCAAGTGGAGCTCCAAGAAGGTAGGAACAAGGTACGTGGCCCCAGAGCTTCTGATATTCAAGAAAGACAAAAATATTGAGAGAGGGGCTCCCCTGGTGGCGCAGTGGTTGAGAATCCGCCTGCCAATGCTGAGGACGCGGGTTCGAGCCCTGGTCTGGGAAGATCCCACATGCCGCGGAGCAACTGGGCCCATGAGCCACAATTGCTGAGCCTGCGCGTCTGGAGCCTGTGCTCCGCAACAAGAGAGGCCGCGATAGTGAGAGGCCCGCGCACCACGATGAAGAGTGGCCCCCCGCTTGCCGCAACCAGAGAAAGCCTTAGCACAGAAACGAAGACCCAACACAGCCAAAAATAAATAAATAAATAAATTTAAAATTAAAAAAATATATATTGAGAGATTACGTAAAATCACATGCTTTTTCAACATTGGCAATTGATGTTAATATTTTGGAAATCCCGTACTGGTTGGATTTGGTCGGTCAGGTTGCACCTGTTGTTGTACACCTTTCATGTCGGTCGGGGGATTCTTTGTTCCTTTAAATCTCCAGGGCTGGTGGCTCCCAGGCTGTCTCCTGACCCTCTAGGGTTGTACTGCTGTGGCTTCCCTGGGCACAGGGAGCCCAGTGGGAAGAGTGGGCAAACCAGGGATGATCAGGGGCCACATCAGTCTGTATGTCAACTCTGCCTCTTGGCACTAACCTTCTCTGAGTCTCTAGTCCTTCATCTGTAAAATCTGGGGAAATTCTTTATACCTCCTAAGATTATTTTGAGGATTAAAGGAAAACATGAAGAAAGTACTGGATGCACGATGTTAAAAAAGATGAGGCTCTTCTCCTCTTCTTCCTGTTTTCCATCACCATATCAATTACCCTACTGGATTATACCCAGTATAATCAATTACCCTACTGGATTATAAGTATTTCAAGGGAAGAGATTTTGTCTGTTTTATGCCCAAATAACCAGCACTTATCCCACTGCCTTACATGCAGTAGGCACTCAATATATGCAAAATTTAATTATAATGTTGTTATGGACTGAATGTTTGTCTCCCCCCAAAATTCAAATGTCGCCTAATTCCCAGTGCGATGATATTTAGAGGCAGGGCCTCTGGGAGGTAATTAGGTTTGGATGAGGTCACGAGGGCAGAGCCCCCATTGTGGGATTAGTGCCATTATAAGAAGAGATGCCAGTGAGCTCACATGTGTGCATGCATTCTCTCTCTCTCTCTCTCTCTCTCTCTCTCTTCCTCTCCTCGCCATGTGAGGATATAGTAGGAAGTCAGCTGTCTGGAAGAGAGCCCTCACTAGGAATCAAATGGGCTGGCACCTTGATCTTGGACTTACCAGCCTCCAGAACTGTGAGAAATAAACTGCTGTTTAACTTCCCAGTCTATGGTATTCTGTTATAGCAGGCTAAATTGCTGGTGACAAACATTTAGGAAGATCTTCCTTCAATCTGGCACCAACTGAGCCTTTTTCTTCTCATTTTATGTTCTTCTGATGCTTTAATGGCAATATCTATATCTACTCCTCACTTGGCCAGAATATTTTGAGACTAAATGAAAAAACAGGTTCAAATTAAGAATAAAGTACTGAAGAGTTTTCTCTTAAGAAGTGTGGCATCACTTTTAGGTCAACAGGGTACGATTTGGGCACTCTTTGCATGCTTCAGAAGAAGAAAATTAAACATAAGCAATTTCATCTCCCTACTAATAAGTAAAGAATCATGCCTTAATTTTAGCATCCTCAACTCATGTTTGCCAACAGTGCATGTCACTGCCGGCAGTGTGCTTGGTGGCTGGCCACAGTTGGAGGCAAATCCCCAGGCCATTTGTCCACTTTGGATTGAGAAGGCTGGCTTGTATTCCTCTAGGACAAAGGTTTACTAACCATGACTGACTTACCCAGGTTTCTTTGATGTTATGCTGAAAGAATCCCAGAGACCTTCAAACAATCTCAGCTTCCTTCTCCCTTGGGGGGTTTGCTGAACAATTCAGGCAAACATATTTCCTGTGATTTGGTGAGAAGCTAAAATAACTCAACAGAAAGCCTAGTCAGTGGGGGACTTCAGAATGACCCACTGAAAAGGAAGACGATGGAAATCACTATGAAGGTATCTCTTTCCAGAAGCTCAAGGGGACCAGCTATCTCTCCAATAAAAGGTTTCTAATTAAGGGATTTAAATATTCTCAATAGTACCTTGAGGATAGATAGGTTGTAGTGAGAGGCGATCGCCTTACTGGGAGCAGAGTGCTTACAGCGAAACTCATGTGTTTAGCAAGTCAGACTGGGTGTGATGCCTTGTTCCTCTGGGAAGAAACAGTCATTAATCCTCAGAAGAAAGCTCAATTTGCCACGATGGGCCCCTGTCGAAAGCAATCTCAGGGATTCACTGTTGACCTCTGCTTCCCTGAGGCTCACATTCTGTCCTCTCCAACACCAGCTTCTCCTCAGCGTGGCTTGTTCTTTGTGAGGGCACCCTGTGTCCTAAAGTTTGCTTCTGCCAGGGCCCTGGGGCTCTCAGTGCTCTCAAATGAGTTTAGCGTCAAAATAACTGAAGTTCCCACACCTTGCAGGTAGTGTAACTAGGGAGCCCACAGCCATTCAAACAACAGAACACCGGATGCCCATCTCCCCAGTCCTGTGCCCCAAACACTCACACTCAGAGCCCCACACAGACTCTGCAGGGAATTCATCTTGCTGCTTTGGGCCAACAGTTCCTGTGGGAGTGTAAACACCACAGCCCCTAGAACCTATGGCCAGGTCTGTGGCATCAGCGTCTTCTGGCACCCGGGTATCTCCCTTTCCTGCCTTCGAGCTCACAATGCACTTGTTATTTTCTATTTCATCCAACATACCTAAGGATTTTGGCGGTGGGTGGAGTGGGGCTGGGGGTTGGACGGGGGCCAGGCTGCACCAGCTCAGGATACTGTTCTGCCACAAATTCCAGTTTGGGGGTTCCCTAAACTCAATTCTGCCATATCCAGCCGTCCCCTCTGTGGCCATTTGGCTGTAATTCAGGCAAGAGCTAGAAATATGTTCTTTGTAGCGTACGCTGCATTGTTGTGACTCACACCCTGACTTTTCCTCGTAGCAGAGTGATGCTGGGTGAAGAAGAGCTTAAGGGTCAGGCCAGGCATTGAGAAATGTGCCCTCAGCCAGCATCAGCAGCTCAGGAAATTACCCCAAGGGAGCAGTCACCTCCCTGCACTCTCTGTACCCAGCTAGCTAAGTCTGTCCTGGGTTCTGAGGAAAGGAATGTGCCTGACGTTAACTTTTCAATGATCTAGAGCTGGATGACTGCACACTGACGTTTTGGTAGCACGAGAGAGGCAAAGAGGACGAGGAATGAGACATGCAACCACATGCCCACATCACACCCGTGGTCTGGAGAGGGGCCTCATCCTCCCACAGCAGCCAAGAGAACAGCCACAGAAAACGGCTCCAGCCGCTGACCTGGAGGCCTGGTCCCCGGGGTATCCTCTGATCTCATTACGGCAGTCGACACTAGGCCTCACAAAACAAACAGAGGAAATTTATGGCTGCCTTAGCCTGTGGAGAGCTCCACATTCCTTGCTTAACGAGAGTTCCAGCTTCGGAGACCACAGCCACTGGGATGGGGAGGATGTCTGCTTTGCTCCAAAGAAAGAACTGTGGTCCTGCCTCTTCCCCTCTTTCTGGGGCTGGAGAGGAAGGCGGTGAGCCTGGCGAGAGCCACTGAACTGGTGGCCTGGGGCTCTGCTCGGTCCCGGAAGAGAAGTTCCCTTTCTCCGTATGTCAACGCCCCCAGGCGCAGTCAGTGGAGCCATTTACTCTTGAATAGCCCTGGGAAAGCGCAGCCTTGAAGGGTTCCACCTGCTGAGGCCAGAAGCCCGAGAGAGAGGCTGTCCTGTGTAACAAAACTCCAGGTTGTCTGGTGGGAAAATTTCTTCCCTAAAATACCCTTGGCTTGAGCCTTCGAAAACTTTACCTAACTTGGGGTTCCCACTTTTAGAATAAATGGCAGGAGGAAAAATGTTATTTTATACCCTTTAAGTCCATCTCAGATGTAACTGAGCACCTAGACTAGGAGGTGGAAGGTGAACCTCCAAACCAAAATACGAACAGAGAGGTGGTCCTGAGTCGGGGTGATTCTACCCACCAGGGGACACCTGCAGGGCGTGGAGACATTTTTGGTTGTCACGACTGGAGGAGGGTGCTACTGGCATCTAGTGGGTAGAGGCCAGGAATGCTGCTATATATCCCACCAGGCACAAAACGGCCCCCACAATAAGAATTATCTGCTCTAAAATGTCAACAGTGCTGAAACTGAGAAATTCTGTTGTAGAAGGAACACTCAAGGATGCATGTAGGTTTAAAATAATGACAATTCTTAATCTCATTACGATAACGTTGATATCACGCAGTCAAAATGCGTACAATTAACCACCACAAAAACTTACCAGTCCTCTCTTTGAGTAAAATAAATGAAAACTGCCTTGTAACTATGCAGAGTCAGATCATTAGGGCTGCCTAGAAAACAGTGGGGCAGCTTCAATTTTAGACCATAGGATCAGCACCGTCATGAGCGCTCTGCTTATTCCAGGTAAAGGTGTGATCTGCGTGCTTACCGTCATAATTCAGGGGTGAGTGCTAACAGAAAGAATTCATGAGCTCAGTTCCACGATTACTAAAACCATACATGTAACCTGAGTAGACCTAGGTCTGGGGAAAAAAACGGCAAGATATTTCAACTTTCAAAATACCAACGTAATATGAGGAACCGTGGTGATGTTGACCTACATTCTGCATAGTAGGACACTAAATAAATGCAGAATTGCAGAAAGGTACCATAATGAAAATCATCATGGTGCGTATTTTGGAATTCTCCCATTTCTAAGTTTCTGTACCTGTTTCAAAATATTCCCTTTCTCTACATAGCATACTTTCATCATCTCTGATGTAAGAATGTATATTTCAATAATCCACTCATCATTCTCTCATGAACTCTTTTATTCCAGCAAAAGAAGGAAAAATCCCCATCCAAGCACAGCGCATGCACGTAAGCAAATCTGAAGAAGCAGGAGGAGAAGAATTTCATGAATGAGCAGGGGACAGTTTTTTAATGAAATGTTTTAAAGGCTTGTAGTATAAACAATAAACAAAACGGATTCACTAAATGTTAATACTGTTTACCATGATGTAAGAGCTGGGCTTTCCCCCCCCCCCCATGTTCCAGAAGCAAGAGGAAAATGAATACCTTGGTAGGGAAAAATGATACCTTCCTTGGCATTTCAAAACCATTGCTCAATGCCTCTTGAGCAAGGGAAGCCACCGTAATGACTTTATTTTACCTACCGCAACTATGGGGCACTTCGGAGTCATTCTCCACCATATCCCACTTTCCTTCCTCCACTCCAGCCCTGCTACATCATCTCTGGAAACCATTAACCCAGAGTCCTGTTGCAATTTTCCTCTCCTCCCTCCCCTGCTGCCTCAGTCACGCTGGAGTCGGGACAAAGCCAACTTGTATTACATCACACAGCCAACTCCTTTTTCTGTAAACCATCTCGTTGGTAGTTTACCACTACTGGAACCCAAGGCTGTCAACAGTGTGGTCTTTGTTTGGTGGGTGTTGCTTGAAAAATTAAGGAAAAAAAAAAAAAAAAAGGAAGTTCCCCCATCCCTCCTTCCTCGTTTAAATACAGGCAGTGTGGACTCAGGCACCTCTGCAGCTGGGCTCCACCCCGCCGTGTAAACGAGACATTACCTTATACACAAATGAATCTCCGCATTCCTCAGTCTAGCTGCTTCCCTGCACATTCCTCTGCCCCCCAGCTCACACTCCTCTGCCTTCCCCTCCTCTTTCCTCTGTCCCCACCCTCCTTTTTTTTTTTTTTTTTTTTTCCGATTTCCACTGCCTCACTGTGTTTTTGTGTAAATGATCTCACATGACTCAACAAATCCATCTGCCTGAAGCAGGCCAAGTCTGGAGCCCTCCCAGGAGGGAGGAGAAGAATTGCTTTGTGGAAAGGACCTGGAGCACTGCCCTTTCTCTGGCTCGAATTACCCGCCTGTCAGGCCTGACGGATTTGGCTAAAAATAAAAGGAAGCGGGCCGTGAAAAGCAGATGAATGGGCTCAGCAGTTCCTTAGATAACATGGGCCTGCTGTGGCCCCAGAGCTCCCCAAACAGAAACTTCAAATGCGGGGCTTGGGAGAGCAGGGATGGGGCGTCCAAGTGAAAGTAGAGGGGGTGGGACAGGACCTGGGGCATAGAATTCTGCCTGAGGACTTTGTGTGTCTCTGTGTGTGTGTGTGTGTGTGTGCGCGCGTGTATGTGTATGTATGAGAGAGACAGAGACGGAGAGACAGAGAGAGATACTCATAGAAAAAGGTCCTCAGAAACACACTAGAGTTTAGTGGAGTGAAGGCTTGGCTCATTAAGGAAAAAAAGGAAGAAAAAAATGTTGTTTCCACTACAAAATTACCCTTCTCCCTACCTCCCAACACCAGACACTTTAAGCCTCCCTATGATGTCACTTCTGCATTCAGAGCCAGCAAAGAGCTCAAATCTTTCTTGTGAGTGGATGCCCAGCGCCCGCCCGCCCGCAGTGGGTATTAAGCACTTAGGTTGGCAATGTAATGACACACTGTAACAATCTGTAATATGAAGCAGTCAGCAAAGCCCTGGCTCCGGGAGCTGTTTCTCCCAACCATTAACCATATGTTTGGCTCCCCAGCTAGCCTAGCAAGTGCGGTTCCAGCTCACCATCTGGTTTCTATCCACACAAGCAACTGCAAAGCACAGACCATCTCCCTCTGGAGCCGTGTGTTTCTTTTTCTCTCTTTTCCGTTCTGCCCTTCCCCTTTCCGCCTCCCAGCTCCTTCGGTTCCCTCGGCTAAAGAATTCTCTGCCATTCATCACGTGCAAAGAAAACTTTACCTGGCGGCAACGGCAGAGCCATTAAGAATGCACAGCTGTATTGTAAACACGCCAGAGGGCCGGTTCCCATCCGCATCCGTTGCACGCGGTCCCTACCCCCTTCCTCATCTCCTATTGAGAGCTGACACTTGATCCAGGATGTTAAAAATAGGTACATTCTTGACAGATCCAGGGGTTGTTGTGGTGCCCTTCACACTCACTCCAAATTCTGGGAGTGGGGCTTTAAAACACACACACACACACACACACACGTGTCCCTAAGTTTGCCTCAACATTCAATCCGCATTACATCAGTCTCACCCAGATGACATACCGGCTGCAAATAACCAAGTCAACGAAAGGATTCTATTCCTTTCTCTGCCCTAAAGGATTCGATCCCAAGTGTGTATTTTTCTTTCTTTCTTCTTTCCCTCCAGAGCCCAAACTGAAAGAGATGACGCTTCAAAAGAATAAGAGCACACAGCCTTTTTCAACAAACTGATAATTTGCAAAACTTAGGCTTATTTACATTGGCATTTTAATAGTATACAGTCATGACATGGAACAGACTACTGGAATTCAGATGCTTTTCTTGCAAGGTCTCCAAAGTATTTATCCCAGATTTTCTCCTTCACGTGATTTCAGGTACTTTATAACTTTTTAAAAATTTAAGAAGAGACATTTGATAAACAGAAATTAGATAATTTTCCCATCCCTACAAGAATTATATGTGCATTACCAGCCCATTTTACTGAATTAGGAACTTAAAGATAATTCTTTCCCACACCTTAAAAAAAAAAAAAGCTGATTTCTCACATACCAAGAACAAAAGGAAGAATATCACTAAAAAGTGATTATGCAGAATGTCAGATTTTATCAACGTGGCAGAGCTACAGAGGCTCTGTCAGGGGAGCACTGTTTATTCAGGGTAACAAGTGTGCCAGGGGGCCACTGCCTGAGCGGACGTATTACACCCACTGTCTTTGTCAGCCCTAGTTTCATAATCTGAGATAGGTCTTTTGTTTGCTATTTCTACGAATAAGGGACATTAAAGTTCTGCTGCAGGTAGGTTTTAGAGAATGACAGAAAAAAACTTTCAATTTCAGAAGGCTTAAACTGTCTACAGAAGGTGTGTTCCATCAAATGCTGTTTTAACCCCCAAATCACAGTACAAACTTAAGATGAATTACCATGATTACAATATCACTAATAAAAAGAAAGAAAAATGATCAATTCACAGCTTCAACATTTTCATAGTTTACCTGGCTCTTTGGAGCCAGGAATCAATTTATTACATAATTACCGGTGCCCCCGGCCCAATGCTACCAGGATCCCTGGGGGTGCGGGGACCCTGGACATCAGAATTTTTGACAGCTTCCCAGCTGTAGCTATTGGGCAGCCAGAGTTGAAAAGTCTTGCTCTGTGTAAACTTCTGTGATAATAGAAACTACCTCATCAAAACCAGAAAGAAACCTTTGGAATGGAAATGTAAATGAAATTTAGGATTAGAACAGTGGCTTTCAAACTTGTTTAGAAGTGAACTCTTCAATCAAATGAAATCTTATATGAAATCCCTGTAAACAAAAGAGTAAAAGTGGTCATGTTTATGTCATTTTATGTTCTCAGTCTATACAATATCCATAGATTTCATAAATTCAAATGTATAATATTTTAAATTGCCATAAGTCAACCAGTGAGAACAAAGAGGCCATTTTATTGAACACAAAAGTCTGAAATTGGGGTTATGGCTGAGAGGCCCAGTGCTGTCCGCCTCGGCATCCAATTTTTTGCATGGCTAATGGTTCAGATGATCAAGGGTGGATGGATGCATGCGATAATAGCAGTTTGTGCAGTAGGATGAAATTAATTCATACATTAATTTAATAAATGTCAATTAAATGTCTAGTACACACCAGGTACTGCCCTCAGGGGTCATTGGAGGAATAAATTGCAGCCTTTTCCCTGGAGAAGCCTAGTTAAGAAGACACCTAATGGCAGCACAGCAAGGCCAGCACAACAATGGAGGGACCAACCAAGAGCTTGCTGTGGGGAGACGGGGGCATAACTTCAGCAGCAGCATGGGACAATTAAGTCAGGTCCTAAAAATCTGAGTAGGAATTTTACAGCTAACAAAGAAAGGGAAGGACAGCTCAGAATGAAGGAACAGAATGTGAAAAAAAAAAAAACCCAAAAAACCAACAGCAACAACCCGTAAGTATAAATAGGCTTGGTGAGTTCTGGGGGTTATGAGAAACTCTGAGGAGAGCAGGAAGGGCTGGGATTTGAGGCTGAAAAGGGAACTGAGGCCAAGTTATAAGAAACTTTAAATGTCATGATACAGCTTAGACCAGCACTGAGCAACAGAAACCTAAGGTGACCACACACATAACTTCAAATTTTCTAGTAGTCACATTAAAAAAGTAAAAAGAAACAGGAGGAATTAATTCTAATGATATGTATTTAACCCAACAGATCTAAAACATTACCATTTTGACATGTAATCAATATGAAAATTATTAATGAGATATATTACATTTTTTATACTGTCTTTTTATTTTTATCTTTTTAAATTTATTTTTTATTGAAGTATAGTCGATTTACAGTGTTGTGTTAATTTCTGCTGTACAGCAAAGTGATTCGGTTATACATATTATATATAAACATTCTTTTTTTCTTATATGCTTTTCCATTCTGGTTTATCACAGGATATTGATGATAGTTCCCTGTGCTATATAGAGTAGGACCTCGTTGTTTATCCATCCTATATGTAATAGTTTGCATCTGCTAATCCCAAACTCCCAATCCATCCCTCCCCCACCTCCCCTCTCCCTTGGTAGGTAACCACAAGTCTGTTCTCTATGTCTGTGAGTCTGTTTCTGTTTCGTAGATAAGTTCGTTTGTGTCATATTTTAGATTCCACACGTAAGTGATATCATGCGGTAGCTGTCTTTCTCTTTCTGACTTACTTCACTTAGTATGATCATCTCTAGTTTCCAGCCACATACTAAGTTTTTTTAGAATAGGGCATGGGTTTTATACCTATAACACATCTCAATGTGGACTGGCCACATTTTAAGAGCTCAAGAGCCACGTGTGGCCCGTGGACACTGTCCTGGACAGCTCGGGTTTGCACCTGATCCTGCAGGCAGTGTAGGCCAATGGACTTGCTGGGATGTGTCTTATGAGGAGACAAATGCAGCAACAATGTGGAGAACCAGAGGGAGTACTGGGTCTGGGAGAAGCTGGCGAGGCTGCTTTCATAGTCCAGGCCAGGAAAGAAGAGAAAGATAAGGCTCAGAATCAGGAGAGTCGACCTGGCACGGCAGTGGGATGGCATGGAAGGGTCCAAGTCAAAAGACATTTCTAGAAAGAATTCAGAAAACTGTAAATAACTGTCCATGAGGGATGAAGGTGAAGGAACCATGGAACCATCCAACATGTTTTTAATGCTAGAATTTGTGCTTCGTGTGAAAAGTTACTGAAGGTGTATTTAGTACGAGGCTGCACTGCTCCTTCCAAGCTCGCTTCCCTCTGCGGTCGAATCCAATGCCGTTTCATGAACACGTACGAAGGACTCCCCACGTGGCAGGCAATGCCAGGCACTGACAGGAAGGAGACACAAGTCTTCCTTTCAAGGGGCTCAAATATGAGTGTGGGAGACAGAACAGCAAATGACAACAGTGTTAAGTGCATGAATATTGCACTTACCATCTTACGGAAAAACCCGAACGAACTTTTTGGCCAACCCAATAGAAGGCTGTGAAAGGAGGTCTCTAAAATGTTCCATAAAATACAACATAACTATTTCCTATAATATATTCAGTGGCACTTTTGAGATGGCAGGGAGTGGGGCTTTCAGATAGCAGTTGGCTTATGAACTGACTTCTAAAACTGATGCAGCATACGTTTCACTGCTGTGTTTGTATCTGGTTGCACTGTATTAAGAGAATCCTGATATTCCCAGGTCATTACAGGTATGACTCCCTGTCTGAATCCTGCTCTCTAAACTCAGAGACCAAACAGATTCAGACAAGTTTTCAGGTGAATCTCTTGCTATCTGCTATTCTTATTGCTTACCATTTGAAACTGGGAAACCAAATTGACATGAATAACACTGTATCCTTTGCCACTAGAACTCACTCTGGGAAATTTCCATATCCAAATTTTGGAAATGAGTGGATTGGAACAGCAAGGAACACTTAAATTGGAAATCATAACAGTTCTTTAGCAACTCGCTTTGTAATCTCGTGATCTGCCTCAAACTAACCCAAAACCTTGAAAAAATGCAGTTGTTAATCCCATTTCCAAGAGAAAGCTCTAATTTGAAAAGATGAGTGCACCCCATGTTCACAGCAGCACCATTTACAATAACCAAGACATGGAAGCAACCTAAATGTCCATCAACAGAGGAATGGATAAAGAAGATGTGGTACATATATACAATGGAATATTACTCAGCCATAAAAAGGAACGAAATTGGGTCATTTGTAGAGACGTGGATGGACCTAGAGACTGTCATACAGAGTGAAGTAAGTCAGAAAGAGAAAAACAAATATTGTATATTAATGCATATATGTGGAATCTGAAGAAACTGGTATAGATGATCTTATTTACAAAGCAGAAATAGAGACACAGACGTAGAGAACAAATGTATGGATACCAAGGGGGAAAGGGGTGGGGTGGGATGAACTGGGAGATTGGGATTGACATATATACACGATTGATACTATGTATAAAATAGATAACTAATGAGAACCTACTGTATATTACAGGGAACTTTACTCAACGCTCTGTGGTGACCTAAATGGGAAGGAAATCCAAAAAAGAGGGGATATATGTATACGTACAGCTGATTCATTTGCTGTACAATATAAACTAACACAACATTGTAAAGCAACTATACTCCAATAAAAATTTTTTTAAAAAGGAAAAAAAAAGACTTTTTAATTTCAAATTTTAATTACTAACAATGACCTAACAATTACTTGATTTCTTTAATAATCAATCAAGGAGAATCCGAAATGTACAGTGGGGATACAGGACCATAAAACAGAATGTTCACTTCCTGTACAACTGGCCACTTAAGAAGCGTACACCCAGCGGAGGCTCCCTAGCCCTGCCTGGCATGTAACTGAGCATGCTGTATTTATCTAACAGGAGGAATTCACTTGTTCAATTTGTGATCAGGCTGGAATCTGAAAAATACTGGTACAGACTTCCTTATCGACAACTCATTTATAACATATTCAAATATAGAAGCCAAAACGGCAGAAAACACTTAATTTCAAGGTTAATATGTCCAATTCAATGTGTCGGTGGTCCCAATGTGTGAAAATTTGGTATGTAACACATTTAAGTGTGCATGTTTTTAAATCATGATTATAAAAAATTGCTCTAAATATATTAAAAATAAAATGCAAATTAAATGCTTGCACAACCCCTTAAATATCTCCAGGGAACTTCTGCAGACCAGAGTTTGAAGATGGTTAGTGTAGGGCCTTTGAGGTCAAAATGTAAATCTAAGAGCAATACTCTGCTGCCCCTACTACTTAAGGATCATCAAGTCATTCCCAAACTTCAGCTGGGAGAAGATACCATCCTTCATTATCCTAAAAAGTAGGGAAGCTGGAAAACAAAACCGCAGAAAATGTTTTAAGATTCACTAGTAAATTAGAATTTAAAAGAATTTCCAGATCAATCCAGACCCAAATCTGAGACACATCATTCACTTCTTAACGCTGTTCATTCACTAATTCACTCAACAATATTTACTGAGCACCTACTACGTGTCAGGCACTGTTCTGAGACTTGGGATAATCCGTGAAGAAAACAGACAAAATCCCCTACCTTAGTGGAATCTAGAGTCTAACGGGGGGAGACAGATAATAAACACAAATAAGAAACATAATACATTACTTTTGTTATAAGGTGATAGGTGCAATAAAAAAAATTGAGCTCAGAGGAATCGGGAATGGGGTGGAAGAGAAAGGCTGCAATTCTAAATAGATGTTCAGGGTGGGTGAGAAGGTGAAAATGGATCAAGAGCTCACATAAATCTTGGGCAGGCCATCAGGAGTGTGTGTGGAGGGTGTGTGTGTGTGTGTGTGTGTGTGTGTGTGTGTGTGTGTTACAAGAACAAAAGTTTGCATTTATCTGAAGATGAAGTGAAGTCTGGATAAGGCCTTCATTCATTTGATTTACCATTAAGAAACTTTCCTTAGCTTAATGGAATGTCCCCATTTCTCTCAATCAGCACAGTGAAAGACATAGTTTGTGAAAAATATTTTAAAAGCACGGCACCTTCTATGAAGAAAAAGGCCCGCTCTAAATGCCTGCTAAGCAGAAAGTGTTTGCCACTGTCAGGAATACACTCGGCACATCCTCTAATCTGCATTATCCCCCAGCCACGTCCCACCCACACGCAGACCCCAGCCGGCCAGGCCAGCTCAGCAAACGTACACCAGCTCAGACTCCTGTAGAACAATGGGGTCTTTCAGGCCTTACAATCTGGTGAAGAAACAGGCTGGAACGTCATGGGAAAAATTAGGAAATATCGGAGGAAAACAGCTCACAAAGTGAGGGGTGGAACCATTGCTCACATGTTCTAAGTCTGGAACAAAGAGAAACAACCGTGATAGCCCCCTGCCTGCTCTGACCCTGCTCATTTCAAAAGAGAGGCGTCCTAAACCCCTCTTCTCTTCTCGGGGATTACAGCAGCAAGACGTAGACAAGACACCAGAATGAGGAATTTTCAACCTAAAGAAGCAGAGTTCATTTCAAAAGCTTTACCCTCAAGAAAAGCATAATAACCAACCCAAACTACCAGCCTTTTTGTTCAGCGATCCAGAACACCAACGCGATTATAGACCAACTGGACTTCAACCACCACACAAAGGAAAACAGAAACTCCTACCGCGATACCATGTATTTTTTAGCTCTTCCCAAGTATTCTTGCTATGAAATCTCACACAACCAGCCCCACCTCAGCAGTCCTTCCTCATCACCTGCCACACCCAGTTTATACCTTTCCCACCAGCCTAGCTCAATTCTCCATCTCCCAGCCTTTGCCAAAAGCTGTTCCACTTGCAAATTATCAATACCTGTCTCCTCTTACCCACCAAACAACATCTCTGTTGCCTTAAAAAATCTCAGTTTGAGACCTAGTACTTACTGCAAAATGAATTTCCAGATCAATCCAGTACATCTGCAAACTTGTCAACAAATGTACACTTCTGCTTTAATACGTCTTTATAACCCCACTATATTTGCCAGTGGATAAGTTAATCCGACTTTTCCAAACTTCCGAAGGAGAAAATTTGCACCGTATTTCTATCTGTAAGATTTTATCAACTGTTAAGCACTGCGGGCATGGCAGCCATCTCCCATGAGTGAATCTGATGGTCAACTATTTTGGGAAAAGACTTGTAAGTGGTTTATTATTATAAAGCATTATGTGGAAAAGTTGTTTATTTTACTCTTGGAAGGAAAAAGCAACGTGTATAAAAATCACAAAAATGTTTTAAAATGTAAAACAATTTCAAAAGAAGTACATCTCATAGTGAAAATAAGAGAGAACCTTACAAAGATACCCCACAGACATGTCACCAGTATTACTCCAAGAGCCTAAGCATAAGAATCACCTTTGGGGAGAAACCATCATTTGACAGCGAGGTAGAATTGGGAGTCAGGTAGTGAACTGAGCAGAATTAAATGCAAATTAATCATGCTGGCTAAAATGCAAAGGAGGACGGTGGTGAGACACTGTCAGAGGTAAGAAGTGAGTTCAGGCCCCAGAAGGGATTCCATAGTCAGCACCCTTGTGAACTTACAGACCAAGTTCTTAAACCACTGGTTCAAACTGCTGCTCATGAGAATCGCTTTGGAGGGCTTTTGAAAAGCCCACTGCGCAGGCGACATTCCACACTAATAAGATCAAATGTCTGGGGTGGGAGCTGGGCATCTGTGGTGTTTAAAGATCCTCAGGTGATTCCAATGTGCATCAAGGTTTTGGAACCACTGTCCCAGACTCTACCCGTACGTAGAGCACAACAACTGACATTAAAGATGGTGACGGTGATCAGTCCAGGTTAGCTGACGCTGTTAAGCGGGAAATCACTCCTTTGGTTCATCTTCTTTGATTATCATAATGCGGCCTAATACAAATTTTTATTTTTATTGATTTATTTTTTGGCCGTGCCGTGCAGCTTGCAGGGTCTTAGTTCCCCGACCAGGCCTCGAACCTGTGCCCCCTACAGTGGAAGCGCAGAGTCCTAACCACTGGATCGCCAGAGAAGTTCCAATTACACAGTTTTTAAAAGGCCCTAAATGAACCTGAGGCTTTGAGATTTAGACTAGGAAAGGGAAACCAGGCATGATGGTAGGTACAGGTCCTAAGAGCAACAATAATAATTGGAATGTTGCCCACTGTGCCATCAAGGGACCTGGCTCTAGAGGTAGCAGTCTGGATGCAACGCCTTGGCCAGTCGTCTGTTAGATGTGGGGCTGCCCACAACCTCTCTGTCCCAGGACCCTAGTGATCCATCTGGGGCAATGGTTCTCAGCCTGGGCTGCCTATCAGCATACCCAGGTGCAGGCTGCAACCCCACACATTCTGACTGGTCTGGAATGGGGTCCGGGGATCCATAGATTTTAAAAGCTCCCCAGGTGACGGTTGTGTCATGTGAGTGTAGAGAACCACAGCAGAGAGATTATGAGAAAGGGCTCTGAGGCCTCACCACTTGCGTTCAAAACCCCGCTCCACCAGTTACTAGCTTTGGATCAGCTTCCTTAACTGTAAAAACAGAGCTAATTGATGACGCCACCTCTGTCGTGAGGCTTAACTGATCGCCCTCACTGGATTATTGTGAGGATTCGACGTCATACCTGCTACATAGCAAATGCTCAATTTTACATTTTCACATACAGACACAGACGTGTATTTGTCATGCGATTAAATGGCATATGTATATAAAGTGCTTAGCACTGTCTCCTATACACAGAAGTGCTCAGTAAATATTGGCTAAGCTGGTGCTGAAGCTGACAACAGCGGTAGTGGAAAAACTTACTGGAACTGGCTGTCTTCTGTTTGGGATTTCATCTTCTCCTCACTGCATGGCAGCCTTTGCTTCGGAAATAAAACCTAAAATATATGAGGATCGGCGTGGGGGGTGTACCTTTCTGCTCTCTCTTAATTATCCAGAGGTCCACTAACTGGGGAGGGCTAATTCTGCTGCAAAGAGATGATGGAAATGTGGGTTTAACGGCAAAGAAGAGAAATGTGGCGACCTGCCCCTCCCCACACGATGATGAGCAGCCGAACTTGACAGCCAGAGGAAACGCAACCTCCTCATTTCCTAGGGGGAACCCAGAGTGGAAACGTGTTTTGTCCAAGATCACGCTGTTCGTGGCAGAACTGGGATCTGACTTCAGCACCGAGCCCTTGCACTGACCCTCCCTGGTGACGAGCATGTCTGGGCGGCCCCCTGTCAGAGGGGAGATGCGGTACCCAGGGTCAAGGCCAACGTGAGGGGTGAGGAATGTGGTGCCCTGTTTTCCAACCGCTTCCTTCCTCACTCTGCCCAGTTCCCTTCCCTGATCCAAATTCCACGCCCTCCAGGCCATTTCCCGCTGAGATGGAGGATACGGGACACTAGAAAGCAGCCGTGCTTTGCTTTGCGGCCAAATTGCTTTCTCGGAGATGTTCAGTTCCAATTTTATAACATAAGACAATTATAAAAAAGGTTAAATTTCCCAGTGTTTCATTTACGCAGAACTGTTCAGGGGTGTACATATATTAAGGGATGCTTGCATAGTTTTTATCCACTGACCAAGGACAGGAAATCCTGTCTTCCAGCTGCTGAGTCTCAGACCACTCCATCCGAATATTCTTGCTGACAAATGTGACCTTGTCTCGGTTCTGAAGAATTTAAATATTCCCTCAATGTCATTTCTACTTGATCTTAGCAAGATGACCAAACTGCAAATTCAAATACCACTTAGTAAAAGTACAACATTCACGTCCAGTTACCAATCCCCCCTCCAATTCCAATCCAGTGACCCTGGGCTGGAACCTAATCTAAAAGATTACAAAAGCAACATCCTGATGAGTTGTCATGGCAACACCTAGATGTCAGATATCCCATGTCCCAGGGCTGTAAATTCTCATTTTTAGCCTACTTATATCCTACTATTTCATGTATAACAACCAACTAAAATGCAATTTGATATGTCAGCTGCTAAACATAATAAGAGATGCCATTTGCTATTATAGCCAATAATAAAAGATTTCTAGTTGCTTCTGTTTTCAAAGATACAGCAAATCACTGTGTATTCTAAGTCCACTGGACTGGTCCTCAAAGAGAGGCTATTTAGCCAGACTTCCTCCATTTTTACTTAATTAGTCAATATTTAAGACAGCCTTGGAGATGAAAAGAACTCTGGTGAAAGCTTGGCATTATTATTTTCTGAACAGGAGGAAATGCACTGATCTTCAAACTTTCAATAGACACAGTATATTTGATCCAAAAGAAAAAACACACACATACAAAAACCCTGACTGTGATCCAAGCCTTTCAAGGGCACAAATCTACAACAAGGGTGCCTTGCAAGACCTTCAATTCTTTATAACTGGAGAAGAGAGAAATTCGTAGTCTTGAAATCTAGGTAATGCAACATCTTGTTTTAATCAGCAGTTTTGTTTTGGGCTGAATTTTTGAAATCCTAACCCCCAGTAAGTCAGAATGTGACTGTATCTGGAGACAGAGCCTTTAAAGAGGTATTTAAGGTTAAATGAGGTTACCAGGGGGAACCCTAATCCAATCTGACTGGTGTTCTTACAAGAAGAGGAGATTAGGACACAGACACAGGCAGAGGGAAGATCATGTGATCTTCGACTATCTACAAGCCAAAGAGAGAAGCCCTGAGAAGAAATCCACCCTGCTGACATCGTGATCTAGGACTTCCAGCCTAGAAACAGAAATTTCTATTGTTTAAGCCAAGCAGTCTCTGGTACTTTGTTATGGCAGCCCTAGCAAACGAACACAAGTTTCCACCTTTTCTGCTCAATGTCAATTCACCAAGAGTGGCTTTATCTCAGGTATGATGCGGTCAAACTTCCCCCTGTAGGTCTCTCTCCCTGCCTGCCCTCCACCTGGAGCTCAGGTGGGGTTCACTAAGCACACACAGGGGCGGGCTGAGCTCTAAGACAATCGGGAAAGATCTCTCTTGAAATTCCCATTTGCTAAAAAAGCATTAAAACCACCTCTGTAAATAGCAAAGTTGATTGCTAGAGTTGTGTGTTTATTTTTATTTTCTCTGCTTATCATCTAGCAGAAATGCTAATGAGGAAAGAAATGTCCAGGAGATGAACAACAGGCCCAGAGGGAAAGAGAAAGGAAGACATGGATGATACACAAACCAGATTATCAGTCTTGAAATAATCCAGAAGTAGACATGTGATAAATCACACTACATGGGCTTTTTTAATCCTAAAAGTAAGCAGAATGCAGAGAGGTGTACATGGGGCTGCATGCGAACAGCTTTAAACCAACACTAGCCACCACCTGTGTAGACGTGCAAACTCTTTTTCTGCTAAAATTCTAAGAGACCTTTTCTCCTTTTGAGTTTTGAAAATCAACGTCTACTACACGCATCTTTCCATCTTCATGACAGCTGCCAGAAAGTTCAAAACCACACTTACGGCCTGTCTCTAGCAAGTCCAAAAATGGTCTTCCTGAAACCTTTTATTAATTCCTAGCCTCATTTTCCAACTTTTTGTTACCAGCTTTAACGGGGTGTATCTTTGGAGTCAAATGTTACCTTTTTGTAATAATGTGGGGTATTATTAACTAGATAGCCTTCATTAAGCCCCAAATATTTATGGATGCTTCTCTTCCAGAGCCTCTGTTTGATCCGTGAGATGGCAGATTTCATGCTTAAACGAAAATTTGTTTCAGCTCATGGAGAAGCTGAAGCAACATCAATTTCTCCTACTTGTTTTAATCACAATATAACATTTATAAGCTAAAATAGAGAAGAGAGCTAGGCTAAGAAGCTGGGACCATGATGCAGTGGGAAGTCACCCTTTTGTATTCGGTTGCTTGCACTCAGGATGTTGGCCGGCACCCAGGAGACACGTAAATTCCCTGGGGTAAAGGATTTATTGGACTACCGGCCCCTCCTTTCTTCCATGTGAGTGTCACTACAGCAGATCTACAGCAAAGCCTGCCCTTGGTACCAGCCTTCAGCCTGCTTGGATGGACCCTGTCTGCTCCCATCTGCCTGTGCACACAGACTGCCAGCCCAGCTCCACTCCCAGTAATATCTACTCAACTATTTACAGTGCTGGCGTGGCATTACATACATCTGGGTTTGAATTTACTGGCTGTGTGATCTTGGACGAGATATTAAACACTCTCTTGAGTCTCAGGTGCCTCATCTGAAAGTTGGGATAATATAGAAAGTCCCTGTAGGGATTTATGTGAGGATTGAATTAAATAACACACATAGGTCCTAAGTTACATGTCTGGCATACCACAGTCAACACTCAATAAATATTAGCTATTATCATTATCATTATTATCATCATTCTTTTTTTCAAAATTAATTTTTATTGGAGTACAGTTGATTTCCAATATTGTGTTAGTTTCTGCTGTACAGCAAAGTGAATCAGTTATACATATACATATATCCACTCTTTTTAAGATTCTATTCCCATACAGGTCATTACAGAGTACTGAATAGAGTTCCCTGTGTTATACAGTAGGTTCTTATTAGTTATCTATTTTATATATAGTAGTGTGTATATATTATCATAATTCTTTAAAGAATGGCTGGTGTTCAGTGTAACCTCCTGGTCTTTCTGTTTTTTTAATTGACGTATAGTCGATGTATAACATTATATAAGTTACAGGTGTACAATATAGCGATTCATAATTTTTAAAGGTTATACTCCATTTGTAGTCATTATAAAATATTGGCTATATTTCCCGTGTTGTACAATATATCTTTGTAGCTAATTTATTTTATACGTAGCAGTTTGTACCTCTTAATTCCCTACCCCTCTATTGCCCCTTCCCCCTTCCCTCTCCCCACGGGTAACCACTAGTTTGTTCTCCGTATCAGTGAGTCTGCTTCTTTTTCGTTATATTCAGGAGTTTGCTGTCTTTTTCAGATTCCACATATAAGTGATATCATACAGTATTTGTCTTTCTCTGACTTATTTCACTTCGCATAATGCCCTCCGAGTCCATCAGTAGGCTCTCTCCCAGGATTATTTCATTTCTGTGTGATCAGCGAGAGCACCAGCCCCAGCCCTGTGGACCAGGCAGGAGGTGCCACACCTGAGCAGAAAGAGTGAGGCCCACCAGCCCTCTGGTTTGGAATGATACCTCACTTCATGCATGCATTTACATGGTCAGAGGAGTGTTTAGAGAACCAGATTTAGTGTTAACACGTGAGTCTGAAAAGCCTGTCTTCTTGGGGCTTTTGCTGGCAGAGCAGCAGAATGAGAACACGCCCCAGCTCCTAATCACCACCTTCATCAGCGATGCCAGTGCCCACAGTGGGGTCTTCTGGGCTGTGCGGATCGGGGAGCAGGTGAGGTAGTTACATTTCCTGGAAATACAGGCAGCAATTTCCTGTGGCTTCCTCTGTTTTTGATGTAGAGATGAGCACACGTAAAAAACTAAACACATCAAGGATCAGAGCATCAGTCAGAGGTGGTGCAAACACTGAAAAATACTGTCATTTTCTCATAAACAGATTCAGAAGTGCAAAGTACAGAGCAACTTCCAAAGAGCACTCTCCCTTCTAAAAATCTGTACAGTAGGGTTGCGAGGCGACAGGAAGATCACAGGCTAAGCTTCCACACCTGTACTTGTATCTATGACCTGCTGCTTGAGTCGATGAAAATTCTCATGAACTGAGACCCAAGTGAGCAAGAACCAAATTTCCATGAAGGCCAATGTTTTGCATAAACCTTCGCCTGAAAAAGCTCTGGTCTGGTCACAGGGCTTCAGTAAAGATTTCTCTAGAATTTGGGGCCTGGTCAGAAAAAATTCACTCTCTGAAGTGGAAAGTAGTAAAATGATTAGATGAACTTAACTGTTTACATAACTATTCTAAAAGACAGTTCAGGATTAAATAAAGCAATGCACACTACATTTGGGAAATAGCCAGGCTCACGGGAGGTGACCACAATGTGTCCTTAGAACTAAAATGAAGCAGAGAAAAAGATATCTCGGCCAATGATACCACAACCTGCTGGAGACGGAAGACAGAAGAAGGACGTGTGGAATGCACAGGGTTCATTCAAATCAGAGCAAACACAGACTGGTTCTGGAGGCGGGGGCCTAGTTCCGAATTCCACGTTTGCCATTCCCTAGCTGAGTGACCCTGGCCAAGCTACTTAACCTCTCTCAACTTCCGATTCCTAGTGTGTTTTTGTTTGTCCATCACCGGCTCCTCTTCCTCTGTGAAGAACTGCCTCTCCACACCCACTGGGATACCCAGTGTCACAGCTGGTCACATGACACAAAGACAGCTTAGTTACAAAATACAGTTAAATCTTTTTCACTCAAGTTAGTCTGCTACTCGCAACCTAAAAGGTCTTGGTTAACACACCTCATTTTTAAGAGTTGCTATGAGAATTAAATGAAGTACTGTAAAGCAACCACAAGAAAGGCTGGTGGCATTTTTCCAAAGGTTGGTCAGCATAGGTGCTGGAGTCTGACTGCATGGGTTCAAATCCCAGCTCCCTTCACAAGGTGACTTTAGATAAACCACTTAACATCTTTGCCTCAGTTTCCCAGTCTGTAAAAATGGAGCTAATAACAGTAACTTCATCATAGAGTTTTGAGAATTGAGCCAACGGAGATAAAGCCTTTAGAACAGTGCCTGACATGCAGCAGTAAACGTTCCATAAATATTAGCTATCATGATTACAAAGAAAGAGCAGCTCTGACTGCTATTAAGAACTGTGTGAAAGTCACTGATCTAGACTTGTTTATCTTCCATAGGAAAAGAATCATTCTCAGGGAACTCTACTCAATACTCTGTGATGACCTATACGGGAAGAGAATCTAAAAAACAGTGGATATATGTATGTGTGTGGCTGACTCACTTTGCTGTGCAGCGGAAACTGACACAACACTGTGGATCAACTCTACCCCAATAAAAATTGAAAAAGAAAAGAATCATTCTTCCAGATAATCCAGCTTGATGGAAAAATCCCTGAAGGACAATTAGAAAGAATTCAATTCCTCATCTTAGAACTTAGCCAGCTCTAATATTTGGTCCCCTGAGAATTTACTGACCAAGAGGATATGGCCTGAGCAAATGATCCCCATTAATTGTGCTGCCTCATCTCTCTCTTTCTCACTGTCAAAAGATCTCAGTTATGAATTAATCTGTCATCAATTTAATCATAAGTCAATTCTTGCAAGTCACATCTCTCTAGAACTAATAAAACTGATTTTGGTCCTGTGGCTATCCCCCAGGGCTGTGTCCTTAGGGTGACCACCCGGATCAACCAGCCAGCCTCACTCTTGTTGAAATCTGTATTAACTGCAACTCAAGCCTATTTCATATACTAATTAAATGCAGCTTCTCCTTCCTCTCTGCTTTGTGTGGGACATAATCACTCATTCACTCATTCATATAATAAACTTATATTGAGCACTATGTGTCAGGTGCTGGGCTAGGTGCTGGATAAAACACAAGCAAGGTGCTTAGAGTCTAGTGAGGAAAGGAAGTCAATGGACCATTAGAAAACAGAGTGCTAGGACAGAAGTGTACCTGAGGCCCGAGGAGAGCTCAGGCCTGCGGAATTCAGGCATTCAGTGCAAAGCTTTTGGGAAAGCAAAGGTTTGTCCAGAGCACAGAAGGGGCGGAGGGGGAAAAGGATGCTGACAGGAAAGGTATGTAGGTCTTAGACACTCTGGGATGTTAGGTCCCCTGGGAAGGAAATGTGCTCAGCTAAGGAAGAGGAGTCTTTGAAAGACTGTAAGAAAGTCACCACAAGACTCGGTTTTGCCTTTAGAAAGATCATTCTGACTGGCAGTATGAAAGATAAATGAAGGGGCCATATGTGGAAACTGGGAGGAGTAAAGTAAAGAGGGTACTGTGTTTACCCAGAAAAGAAGTGGTAAAGCCTGAATACAGGGGGAAAAAAGGATGAAGCAAAAAAGAAAGACTCTGGGATTCCAGAAAACGGGAGAACTGGATTCTGTGAAGCTATGCTTCTTCAGCTCACTGGACACTGTGGACCTGTCACTGTTCAGCTACTTCAAGAAGGTACATGAAAAGATGCTCCACATTGCTAATTATTAGAGAAATGCAAATCAAAACTACAACGATGGGGCTTCCCTGGTGGCGCAGTGGTTGAGAATCTGCCTGCTAGTGCAGGGGATGCGGGTTCGAGCCCTGGTCTGGGAAGATCCCACATGCCGCGGAGCAACTGGGCCCGTGAGCCACAACTACTGAGCCTGCGCGTCTGGAGCCTGTGCTCTGCAACAAGAGAGGCCGAGATAGTGAAGAGGCCCGCACACCGCAATGAAGAGTGGCCCCCGCTTGCCGCAACTAGAGAAAGCCCTCGCACAGAAACAAAGACCCAACACAGCCAAAAATAAATATTAAAAAAAAAAAAAACCTACAATGAGGTATCATCTCACACCAGTCAGAATGGCCATCACCAAAAAGCCTAAAACAGTAAATCCTGGAGGGGGTGTGGAGAAAAGGGAACCCTCCTACGCTGTTGGTGGGAATATAAATTGGTACAGCCCCTATGGAAAACAGTATAGAGATTCCTCAAAAAACTAAAAATAGAGCTACCATATGATCCAGCAATCCCAGTTCTGGGCATATATCCAGAGAAAACTCTAATCTGAAAATATACATGCACCCCAATGTTCACTGCAGCACTATTTACAATAGCCAGGACATGGAAGCAACCTAAATGTCCATCAACAGATAAATGAATAAAGAAGATGTGGAACATATACACAATGGAATATTACTCAGCCATAAAAAAGAATGATATAATGCCATTGCAGCAACACGGATGGACCTAGAGATTATCATACTAAGTGAAGTAAGTCAGAGAAAGACAAATATCATATGATATCACATATGTGAAATCTAAAAAATGATATAAATGAACTTATTTACAAAACAGAAATAGACCCACAGACATAGAAAAGAAGCTTATGGTTACCAAAGGGGAAAGGGAAGGATAAATTAGGAGTTTGGGATTAACAGATACACACTACTATATATAAAATAGATAAACAAGGACTTAACTATATAGCACAGAGAACTACATTCAATATCTTATAATAACCTATAATGGAAAAGAATCTGAAAAAGAATATATATAAACGGAATCATTTTGCTGTACACAAGAAATGAACAAAACACTGTAGATCAACTATACTTCAATTAAAAGAAAACTGAAGACTACGTGTGTTTATGCTACAGCAATGGGATCTGTGAAACTGCAAAGCCATTCCCCATGACCCAGGAGTGGCAATGCTCTTATTTGAGGAGCCTGGGAGAACTTGAAAATATAGACAGAGGGCCTTAAGTTAAATACTCATTCCTCCTCAGCAAGCAATTAAGTATTATCATGAGCAACCATGTCTAACAGGCTCGGAAACACCCTGGCTTCTCCATCATCCTGGTGAACTAAGTGAGATTCCCCTACTATGGGGCCCAGTGTAGTTTCATTTCCTCAGTATCTCTTTCTTGCCACCTGACTAGATAAATGCCATGAGCCCTGCTGTAATGTTAACACTCTCAGTGAGCATACATTTCACATCACAAGAACACCTGGCTGCATCTGTTTGTTTTGTGACACTCAGGCCTTGAGAGAAAGGTGGGGAAGTTCTCAAAACAAATCAGTAGTACATTTTATCTTAAGTATAAAGTGCAATGGAATCCCTTGGTTATGTCGTAGTCAGCTTTTCTGAATGACCCTGTTGGGAAATATTGAGATTGCTGAAGAAATAAGTTGTGACTTCCATTGTATTTACCACATACAACCTCTGACAAGGAAGAAGGACCACAAGGAGGGTTAATTAGATCCGAGTCAAAACTCCATCCAGTGGAGCCTGATGGCCTGGTGGGTCTTGTAGAGACACCCAAATGAATTTTACCTTTAAGAGACACGTGCTGAAGCCCATAGTTCCACCTATAAATACCAGAGAACATTTAGGAAGCCGGAACCATCTTTCTTTTAGAAATCAGTACTTACCTGGTTTCATCATTAGTTTAATTAAATTTATAAAACAGTGGACTTATCTTTTAGCCAAAAATATTTATGCATTAGGATGAAGTCATATTCTATATGAATCTAAGGGAATTTTGTAATAGTCTCACATCCCCATTGAAAAATATATGCATATTTGCATCTCTGTATCTATCTATCTGGTCAGTGTTAGGAAAGTAAAATGAATGAACTCCCTGAAACTCTCAGAGAAAAATTATGGAAAGACACATACTGGCTAGACACATTTCAGTAGTGGTTACCATAGAAACAAGTCGGTGGGTTTCGGTTTTGCAGTTGTGCCTTTTGATAAAATATTAAATTTCTTAGAGTATTTGCATAGCCATTCAACAGCACAACTGCTGGCATCCACCTGAAATTATATGTTTTAAAGATTATTTAAAGTAGTTCTCCTTCTAGGTTACTAATATCTAAAGAAAAATTCATTCTTAATAAGCTGATTCTAAAAAGTCTTTCTCTGCCTTTCCACTGTTTCATACTGTTTCATACTGTTTCATACTGAAGTGAGAGTGGTAAAGGCACAAAGACAGGAATCTAAGGAAACCAGCGTGGTCTTCCTTGGGGGAGGCTCTTGATGGCTTTCAAACCATTGGTGCTAATGTTCCCCAGGTCAACTCATTAGACAACAACTCTGGTAAACTGCTTTTTAAGAAATATCCTTGTAGCTTATTTATTTTCTATATAGTAGTTTGTACCTCTTAATCCCCTACCTTATCTTGCCCTCCACCCCATTCCCTCTCTCCACTGTAACCACTAGTTCTTTCTCTACATCTCGGGGTCGGGCAAATTGCTTTTAATTAAACTAATACTTAATCTCCTTTATCCATGGCAAGACAGCTCTCTCTCACAATGTGAGAATGACCTATTTCCTCCCTGATGGAGTAAGAGTTGTAATATTGCCATATGTGGGGCTCATCAGATGTCTCCTTTTCACTTATGTTTAATAGTGTACTTCCTGTGGCCTTAGGGCTCTACAAAGCCAACAGTGGCACTCCTTAGTTTGAAAATTAAGAAAAATTACATATCTTAATACAAAGATCAGAATTGCAAAGTTAAACACGGACTAACTCAAATACTATCTTTAAAGCACAAAGAACAGCAGGTTAGTTGCTGCACTAAATTCTTCCGACTGCAAGCCACTGACTGGGGTGTTCAATGATCAGCGCTATAATGATACTTGGATTATAGTCAGTAGACAACCCAGGACATATGAGGTGTGCCAGGAACAGCCTAACAATCGCTGGACCCAGGGTCTAAGATGTCCACGGGCCACACACCTAGGAATCTTTGAAATTAGGGTTGGTGGATTGAGTTTTCTGTTAGCAGGGAACAGTCTGGCTTTAAGCCAAGAACCTCAATCCCCTTCAAACAATGAATTCAGCAACAATCCTGACTTCCAGACAGAAGAAGTAAATCACATTAACAGCTGAGAAGAGGCTATGAACTTTCTGTTTGAAGGTCAACTACAAAAGAAAACAAGAGAATGATCAACTGAAAATGTCATGGGTGAACCTGAACCAGGTGCTGGCTCTTGAATTACAGCAAGATCCTGGAGAGACATTAAAGAGATACAGCCACTCTATAAAACATTATGATTCTCTTTTTGCTTCCAAAAGTCTATATGCGTGGATGTACATATTTCAATAATCTCTGGCAACAAGCATATATTTATATCTGTAACTACATATGACTAAGATGTAAATCTTACCTATATAACTAAGAGAGGGACCTTATCTTCTGTATGACTGAGAGATGATGGTTATCTCCAGTAGGATCAAAGGTCATGTTTGTTTTTCTATCATAAATATATAAGCACATACATATATTATACAGTATATTCTATTTCTAAAAATTAAAAAAAGAAAAAAAACATACAAGGCTCAGTTAGTGGGATGACTAGAAAAACAAATATATGGATCAACCCCAGAACAAACCTCTACTACTACTGCAGACTTGCTAAGTAAAATAAAGACATAAAAATTAATCTTATAGGTCACAGGTATATTGTAACCTTAAAAAGTTCTATTTGCACTAGTTATGTACTAGGTTAAAAAAAGTTTAATGAGAAACATTTTATTTGTTTGTTTATGTTTTAAATAATATATTTTTTTAAAATAAAATTATTTATTTATTTATTTTTGGCTGCGTTGGGTCTTTGTTGCTGCGTGCGGGCTTTCTCTAGTTGCGGCGACCAGGCGCTACTCTTCGTTGCGGTGCACGGGCTTCTCATTGCGGTAGCTTCTCTTGTTGCGGAGCATGGGCTCTAGGCGCGCAGGCTTCAGTAGTTGTGGGCGCGTGGGCTCAGCAGGTGTGGCTCACGGGCTTAGTTGCTCCACGGCATGTGGGATCTTCCCAGACCAGGGCTTGAACCCATGTCCCCTGTATTGGCAGGCAGATTCTTAACCACTGCACCACCAGGGAAGTCCCTAATTCGAAACATTTTAGAGTAAATGAAAAATGTTATGTTTTAATGTATAATTTTTATTAATTATTAAAAAGTTGGAAAGTTTATTTTGCCTCATAAAAAATGTAAAGTAGGTTGCAAAGTAATTCTAAGATCAATGAGGAATGTTTTATGTGTCAAGGAGGAAAACTATTCAAAAATTTTAATTTAAATGATATTATTTTAAAATATTATTTATGTGATGACGAATTTTCCAAACATTTTGAAAATATTATGCTTTGGTCAAGGATGAAATCCATAATATTTAGTCAAGATTTGTAAAATACTCTGCTACTGTCTGCTTTACAAAATTTTTATGTTAAGAAAAAAGAACACAAGAAAAAGCGTTATTTCCCATCCCCCACTATAATGGAATCTTACAAGAATTACAAATTAAGAGGAGATATAGTTCAAAATTCTTAAATTAAATAAGCGGAGACACAGTTCAAAATTCTTAAATATTCATCACAAAATGAGAAAGCAAACTGACTTTCAAAACCATGGTTTCCACAAAGTCAACTACTAATCCTCAGCATGTAGATTACCAGCTCTGTGGATTAGCTGGGGTAAATACTGATTACCACATTTAGCTCTACCTTGCTAGGGATCAAGTCCCTCTCTCCACATCACAAACATGTGCAGGCTGCAAAAGACACCCAAATGTTAATATCACCTCCAGCCAAACAAATTTAAGAAGTTAAAGCCGCTAACTCCCACCAAAATAATATATTGCCATTTCCAAAGTCAAATAGATACAACATTTGAACTCTATCACTCTTTTCTATGAGACTAGAGATTAAGAATTGACTAAATGCACATACGGTTCTCATAATACATAATACAATAATATATATGTATAAGTGATAATCATGTATCACTTAATCATGGATTAAAAGTGCTGAGATAAGACTTCTTAATGGCAGCTGCTGGTTTGTAGGGTGGTGGTATCTACCCCAGCTAGAACCAACCTTGTCCTGTTATCTGATCACTTCAATGGCACCTGGGCCGGGACCAGCTTGTCCAAATGGCTCCCCTTCTCACCTACTCCCACGGCGGTTGGGGCAGGTTGGGACAGAGTCATACATATTCACGTTCCCCTGGCAGTTACGCAGTTAGACTGCGTGCATATGGACCTTCCCTCCACCAGTGGTCTCATTTCCTCAACTACAAAATGTGAGGTTTAAAAGAGATACTGTAAAAATAAAACACAGTAGCACAATACTAAAAAGCACAATAACTACTACCCCATTTTCACCCTTAGCCCCTGTCTGCTGCCAACAGTCAGGTGGGACCCAGCTAGAGAGAGGAAAGAGGGGTGGGATGTGAGCAGGAAGATGTCAGCCACGTTGGCGGCAGCTCTCCTGCCCCGACCTGCCCCCTACAACCTGACATGTTTGCCACAGGGAACTATAAGTAAACAATAAAACTACCTTTTACTTTTTCAACCACCCATTCGTTACTAGCTAAAGGTTAATGAGATACAATGTGAGCTAAATGAAAAGAAATTTTAAAAAAGGACCAGAGGTACAAGGTAGGGGCAAATTATATAACAGAAGTTATATCCAGGGTTTGTTTGTTTTCTGTTGGGATATTAGTCTGTTGTAGCTGACTATGGTCTAGTTTTTAAAAGTTACTTTTAAGGTATTTTTATTAGTAGACTTTTTAAGAGCAGATTTAGGTTTATAGAAAAATTATAGAGCAGAAAGGTCTCCCTCCTCCCAGTGTCTCCTGTTATTAACATCTTACTTTAGTATGGTGCCATTGTTACAATTAGTGCATCAATATTGATATATTATTACCAACCCAAATCCACAGTTTTGCATTAGGTTTCACTCTTTGTGTTACATTGTTCTATGGGTTTGACACATGCTCAGTGTCATCTATCCACCATTACAATATCATACAGAATAGTGTCACTGCTTTAAAAATCCACTGTGCTTCACCTATTCAGGCTGCCTCTACTTCCCGCAAGGCTCTGACAACCACTGCTCTTTTTACTGTCTCTGTAGTTTGGCCTTTCCTGTAGCTGGAATCATATAGTACGTGGCCTTTTCAGATTGGCTTTTTTCATTGACAATATGCATTTAAGGTTCCTCCATGTCTGGATAGCTCATTTCTTTTTAGTGCTGAATAATATTCCATTGTATGGATGTATCACAATTCATCCATTCATCTATTGAAGGATACCTTGGTAGCCTCTAGTTTGGGGCAATTATGAATAAGGCTGCTATAAATATTCATGTGCAGGTTTTGTGTAGACATAAGTTTTCCACTCATTTGGGTAAATGTCTATAATCACAATTGCTGAATTATATGATAAGCCTATGATGAGCTTTGTAAGAAACTGCCCAACTGTCTTCCAAAGTGGCTGTATCAATCTATCTTCTGTAATATTTAAAAATCCATCTACCAAAGTGCATCTTATTCTAGCTATACAGTGTGACTAGGAAACACTCCTAGTATATTTTCTGTGATCTATCTAAGTGTAGGACAGTTAACTTTCAGAGTATGACCAAACTTACAAGACTGAAAAATTCAGGAATCCTGACGGATGACTTTGGGCAAATACCTGACTTCTACAGCCTCAAAAAATGTAACTAGTCATGAAGACCATCTTTAAAATCCCTTATAGTTATGAAATCTTATGCAATTCTTAAGAGGGAAATTATGATTTCTGTGATGTCAATAATTCCATTTGACTTTTAAACTAATTTGTTTTGGTATAATTTCAATGAACCCTTAACAAACTGTAGTTTAGACTTTGGAGAACACGTTTAATGATCAAGATAGTGAAAACCACTTGGACTGTTGAGTTGTTGTTTTTGTTACTGTTTTGGTTTTAGGTCATGAAAGTTTTGTCCTGCTAACAGAAGAAAACATTATCTTCTCGTTGGAGACATCTTCTGACTAGTATTATGGTCTTTACATAATGTTTATCCCTTATTTCTACACCTACCCTAACATTATAAAGTAAATCTTGCATCCTCTTTCCCATGAACTTTACAGTTTGGGACCACTGGGTACCAACTATATGAACTTAGCAAAAATAAAGATTTGTCCAAAAAATGAAAATTTCTTTTCTCAGCATTTAAATACTTTCCTTTGTCATGAACAGATTTACTACTGAAACAGTTCCCTACCCTACTGCCTCCCCAATACCTCTAGAAATCACCTACATATAATGTAGTAAAATTTCATTGACTGCAATAACCGAATTGAGGAATAATAAAGCTCAGTTATGGGGCATTTAAAAAGAAATACAGTTTTATTATTTTCATGTAAATATAATAATAACGAACATTTAAATACTTCCTGTGCACCAGATGCTACTCTAGGGTCTTCACATATATTCTTTCAATTTGCCTTCAAAATAACCCCATGAGATAATTACTATTATCATTTCCATTTTACGGAATCAGGAACTGAAGCTCAGGAAAGTCAAGCAGTGGCTCTGTGATCTCTCCAGCTTCCCTCTTAGGACTTGCAGCTCTGCCCCAGAGCCCCTGGATGATGGCTAGATCCAAAATTCTTGTGAATACTGCTGCCTACTTGGACAGAGCAATATCAATGGCTTCTGGGGTCTCCATGTGTGTCTACTGCCCATCTAGTAGGACCCCACACTCACCCCACACTCAGGAGCATACAAACACATAAACCTGCCCTTGTGTGTGCTCTGGACTGTGCCTCAGAGATGCTGCCATGCTCTAGGGACCATGGTCTGGTAGCATATCGGACACATGGCATGTTACCCTCTGGACTTGACTCCTCCACAGAAGCTGTTCCTGTCTCCCTTGAGCCCTCACCTACTCTCACAGGTCCTTCCAGCTCCAGCTAATCTTCCTTAATCTGCGGAAATTATAACCCAGCAAGAACCATGAAGGATAAACAACGCTAATAAAAGTTTTGCTTTGAAAAGAGATTCTAGTGATTTTTAATAAACTGGTAAAAACAATTGTTTAAGCATTGCAAACTCTTCCTTTACATATAATTCATTTTGAAAAATAAGTAGACATTTCTATGTGGCTGAAAGTAATTTGTTCTCTTAAGTGGGTAAGTATATCTTTACATGTTCATTTACATTCACTAGTTTAGTTAGCTCCATTCCTACACATATGAACTTCAGCCCTAGCTATGAGGGGACTAGAAATAATTTGAATTTGAAATAAGAGAAGTCTGAATTTTAAAAATCTTTAGTATTTTAGATTAAAAAATTTTTTTTAAGGAGGCGGAAATAGAGTTGACGAAAATCTCCAAAGGCTTGCTCTCCAGGAATCTGCTTCAAAGGTCTTCAGGCCTAGATCCTCATTCCATGACAGGAGACTGGCAGTGACAGAATAACGAGGCACAAAGAAGTAGAATGGGTGACAGCTCAAGAAGCTCTCAAGGGAAGAGGAGTGGGAAAGAAGTGACAGAAGTTAAACTGGAGTGATAAATTGGTAGGTTGAGTCTGAGTGATTATTGCTGGAACAGAATGAACAGAGGGTCCTTTACTTGAACTAGAAAGGTGAAAGCTAGGAACCACTAACTTACAATTAATCTTAAACGTACATAAACCTAGGGTGCCTCTACTATACTCTCTTGCCGTTTAAATAATCGGCACAAAGTAGGTAAAAATTAAAGTAAATTACTGTGCTTTTATAAGTGTAGTGTGTACCATGGAAATGGTCAATTTCCAAAAGTTATAAAATATCTACTTTAAATATAATTGTCCCACTTTTATTATTGTTATCCACTAAAACCAATTTTCTCCAACTAAAGTGAAAACCTCATGTTCGTCCTTCAACATCTGCTCAGAAGTCTTTAAGACAGGTTCCAACAAGTTTCCAGGCAAAAGAGAAAATCAGTTATGTTGGTGTTGAGTTCCCTCTGTCTCCCCCGACCCCTCCCTGTTGGCTATAGGATGCAGGGAAGTGAATTAACTAAGGTATGCTCACCTGAAACAAAATAACACATTCTCTTAAAGAATACAGATTGAAAAAAAAAAATCATTTACTTGGTTTATTCTTTGCAGGGTTACCCCCAATTCAAGAAAAATGGGTACTTACTAAAATTCAGATTTAGAAAAGATAAACTAGATGATATAACTGGATTTATTGAAGGAATAATTTAAGTAAAGGATGGCCAAGTCTATTATAGTACAATCTGATTCAGAAAATCATATTTCATAACAAACTTTCTGAGAACACAGATACTCCAGGGTATCTCTGCTCAAACACCAGTGTGGTAGTTAAACTGAATTTGATCAGGAAAATGAGGATTTACACTGAAATTGTTAGGTATAGCACGTGGAAGCATTCAAAAGAAACGTAACATTAAAGTTGTATGAAAATGTCCTTTCAATACACATGAAAAGTGTATTTTTCAATTTAGGATACCCATTTGAGAGTCAAGTTTTTGATATTACAAATGGGAAAAGGACTTCAAATGTCAGTTACTATAAAAATGTTTTTACCGTTTTTATTTTTATGATAAAAGACTAAAGACCACGTATAAATGGTTAGCCTGCATGCTACTACTATAGCAAGAACATGGATACAGTTTAAAAAGTAAGAGACTCTTTTTTTAGTCTCATTTATAGAGGACTGTTACAGCACATCAGACATGTATGTGGGCAAGTACTCATTTATTAAGGGCTCTCAAACAGCAATGGTGACATCATCAGTGCATTAAGGTAATTAAAATTATCCTTTTCTGATCTTAGAGGAATTTTTCATTCCTCTAAAGTATAGCTTCTACCTACTTTATCATTCTGAGATTTTTCCTAGTCACTGTCTCCTACCTTATGCTTCAAAGGGGGCTAAGTGGATGTTACAAAGAGCAGACAAACAGCCATGATCCCCGATGGGGCTTTTTGTCAAATGGGAGAGAAAGCCATCAAATAAACAAACCCAGAGGTAAATATGTAATTAAAATTCTAATAAGGCCTAAGAAAGACAGAAGGAGGGAAAGTATGAACAACTGAGAGGGGGTTGCTCGTTAAGGTTGGTGGAAATCAGGGAAGGCTTCTCGGAGGAAGTGATATTAAGATGAGATTGAAGGATGAGCAAGAGTTCGAAAAATGAAAAGTGGGGGGTGGGTGGGCATTTTCAGGAGAATCAGCAGCCTCGAGGAAGAGCTTGGTCCCTGGTTGGAGTGGCTGATGAGAGGTCAATGAAGGGAAAACGGCTCGATGAGACTGGAGTGCCTGGCTGGGGCCAGGTCAGCAGAACTGCGTAGGGGAGGAGGCTGGATTCTCTGGGCAGTAGGAAGCCGTGGGAGGGCAGATGAGGGGTAGGATGAGCTGACTGCTTCACTATTATCCTGTCCTCAAGAGTCCAGACCATGGAACTGCCTTTGATTTGGTTTCTGTTCCTCTTTAGGTATGGAATCAAAAGGCAATTGAAAAAACGGGCAAGATTTTATACACTTTCCTGCTATCAGAGAATTCAAACACAAAAATATTAACAACTCAGAGAAATAATGGAGACCTTTCAGAAGGTTTACTTACAGTCTCTGATTCAGAGGCAAGCTCTGTCTTGTGGGCTGGGAAAGAGTGACTAGGTAAGATCATTTTCCTGTGTCACTTTTCAGAAAACAGGCCAGAATCATAATGGAAATGACTCAAGATGGCACCTTTTGGAAGACGGTCTCTGCCATGGGAACAGAGTGAGGGTTTGCCAACTGTCAGCTGAAAGGAGAGATGTACTTTTGCTCCTGGTTACAGCCAGGCGCTGTGTTGGGATGGTACCCCAAAAAAATCTGGGCAGGTGACACGGCTTCCCATCATCTTCCTCCCAGGACTGCAAAGTCTGTGGCAGTGCAGGTCCCCTCTCCCTGGGAGACGGCAGTGAACCTCTGTGTAAGCCACATTTTGTGCCTAATACTTAAGAGTAATCCTTAGATACAAAATAAAATGTTCATTGGAACATTTTAATGTGTTATAAAAACAAAAGCTAAGGTTGGGCAATAAAAAGTAACACTGTTTTACCCAGGAGGAAATAAACTCTATCAAAACTTAACATTTTTCCCAGCAGAGGAGATAACTTAAGTACAAACTTCACAGAACAAGACTACAATTTATTCCATAGGTGGTAGGTTCTAAGTGACAGACATGTTCTTCCTTCCTTTCTTCCCACCCACAGAGTTTGGGCCATTTCTAGAGGATGTTCAGCTGACATTCTTTCAAAAGATGCAAAAAGAGGTGACGCACACCTCAGTGGAAAGGCAGTGTTCCACCAGTTTTGGTAAATACTGATCGAGACCTGAAGTTTTGCTTTCTAAAAGAAAGAACAAGATGATTCACATATGCCTTAAGGAAAAAGCAGGTCTGGCGGCCAGATGTGAATGAAAGTAAAAAGGTTTGCACTTAAAGTGAATCCTGCTCAAATTTTAGACAAATCATTTAACATATCCTTTTCTCTTTTACCATGTCACCATTCGGTACACTGCTTTTTTTTCCAGTTTAAGAAAAGCTGACCTACCCAAATCAGAATTTATAAACAATTAAGAAATAGTTATTTGTTTTAAAAATCATTTCCTAAGGAGTCAGTTTTCCATGTGTACTGAAGATCACTTATAAAAATGAGTTTACTGTTTAAGAGATAATTTTTCAAAAACACACCTAGTTTGTTGAATGATGTGTTCCCTGCCCTGTTCCCTGTTCCCAGGGCACTGTTCCCTGCCCATCCATCCATCTATTCATTTATTTGGCAAATATTAATTGAGCCCCTGCTCTGGGCCAGGCACTGGGATACAGCACTTGGGATACAGCAGTGAACAGAAGAGGCTAAATGCCTACCCCAGTGGAGCCTGAATTCTCATGTTATGCCCACAGAGCTATAGAAGTGATTGTGAAGGAAAATGAGCTTTTAAAAAATAATAAACATTTCAGTTTTACAAGATGAAAAAGTTCTAGAGAGCTTTTACACACCAGTATAAACATAGTTAACACCACTGAACTATACACTTAAAAAATGGTTAAGAGGGTACATTTGATATTATGTGTTTCTTACCACAAAACTAAAATAAATTCTAAAAAGATCAAAAATACATGTAGCCAATATTTACTGAGCACTTACTATATACTAGGTTCTACCCTCAGCAGAGTGTCCTCTCACTTAATCCTCACAATAACCTTAGGAGGTAAGCACTGCTATTATCCCCATTTTACAGATGGGTACACTGAGACACAGAGGGGAAAAGCAACTTACCCAAGATTACATATCCAAGGGATGGAGCTGAGGTGCAAGCCCAACTTGTCTCCTAACAAGTTAAAATGTTTCCTTACGTACACAAAGTTTTGAAAATACGCAATACTATTTTCAATTGGAACTACAGTTAACAGTAGGAAAAGAGTAGTAATAGTACTATAATAGTAAAAGTAGCTGTAATCACCTCTGTTTTCATTCTGCAATTTGGTTTTTAAACTCTTAATGATTTACAGCCCAACTTACTGCCCTTTTGATGGTTATTTTGCCTAAAAACCTAAGTGTTGGACAAACTGCTTGTGACCATTTCTCTCTAAGCCATAATATGCTTTTCCTACCAATGGAAAAAAAAATCACACAGGATGGTTTCTTTTAAAACAGACATTACTGAAACTGTAAATATTTTTAGCCCTTTGTACTTTTCATCCAGCAGCTTGGCTGAGAATAATATAGAAACACTTAAAAATAGCCCTTCAGTACTCTGAAAACCATTAAATAGTTTAGCACATACCCAGCACCTGCTTGACTTGTCTTGCAATGATTTTGCTAGTCATATAAAAAAAGAAAACTCTTTCGGTTTCAGAATTTTTCTCCCTTAAAAACCAAATGTGTCACCAGGGCACTTTGTGTGAGGTTGCCCCCTCTCTTCCTAACTTAGGAGGTGACACCTGGACTAAGTCATGGGTAACTAATGAAGATGCAACTTTCCCCTCAGCGCAATACATCTCACAGCATGTGAGAAAAACCTCCCCAGGCAGTAGCCTTTATAACAATTGTTAGGATCTTAATGGAAAGTTATTTTGTTCTACAATTTATAGACGTTATTCAGGTTGATCTGAGGACACACAGTATAAATCTACTAATATAGGAAGATAACAGTAGTGACAGGAGATGCACTCTCTGACCTGTTTTTCCAGGGGTGGGAAAGTACGATGCATAGATTTCAGGACAGAAAGAAGGAAGAAAGGGGGAAGGAAGAAAGAAAGGAAATAATTTATTTAGACTCTACTCTGTTCAAATACTTAGTGCTTAGCGTCAAATTTCCAACTATGGTGTAAGCAGCACTATGTTGTAATGAAACAGGAGTAGCCAGCCTAGACAAACATCTACACCACAGTATTTTAAAGCCCACTGGTTTTCAGATTGCCAGTTATCCTTATTTAATAACACAAAGATTAACACAACTTGGTACCAGACAGCTTTTTCCCTCCAGCCAAATTGGTTGAAGACTTATCACATCACCTTCCATAATCAAAATTCCTTGGAACATGAGAAGGTCTCTGGCCCAAACCAAAGAGAGGTAGTTAAAAAACATCATGTGTTTAAAAAAAAAAAAACACTCAGCGGAGACAGAGCTTTAGGGTGAATACATAATGTATTGTCTAAAAGGGACATTTTCAAGAGTGAAAGGGGATGTTGTTAATTAATCCAGAACACAGGTGTGAACTGGGACAGTCCTGGGCAAACCACCAGTATCCCACATCCCACACCTATGGGCCCTCAAGGGGAAAGTTAAAACCAGGCTTTGGTGTAAACCATTTTGTTTCCTCCGACAGTTTTAGGTCTCCTAAGATGTATGAGACCCTGCTAATAAAATCTAAATTTTCTACTTAGCTTAATTTTTAAAAAAATCTCTTTCCTTAAGAGTAAAATCTGGGGACTTCCCTGGTGGTCCAGTGGTTAAGAATCCGCCTTCCAATGCAGGGGACACGGGTTTGATCCCTGGTTGGGGAACTAAGATCTCACATGCTGCAGGGCAACTAAGCCCACGCACTGCAACTACTGAGCCTGCGTGCCACAACTAGAGAGCCTGTGCACTGCAACTACTGAGCCCATGCACTCTGGAGCCCAAGCGCCACAACTAGAGAGAAGCCCGTGCACCACAACGAGAGATCTTGCATGCCGCAACTAAGACCTGATGCAGCCAAAAATAAAATTAAAAAAAAATTTTAAATAAATAAATACTAAAATAAAAGAGTAAAATTTGGAATGATTAGGAAGCATGTCTTCTTCCGGCTTTATCATTCAACTTCCCCAGGCACAGATGATTGACAGTAAGACTCTAACCAAAGCAAAATCAATGGATATATCATCCTGGACAGAGCATGACTCGTTATCACCACTTTGGCTCATTTCACCAAAGACTGATGAATCACAAAGATACAGAAGACCTACTGGTATGAAAATGGAACACTAGGGATGCCAGAAACAGAATTTTAAAAGTTCCTGCAAGGTTAGAAATGGGCCCTCAAATGAATATGGTCGAGTTGACGAGGCTCCAACGTGAAGTTCTGCCCAGTTGGTCTGTAGAGGTGGCAGCTTCCTGATTCAATAGAGGCGGTGTGACAGGGCTGCCAAAATGCCCTTTTGGCTGCATGAATAAAGACACTGTTCTCAGACCAGAGAAATCCAAGTCCCACCATACTTGGCGGGACTCCAAGTCAAACTACTCACGGAGAATGGCTTTAAATTTTGCCCACTACATTTTAAGGTACCTTCTCATAAACTGGAGACTCTAAAGAGGAGGAAGGACCAGGATGAGGAAGGAACTCCACTTGAGGAATACTAAAGGGATTCTAGCATAAACAGCTTGGAAAAAGAAGACTTACAGAGATCGTGGTGCTGTCTTTATTCAAATAACTGAAGATCTGCTGTGAGAATTGTTAGACTTATTTGCTACACAGAAATTAGGATCCCTTCCTGGGAATTTGGGGCTGGTAGATGCAAACTATTACGTTTAGAATGGATAAACAACAAGGTCCTACTGTATAGCACAGGGAACTATATCCAATCTCCTGGGATAAACCATAATGAAAAAGAATATTAAAAAAAGAATGTATGTATGTATAAAACTGAGTCACTTTGCTGTACAGCAAAGATGGGCACAACACTGTAAATCAACTAAATTTCAATTTAAAAAAAACGAAACTAGGATCCCTAGAGGAGGCATCTGCATCAGATGGTATTGAACTTGAAGATGTTTAATGCCCTGCCCACTCGCAAAACTGGTAATTACATGGGGGAAAGTGTCACACTCTTCATGAATCAAACACCAAGAATTGGCCTGGGGCTGTACCAACAGATTTTCTTCATCATGGATTGCAGAGTTGTTCTTTTCTAGCCAAGCTAGTGAATGGAAGGGCAACCCAAACTGCAATAATGATTTTTAATACATCTCACAGACAAGTCCAAGTGTATTAGAAAGAGAAAACACAGCAGTAGCTACACCATATATTTCATATTTGACCGAAAATTGGCCACACAGAAGCCTTAGTCATCATAAAGGACTTCTGTGGTCAAACAGAATATGTACATAGAAATAAATGAAAACATCACTGCTGAACTATTCTTTAAAAGCTATCATTGCACAAGTTGCTTTCAACATACAAACAATTCTTATTCCGAAAGACCATTTGTACACAGTAGTGCAATATATATTTATTTTTGTCTTACTCTTTGGCATCCTAAAAAAATAGTTTTCAAAATATCTACATCCATTTATAAAAATTTAAATGCAGGTACTTTAGCAACAAATCACAACCAGCTAAAAGCGCTTAAGTAAAAGACTCTAGGGCCAGAAATGAAACCCAAAAGATAAGACATATTAGAAAAATATATAGAAAGAAGCAAATCAATAGACTATAATCTCAATATTGAGCACAGAGTTTGGCAAATAGTTGGTGAATAGAAATAAATGCTCCCTACAGAATGGCTCAGTTAGGTATAGAGCATAATTAATTCGTGAAAAAATAACTGTGTGTGTGTGTGTCTTCCTAGATCTTTTCAAAACTACTTGACAATATTTACCAAACACAAAGAAAACTGATATATTAAATCATGCTAATAAAATGAAGCAGCCGGACCTGTTGCTCTAAGGAAGTGGTGATAAAATAGCCTGCTGTGTATAAGGCCTGAATCACCCAATGGTGTAATGCCCTGCAAACTTAGTTGACAAAGGGAGATTTCAGGCCAGTTTTTAATTGCTTGCTCTCCACCTCTTTGAATTCACAATATGTTTGGCTTTAAGGAAAAAAAAAAGGACCTACAGCCAAAAAAAGGTATATTAACTTATACTGAGTGTCTGTATCTTATATTTAAAGTATGTACCTTATATTTAAAAACTATTTTTTCTTGGACTTTTATCCTACAATAAACCAACTACAACTGCAAAAGCAATAAAAACCAATACCAACAGAAACCAATGTGCTAGGGGATTTATAGCAAAGGAACAACAGCTTGATGTTTTCTGGCTGTATAAAGAGGTCTCCTGTCAACTCATTATCTTCCACTTACAAGTACTTTACTACATTTTAAAAGGCCTGAAGGAGCTATTGTAATGTTTCAAACTCAAAACTATCATCCCAAGGGTTCATATACCTTAGACTCCCTACAGCCAGCCAAAATCTCAATTTGCCTCCATGAACCCTCCGAAGTAAGTCAAGATTGTTAAAAATAGTGGGTTCCCAATCGACTGACTTTTTCAACAACAGATGGGTGGAAATAGCCTTCACAGATTTCAGAACCATAATATATCCCCTTGTGTAGCGCCTATAAATAATACAAACAATATCCCTATCATCATTGGAGATGCAAGAAGTCAATATAGACCATCCCCTCTCTTCAAACACATTATCTGAGGTGTTTGGGGTTTTCTTTTTTTAAATACTTGATATTCTTCAAGTGATCTGTGGCCACACAAGCCTGATTTTCCCAACTGAACCTCATTATGTGTCTGCTATTGCCTCTCCACCATCAGCCAGATTTATTCATTTCCATTCAACAATTAATTATTAAAATTTTACTCTGTGCAAGACAAAGAGCTGGGGCAGGTGGTACTAGAAATTCACAGTCCCATCATCAGTGAGTTTTCAATCTAGTGGATGAAAGACTCATACACAAGTGTCTACTCTCCAAGGCATCCCAATGGCACCTGAATGATGAAACCAAGACCCAAGGGTGGCCAAGGAGAAAAGAGGTGCTCGGCTGTGGTAAATGGGGAGAGATAGTGGAGGAGGTGTCACGTGAATTGGCCCTGAGAAGACAGGATGTCGTGGATTTTGCTTGGCAAAGATTAAAGGGAAGGAGAAGAGAGAAGACTTCAAGCAGAGAAAACACAATGAGCAGAATCTGCAAAAGCAAAAATGGCAAAAAGTATTGGGTACACCAGAAGAGCAGGTAAGGGAGCGTGCTAGCGAGAAGCAGGGTTCACGCATCCACGCTGGAGAAAGGCCCAAGATAAATGGTTCACCTTAAGGAGCAGAGGACTCACAGGGTCTGAAAAATCATCTTCCTCTCTCTGTAAGTTATACTCTCTGACTGAGTGCTCAGCCTCAGAAGGGCCCGGCATGAAGCAAGAAGGAAGAGGCAAATCCTGGCCAGATGTCCAGGTCCCGGACTAAACCCAGGAAGCCACAGAGCGACATGTCTTGTGACTTAAGACTTTCTCCCATCAATCCAAAAGGTACTGGTACTGAGACTCCGAAAAGACATTAACCAGTGGAAACTTGCCTTATTCTTCCTTTTAAAACTGTTCGGTTTTGAAATAAGAGGAGAACCTCTAAACTCTGAATTAACCCAACCACCTACCTGCTTTCTCTGTTCCTTCACAGGTCACTGAATGCTGAAGCTGCTTGGAAAAAAAAAAATCATATAATTGTGGGATTTGGTACATCCAGCTGCACAGCATCAGGTCCCCTGACTCAGCTGGTCCTCCTGTTTCCTAGAGGGGCTATTTCATCAGACTTACAGCCTCCTCTCCTAGCACATAGCTAGGTTATATCACATTTCCCAGCCTCCCTTGCAGTTAGTTTTTGATGTGTGACTGAGTTCTACCAATGAAATGTGAACAAAAGGGATTACGCTAATTTCCAGGCCTGGTCCATAAAAACCTTCCAAGTGTGATCCTCCGTGTTCTTTCCTCCTCTCTTGATGTGATGCAAAAAGCCCAGTAGCTGTGGAAGCCATGCATTGGAAATGGAGAAACTACAGAATGGAAGTAATCTGGATTTCTGAAGGACAACCAGGAGGAATGTCACTTATTATTCATTAACACCCATTTTGGACCTTGAGATTTGAGGGGTTATCTTTACAAGCAGCTAACATTATCTTAATAATACACAAATTCTGACAATGTTCTTTGCATTAGTTTGGGTCTACTGAGAAGTAGGCACCAAGACAGGATTAGAAATGCAAATGATTTACTGGGAAGATAAGAGGTCCATCAGACTACAATGTGGACAGAGAGAGGGAAGGGAGGAGGATGAACAGGAAATCTCAGACTGCAACACAGTTCCAAGAAAGCTCTGGTCAAGCCAGTGGGAGTTCTCAAGCCAACATGGCCCACTAGAAAAATCCTGCATCCCACGGGAATGAGGCTGCAATGGGAATCCGCAATTCACTGATGGGGAGGAGCCCAGGGGCTCAGCGTGGTCTTAGTATCAATGCAGAGGTAGCTCCAGAGGGGCACCAACTGGGCCATCAGTCAACTATGCTCCAGCTGCAGATGTGAGCAGCTCATGGTTATGGATACCATACTCCTCAAACTTTCAAATTTCAAGTCCTGCCTTCCCTTTCCTCCTTCCATTTACCCAAATGCACACTTACCCTTTCCTCCTTTGCTCCTGTCTTTTAAGAAGAGTTATTCTTTCTCTAGTCCAAAGCTAATCTCTCCATGTATTCCAGCTAATAGGTCCTCAGATCTTCTTAGAGACATCATTCCATTAATTGTCTCCTTCCTCTTCCTCGCTTCTGGATCCTATCTATCCTCTAGTATGCAAACATGCTCGAGATTTTCAAACTTAAAAACTAAGATTTAGGGCTTCTCTGGTGGCGCAGTGGTTGGGAGTCCGCCTGCCAGTGCAGGGGACGCAGGTTCGAGCCCTGGTCCAGGAGGATCCCACATGCTATGGAGCACCTAAGCCCGTGTGGCACAACTACTGAGCCTGCGCTCTAGAGCCTGCGAGCCACAACTGATGAAGCCCGCGCGCCTAGAGCCCGTGCTCCACAACAAGAGAAGCCACCGCAAGGAGAAGCAACGAAGAGTGGCCCCCACTTGCCGCAATTGGAGAGGGCCCGTGCACAGCAACGAAGACCCAACGCAGCCATAAATAAATAAATAAATAAATAAATAAAAAGATCAATGATCACAGATCATCACAACAAATATAAAAACAAAAACAAAAAAAACTAAGATTTAAAAAAAATTTTTTTACTGAAGTATAGTTGATTTACAATGTTTCAGGTGTACAGCAAAGTGATTCAGCTATATATATACATCTATTCTTTTTTAGATTCTTTTCCATTATAGGTTATTACAAGATATTGAATACAGTTCCCTGTGCTATATAGTAGGACCTTGTTGTTCATCTGTTTTATATATAAAGTGTGTATCTGTTAATCCCAAATTCCAAATTTATCCCTCCTGCCCCTTTCCCTTTTGGTAACCATAAGTTAGTTTTCTATGTCTGTGAGTCTATTTCTGTTTTGTAAATAAGTTCACTTGTATCATTTTTTTGGATTCCACATATAAGTGATGTCATATGATGTTTGTCTTTCTCTTTCTGACTTACTTCACTTACTATGATAATCTCTAGGTCCATCCATGTTGCTGTAAATGGCATTATTTCATTCTTTTTTATGGCTGAATAGTATTCTATTGTATATATACATACCACATCTTCTTTACCCATTCATCTGTCAATGGACACAGGTTGCTTCCATGTCTTGGCTATTAAAAATTAAGATTGAAAAATGTTCATGGACCCTCTTTCTTTCCTTCCCTTCCCATCTCAGCTTTTTGCAAGAGCAGCATGAGTGGACTGTCTCATTTCTTATTTTTTATTGCTCACCAACTGCTCTCATTAGAATTACGCAAACCTACAAGTTGACATATCCTGGAACCTGTGCCAACCTCTCTGAAATGTTTAGCACTCTTGACCACTCCTTCCTTCTGGAAACTCCTGCTTTGAGTCCTGGGACACCCTATCCTTAGGTTTTCCTCCTCCTGCAGATCATTCCTTCTAAGGCTTCTTTTTATTGGCCTCCTCCTGAAATGTCCACTTCCCAGGGCTTCTACTCTTGGTTCTCTCTGTTCTCTATCTCTCACATTAATCTCACCCACCCCCAGCAGCACCAGCGTCATGACTTAATTGAACACCATACACCGATGACATCACCCATGCAGTCACCCAAACCTGAAACCTGGGAGTTGTCCGCAATTCATTCCTCCCTCTCAATACCTATATCCAATCAGTCACCAAGTTCTGAGGATTCTATTTCTAAACTGGCTCTCAGCACCATCGGCTCCTAATCCCCACCCCTACTGCCACTGCCCCATCGCTTTTCCCGCGGACTGCTGTAGGAGCATAGGACCTGATCCTCTGATTTCATTCCCTTAGTCACATGTCTACATAGCTGTAAGACAATAGCTCTAAAGCACAAATTGGACCGTGAAAATTCTTCATTGAAATTCCAGAAGTGGTTTCTCACTGCCTACAGGACAAAGGCCAATCTCCTTAGAATAGTATCCTTCATACTCGGGCTCCCGTTTATGTTTTAGTCTGATCTTCCTCCATGTTCCCAAGCTCTAATCATACTGAACTAACTGAAATTCACACAATGTGTTCTGTGCTTCTACAGCTTTGTACACTCCTTTTGCCTTGAATGCTCCTTCCACTACCCTTGTCCCACTGGGAGAACTTATTACAAATTCTTTCAGTATTCAGTATGGGATTCATTTGTTCAGAGATGTCTTTACTCACTAACTCACCCTTCTGTGGGGCCCCTTCCCATCTCCACACCCCCATCCCAGACCATTCAAGTGGCTCTTGTACAGCTAGTACCAGTTCATGGCACCTGCCACATGATTCCAGGACAGCAGTATTATCCTGTTCCTTTCTGAACAGCATTGACACAAAGTAGGCACTTAATGAATGTTTACTGATGGAAAGAATGAATGATGAATAAATCCAACCCTCCCTCTTGAGTTCGTCCTGATAAAACTTGCCTCTTAAAAACAAAATTCTCAGAGTGGCCAAAAACCATGATGACGCTGATCAACATTACAGGCACGCACTGATGGCCAAGTTCAAGTAGTGCCATCTTCAATTTACATGTGAAAAGTGAGCACTTGGCATCAGAGGAGAAAGATTCAAATATTCTACATAAGATCACCGTAAAGATAGCTCAAGGGCTATTACCCCAAGGGACGTGCATTCATCCTCAGTAACTGTATAAACCAGGGTTCACGTTTCACACAGGACTTTCTAACACAAATTGGAAACAGGAGACAGTTAAACCAGGCAAAGAAAAGTGTGGCTTTGAAACACAAGGAACTACATATGCATTTTACATTAAACGCTGTTGTAATGTGCTCACAGAACGTAGTACAAAAATTATCCTAAAAGTCATCGCTTGTAAATTTAATATGTAAATAGGAATTTAAAATTAGAAATCTCCATGGCCACTGAATACTAAAAGAGTAAAAAGAAAAAGGAAATGAAAGAAAATACACAGTTTCAAACTCTCTGGGATGCATCTACCCTTCTGCCTGATCAGTGGGAGGCCAGTTATCACATTCAATGTACTGGGTAAACACAAGGGTTTACGGAAAATGGAACTTTTTATGAAAAATCATGGGTCAAACATCTCTATGACATATCTGCTGTTAAAGGAAACACACTTTTTCTCACACCTGACATGATGATGCATGATGTGCTTATCCAGAGAGACAGCTTAATATGGTTCCCATCCCAAATCTTAGTCAGAATAGCTTTTATAAAATTTGAAAAATAAATCCCAAACATAGTTCTCGTAAAATATTAAATCCTGCCAAAGATGGATGTTGTCAGGGACACAGTCCAAAGAAAGCTTTTAATTTATTTAATGTTCTATGAGCTAATGGTATCAAGAAAATGCGTATTTTTGTTACAGAATACACAGATCAGTGATGCTTATATACACCATCCACTTGACTTAGTCCCTGCTGTTCAGCTTTAAAAGAGTAGCTGTTTTCCTGGAACTGAAACCTGAGGCTTAAATCTGCAAAAAGTCTGGGATGACATCAAGCTTAACATTTTTGCCAGGCCAGTAAAATTATTTCTCAAAATAGTGTGCTAGTATATCAGCTTTTAGACAAACCTAAATGAAACGTCAGGAAAGGACTTCCATGTTTACTCCTCTTGCCCATTAATAACCATCTCTGACTGTAATAACTGAAGGTCCCATGTTCTCAATGCAATGGCACCAGCAAATCCCCTTGGAAGTTTGCTCATAACCACCCAAGTCTATGTAGATGTGACCTCTCAGGTTTTAGACTAATGATGCTAAAGAAATGCATTTGCAGGCTGAAGAGCTTAAACACTTCAGAGCACCAGGAGAAACTCCTTAAACTAAAGATATATTCAGGGAAAATCTGTATCAATTGGGTGGTTCATTGGTACGTACAAAATTTATCCTTTAACAAACCGAATAGGAATTTGAATGATTTCCTTCTCTTTCTTCTCCTTATACTTTTCAAGTTCAATCTCAGTACTGTTCCATCTCTGCCCTTTTTATTCTTTGCCCTTGGTCTGAAGTTTTCAACTAAGAGTTACTCTACAACACTGTTGTGGTTATGGAGGGAAATGTTCTTATTCTTCAGAGATGATGCTGAAGTGTTTAGGGGTAACACGTCATAAGGTCTGCAACGTACTTTCAAATGATTCTAAAAAAAATGAGCCCCTTTCCCCAATACAGATACACAAAAGTATACACAGAGAGATACAGTAACAAATGTTAATAATCACTGAGTGTAAAGTTAGGGTATAGAAGTGTTCCTTATATTCTTTCATCTTTCCTCTAGTTTGACTTTTTCAAAACAAAGAGGAATAAAGTTTAAAAGAATTACCCTACTTAATGAGTACCAGCTTTTCATATCATAAATGCATTTTTTTTGGTATCACAAACCTAAAGTTTGGGGGACCTTGTACTAAAGAGATGTCAGGACCAACAAAAGACACCTTTGATTGTCTTGCAGAGGCACAACCTTGATTCAGTTTGCACGTCCTGGAGGCAGCTGAGATTGGAGTCTGGGATGAAGATGGAGGGCTGGATGAACACATCCACAATCTAGGCACTTCCCTCCAGAAGTCCCCAGAAAGCTGGGGCCTAGGGGTCTCCCGGTCTCTACCTCCCAGTGAGCTCCTGGTTACTTGCCCTCTCTCCAGCATCTACCTGTAGCTCCTGGGAAATGTCTGGAAGTTCAGTAAGGGTTTGGGGGTAGATTCAAAGCACACACATGGGATGAATTTGCCAAATAAACAGCTGCGTGTTAGACCTCTTAATTTTAAAATATAAGTGTTATAAATATTCTTAAATGCTTTCAAAATTTCACCTGAGTCTAAAATGCTTCTTCAGATATTTATGTGCAAATCTTACGCAAGTGATTTGCTATTCTAATCAGTACAGATCTGGTCAGAGAGACAAAAGACTGGAACTAAAGGTATGCTTCATTTCTGACAAAACGTGAATTCTCTTTCTCCTTCAGTTATACTGGCACCGACGACAAAAAGACATTTTTTTTTTGCCACACTGCATGGCTTGCGGGATCTTAGTTCCCCTATCAGGGATCAAACCCAAGCCCTCGGCAGTGAAAGCACGGAGTCCTAACCACTGGACCACCAGGGAAGTCCCAAGAGGACATTTGAAACATTTCCTTTCAGCAGGCATGTTGGGGTGGTCAACTTCATCCTTACAGAGTATGCTTGTTGAGAGGGAAGGTGGCAGAAGACAGTTTCTTCTCCTTGTAACTATTTTTTCTAAAATCACTTTCCATTTGCCCTAAGACGGGATTTCTAAATGAAGGCACCCAAACTGTACTCAAAACAGGGCACTAAACAACTGTTTTCAAAGGCCAGACAGAAATGTCAGCTTCAGAGAGATGATTTGACACTGTCCACATGATATTTTCTTTGGGATGTAACAATTTGATATAAACATAACTTTCTTTAATGTGTTTGTGCTAATAGGATGCTAAATTTCTAACTCACACACCAGGATCTTGGCTACAGTCTATCTCTCCTGAACATGGTTGTCTTGTAATTAGCCTGATATGTCTGGGGTAATAAATACAAAGCTTCAGAAGAACTCAGTAAACCCAGATGAAATCTTTACCACCTAAAGCAGTTTAGATGGCTTGTAATCAACTAGATGGCGTTTTCTCAATAAGAAATACAGATTGCAAGGTAAGGTATCCTTTGACCTATCTATAGTGAGTGTTTACTTATGCAGCAGGCATGGTGCTAGGAACCATGCCATGCATATGATGAGCTCATTTTGTTCTCAGTACACACTGGGAGGTAATGTTAGAGGCGTTGGATAGGAGAGAACAAGGAAGCTCTGAGAAGGGGAAATGAACATGCATCAAGCACTACCACGTGGCACTGTTAACAGCACTCTTTATACGTTATCCCACTTAACTCTTCTCTACAACCCTAGGACGTAAGTATCAGTAACCCCATTTTACAGAGGAGAAAACTGAGAGGTAAATAACTCAACCAAGATTGCTGAGCTGGGAACTGAACCCCCTTATGTATCATGGGCACAATTCCTCCCTCTGGTCACCATACTCCACAAGCTCCAAGCTGGGGGCAGAGGTAATGGCCATGGAGGGGACTACCACAAATATCACCTTCTGGTCATTGCATCCACTAAAGCTACAGAAAGCCGGTACCTGGGAAATACGCAACCATGCCCTAGGGGGGAAAGCAAGTTTCTCTTTAAATCTAGAGGATGTGATCTACTGGGAGGCCTTGTGTTCTGGTTTAACCCAGAGTTTAAAGCTGAATGTACACAAATTGCCAATCTGACCCCAAGACTGACTCAGCCTTCTCAAGATCCTGTAAATGACCAATCACCGAGAGAGGGGAAAGCTCTAGAAGACCCACTGGAAGGCTCTTTTCAGCTGCCTTCCTGCTTGTCCCTCATACCTCCCTCTGTATGACTAACTTGGGGTCTAAATTTACATGTGTAATTATTCACAATAGCTAAAGGTGGAAACTACCCAAATGTCTATCAACTGATGAATGGGTAAACAAATTGTGGTACATTTGTGGCATACAATGGAATATTATCCAGTCATAAGAAGGACTGAAATATCTGATACATGCTACAATGTGGACGAACCTCAAAAACATGATGCTAAATGAAAGAAGCCAGACCCCAAAAGTCACATATTATATGATTCCATTTATATGAAGCATCCAGAAGAGGTAAATCCATAGAAGCAGAAAAGCAGATTAGTGGTTTCCAGGGGATGAAAAATGAGGGGAATGGGAGTGACTTCTTAATAGGTATGGGGATTCCTTTAGGGTGATGAAAATGTTTTGGAACTAAATAGAGGTGATGACTGCACACTAAATTGTATACTTTAAGAGGGTTAATTTCATGTTATGTAAATTTACTTCAATAAAAAAATGCACACATGTGAATGCACACTCCCTGGGCAGTCTTGAATAACGATGTACAGTATACCAAGCCATAAAGATGCCCCACCCAGGGCTCTTTTTACATTACACACAAATAGACAGAGACGGATTTCCTGTAAGTAAGCTGATCTTGTAGAAAAAAAATGTTAGAGAAAGAAAATGAGACTTAAGCCAACTCAACAAAACAAGACTCAACACTGTATCTTTTTCATCTTTCTATCTCCCCTATCCCACTAAACCAAACATAAACCCCAATCACTGAGTATACCACACACAGAAAAACTGGTACTTAAAGGACCCAATAAAATGAAATCTGTTGTGGTTGCCCCCCAAATTAAATAGAAAGATCCAACAGGCCCTTAAACATATGAAAAGAGGCACAATCTTGCTGGTAATCAGGGATATTCAGACAAAAACAACTAGGGAATCACTTTCCATCCATCAGAGTGGGAAAACTGTAAAAGATTCCAATTCTGTAGCTGTGGTGAGGTAACCAGGTACTTCATATTTTGCTGGTGAGACTCCATTGATGCAACTTTTTTGGAATGCCATCTTTGGAATGGCATTATCTTTGACTCAGCTCTTAGGAATCTATCCTTCAAATATCAAAGTAAGGAAGTAAGAATATATGCACAAGAATTTTAACTGTGGTGTTTTGGGGAATGGTAAAAACCTAGGATGTTCCTGAATGCCCATCAACTGAGGAATATTTAAAGAAACTATGGTACAGCTATAACATAAGAGACATTCAATTTATATTAAAAAGAGGCATTAGATTTATGATTATTGATAAGGAAAAATGCTGTAACATAATATTAAGTAAAAGCAATAAGTTGCAGAGTACTATTTATGATTTCATTTTTAGAGAGAGAGAAAAATTATCTTATATATATATATACATACATGTATATGTTGGTGTATATATTGCAGTCAGAGAAAGGAAAAGAAATAATCTGAGAAGTGGGGAGAAAGACAATGAACTTTTCAATATTCACCTTTATGTTGTTTGAAACATTTTAACAATCATGTATTGTCCTGTGACTTTTTGTTTAAGTAGAAAAGCTTTAAATAAACAGGATTTTTTTCCTGCACTTGACTTTTATGAGTGATAAATATAAATCCAAGAAATACGGAGATGACGATCCCACCAAAATCTACTTTGAGGGTATGTCCTGAAGTTGAGGGATTCATCTTCAGCCTCCTAACTGTATTCCACCTAGACAGTGGGACTCAAAGTGGGACTTGCAGACTACCCCCAGACCCAGAAACTGGGAGTAGAGTTTAGAGACGTTATAGCAGTTTGCCAGAGTAATTTCATGTCTGCTGAATGTAACAATTTAAAAAAAATCTTAATCAGGCTTATGTTTTTATGTTTTTTATTTCATTTTTCTAGTAATTCATTTTTATTGTATTTTATAAAATTATCAGTCCATGACTCAAACAAAACGGTTAATGAAGCACAGTTCTAAACAATGAGAGTTGATGTTCATAATGATAAAACATAGTAATATATTTAGGAACTTTAATAATGAAAGATTAAATCTTATTAAACATCTTAGGACTATGCTAATATAATCAAACTCTTATGAAAAGGTACCAAATAGATGAGAAGAAAACTTTCGGGTAATCAGAACAGATTTCTAACCTAAGTAAATGATTAAGCAGTTTCTCTCGTTAAGAACAATGAACTCTAGATTATATTTATACGTGAAAACTAAGAGAACTGGAGAATAAATGAAACCCCAGACAACTCCAAAAACCAACTACCAAGAGTTCAACCAAAGACAAACTTTTGGCCAAAACTGTGGATAAGAAACAAAGTTGACTGACTTTCATTTTTCTCCCCTCTCATACTTCTGAGTCAAGATGCTAATGATGACAGAGAAAGGCAGTAAGAAAGAGAAGCCAGGGGCCCGAAGGGGTGGGAGGCGGGGGTCTGACTTTCCTGAGTTGACTCTCTTTTAAGTTTCACTTACCAGTAATCTACACTGGGGGTGGGGAGGGGCTGGGAGAGAAAGCGTTTACATCCTCCTAAGTCTTGTGAGTTTTCCACACCGAGACATATTTTCTAAAATCAGAATGCACCAAGTTATCGTTCGTTACCAAGAAAAACTGGCTGGAAGAAGAAAGAACCAAATAGGCTTCCAGCCAAAAGCTAAAATAAAAACCATGATCATTTGTAAATGCAAATTTCTTCTCTCCTCCCTAAAATTTTTAAACTAATGCTAAAAGTGAGGTGCACTTCCAAATCTGGCAGCTTAAATAAAAATAACTGTGAATGCCACGGTGGTGGATGAAATGCTTTACAATTCACAGCTGTAGTGCTGAAATAGGGAAATCCTGGATTCTCACCAAAGGGGACACAGGCATTGGAAGATCTATGACACAGTTTGGTATTTTGAGGATTTCTGAGAAGTTAGAAAAAATTGGGTTATTTTCATATCCGTTGGACTTTATATGACAAGGGCACCCTAAAATGAAAAGAAGCCCTGTATATGGCAGTGCTATGATACGATATGGATTCCTTGTAACAAACACTGTACTCAAAAGAGGCTGAGAAGTAAATGAGTCTATGGCCCTGGGAAGTGGGGCAGGTGGTGAGCAGCTGAGTGACCTTTTAAAGCATGGTTCCCAAGGGACACTCTTCTGCCTCACCTGCTCTGCTTCAAGGGCACATCAAATTGGCCCCCAGATGATGTCTTCAGTGGGCAGTGATCAATTAAAACACTTCCTCTGTCAGCACCCGGGAGCTATGTGAATGAATGCAACTGAAAGACAAAGTATGTTAGGCCAGACAGATCAGTGTTAACAAAATGCAGTCTCAGGCAACCCCGTGGTATTTACGAAGCTCTCACTCTGCAGTGATTGTGAATTACCTGTAAATTTAGCGCTTAGAAAAGGTCCGCTGAGGAAGAACTCCAAAATCCTTAGTCCAGCTGGATTTCACCTCCCCTGGATTTCCACCAAGCCTACTGCGCAGGGTACAAATGGTCGTCCCCTTTGTCAAACCTTATGCCCCCTTTTCACTCTTTGTCCCCCTGACCTCTTTGCAACAGCTGACACTGCTTTTTATTTTCTCTTTCAATTATCCTCTCCCCCACGGCTTAGCTGTTTCTCCTGTTTCCTCCTTGGCTACTGCTCCTCTCTTTCCCTCCTCTGTTTGACCAAGGGTGCTTCCCAAGGCCCTGGGCTTCTCGCGCTGAGAAATCATCTTTTTGCAGGGCATCAATTCTCTCCTCCCAGATAACCCCCAAACCATCCCTATCCCCTCCCTTGGACTCCTCTCCCTTATTTTCAGCTCTCCAGTGAACCATTTTTCTAGCACGTGGTGCCTCTACTGCATATTTAACCCATTCGAAAGCCTTCATTTCTTCCCCTTGTGTGACTGCCTCATACAAAAGAGCCTCTCTCGTGACCTCACTCAGTTCTTCAACAGCAGAAATGCCACACAGTCCCCTAATCATAGAGCCTTCTTTACACCTTCAATTCCAATCAGCCAAGGCCTGTTGGTTCGTTAAATCTCACCTCTGTCTCTTGCTACCCACTGGTACTGACCAGATCCCGTTTAGCTCAGAGTAACTGCTTCTCCTCTTCTTCCCAAATTGGCCAACTCGCTGCTGTCCTTTTGATCTTCCAATCACCACCCCTGTCATTTTGATCTTTCCATCACTGTCCCCAGCGATTCAAGAACCCTCCCCATCACCTGCATCGCCTAGTAATGAGGGGTAAGTAGAGCAGAGTTGCCCAGAGCTCAGGCTCTGGAGCCTGACGGCCTGGCTTTGAATCCCAGTGCCACCAAGTCATTGCCCTCTGTCTCCTAAACCCTTAAACGAAGTTGATAATATCTTCCTGAGAGGGCTGCTGCAAGGATAGGATTAGTTAATAGATGTAAAGAACTTGGAATAGTGCCTTGCGCAGCGAGCACTGGTTCGGTGCTAACCTCTGATGGTTCCCAGCTAGACTGGCCTATCCGGTGTGTTCTTCTCCCTTTGTTGTCATCCCTGCCCTCATCCAGCTTATACTGGGCGGGAGACCCTTTCTCCTCCTGGCTGCTTGATACAAATTCTACCCATCGTCAAGGTTCAGGGATAATTCCCACCCAGCCAGTGGCTCTTCTCCAATGACTCCAGCTGCACCTGTGGCTCCTGTCCTTGAACTTCCATAATACTTTCTGGATGTCCCTAAATCAAGTTGTTCTTTAAATGCCCAAGTGTGAGAGGCAGCCCACACACTGCAGAGAGCATTGGTTCTAGAGCTAGAGGCCTGACTCTTTGCTACGAGTTCCCCTAAGTGAGCGCTCAAGGTCTCTGCACCTCAGCTTCTTTCTCTGAAAAAGTTATAAAGTTTTCTCAAAGACTGAATAAGATCATGTAAAGAAATAAGATCATCACTTTGTCAGGCATATTAATAAACACTGGTTCCCTGCCAGTGAGACTGTAAACCCCTCAAGAGCAGCTCACGTTTCTCCCAGCTCCAAGGACAGTACGGTGCAGAAATTCAAAAGACCTGTAGGTGAAGGGCAGACCGATATAACTGAACCCTTTCCAAGTCTAGTGATTCTCTGTCAATATTCTGAAATGGGCTTTTCCATAACTGTGCTAAATAACTGACAGCTTCCAACATAAAATGCATTTTCACACACTCAGTATGCCAAGAACATTAAGCTGATTTTATGTTTGCTCTAATGAGGGATTATATGATCCACCTCACCTTTAGCTAACTCTTATATGATATTAAGACCTTTTTTTTAGGACACATTTTTACAAAATCCAGAAAGTCCACAGCAAAAGAAGAAAGAGAAATGGCAACACAAAGTAATCTGAAAGATTTTTCATAGCTAAAAAGGGAATTTTGAACCACAACCTTAGTCATAAACCCACAGCAGGCAAATCAGAAGCAGCGAAAGATAAAGTACGCGGGGGGAGAACCAGGGTTGAAGTGGGACCCGGGTGCAGGGAGTGGGTTACAGCGCTCACAAGACACGCTGCCGGAAGTGGTGCTGTACCTTCCTCACGGCCGCCCCCCACCTGACCACCCGGAGCAGCCTCAGAGGAAGCAGACAACCCCCATACACTTTCCAGATGCATCTCGGCGGCCACTAAGTACGCACACATCACCAGCCAACGTACGACATTATATCAGCAGCATCACTGTGAAAAGGGGAAAATCTTCAACTCGTGATGAGTAACCTGTGTTATTTAGATTCTGTCACCAAGACCTAATGCTAAGCTTAAGGGGAGACCCCTCTACACACACCCACACAAGCCTGATAACTGGCTACCCGAGGGCACGATCTCACCATCAAATATTCGGGGCACTTAAAAGACCAAAGCAGCAAATCCTCTGGCGGAGGGTGGGAGCCCACGGTTGCGGGGGGTGGGGGTGGGGGTACTTTGGGTTCTGTAGTTCTGCTCCCCCTGGTGTTCAATGACCAATGGAAATATGTCACTGGGTTCAAAAGGAGGGAGGACTGTTCCCTGCCTTACAATCAGGCTTGACAAAGAAAAGACCCAGGGCCCTGTGACCTCCACATTGTCCTACCAATGAAAAGGCTGGATCTTACTGAATGAGCGTAATTCACACGTTTGGAGCAGTATTCTTGGAGGGGGCTGCTTCAGAAGTTCACGTTATGTAAGTCAAGTGGAGAGAAAACAGGGAAAAAATAAGAGCAACTGTTCATAAGTCATTTTTAAAACTTTGCTCTGTTCCACTTGAATAATTCTTTAATCACCATTTTAAGGAGTTAAATTAAAATGCACCTGCCCTGTAAATGAGGAGAGAACACACCTGCTCTTCCAATATGACTTGAAAATAACTTGATTCCCCCATCATGCTCTCATTTGATATTTAATTTGGAAAGCGAGAGGAAAAATTGAATAAGCTCAAATTCTGACCCTAATCCTGACGTGTAATCCTAAAGAAATCATCAGTGGACATTAAAGAAAAATGTGACTTTTAAACATATACCCATAATCCAAAATACACACTTCACTGACATCACAGTAACAAGGAGGGACTTTCTAGAAAACGCAAGAGATGTCCATCACAGCAATACAGGTATGAAACTTTCAGTCCCTAAGCACTATGTCATAAGTTCATGTCCTATTCTTCACTCTAAAACCACCAATGATAGCAACAACGGTCTTTGTCCACTGGGCCACGTTTCCATTTGCCACGTAACTTGCCTAGGGCCACCCTGAGTCAGAGCACAGAGAAAAAGGAGGATTTCTTCCTCTGCCCAGTCTGCTTAAGGTTGACAGCTCTTGTCAGTCTAAATATAAAATACCCATCTTTAAATGATCAGCATTAACGTTAAGAAGCTGCAAAGGTAGACACTGAAGTCTTCTGTGCTGGTAAATCCTAGAACTACCCTTCCTTCACACAGGACGCCTATGGATAAATGTCTGACTTCATTTTTTTTTTTTTTCTAAAAACAGGTTAGGGAATTTGTAATTGCCTTCTTTGCAAGAATGCAAATTCAATTGCCTGCAGATTCCCCTAATAAAAAGAGGGAGGATTGGAGGAAAGTTCAATAAAAGTTTTGGGAACTGTAGCTTTCATTATAGATTTGGGCATTTAATTTCCTACCATTTATCCCCACCTCCAATTCCTCATCCCCCAATAAACATGACCCCAGGTACTCATTCCTCATTATACCCTAGGATAATGCCGTCCTGGTAACAATCTCATCTTAATTATGCACTATTCATTTGCCAGAACTTCTCTTGGAGAAAGAAAAGTGTAACTGTAAGAGAAACTTAGTAATACAAATTCAGTCTTTTAATATCTTACCCCTTTCAAACTCTATCTAGATGAAAGAGTTTACTATTTTCATTCTTCCTTCCGAAAATGTATTAAGGCAGAAAAATTCTTCCACCTTAGATCCTTTTGTAAAGGCTGCCTTAATATTTATTTTGATATAGTATTTGAGGTAACAACAGTCTGCAGTTTTTTACTATATATAAAATAGTAAAATACTAATACTATATATAAACAGCAAGGTCCTACTGTATAGCACAGGTATCTATATTCAATATCCTATAATAAACCATCATGGAAAAGAATATATGTATGAATCGCTTTGCTGGATACCAGAAACTAACACAACATTGTAAATCAACTGTACTTCCATTTTTAAAAAGTTTGCAGTTTTTAACTGCAGTTTTGGCTTTTCTTCACAAAGCCAAGTTTCAGCCTCATCTCCAAGATAATTTAATAACTAAGCTGCCTTTGTAATTCTACTTCTACATATATGCCCAACAGAAATGCATTGTGTGTTCACCCAAAGATACCTACTAGAATGTTCAACATCAGTGCTATTCATAATGGCCAGAAAACTGAAAACTACACATAGAGATAAACAGTGGTATATTCACACAATGGAATACTATATAGCACCAAGCATAAAAAATCGACCATCATATGCAACAGCATGAATGGATTTCACAAACACTGAATGAAAAGAAGCCAGACACAAAACAGTACATGCTACATGATTCCATGTATATAAAGTTCAAAAACAGGCAAAGCAAATAGAATAACAGGTGTGAACATTCGAGTGGTTCAGCATAGCAAAACTGAGCTAAAGAGCTGGATTCAAATTCAAGATTTTATCATTCATCATGCAATCTTGGCTTCTCTGCCTTCTACTTCTATAAAATGGAGCCAACAGCAAAGACTGAATGACATAACAGTATACCTTTAGCAAAAAAAAAAAAAAAGATATGCAAATGCTTATACTGTTGCCTGAAATATTAAATGATATTATACTTACCGAGAATTCTTTAAGTTATAAGGTTGTATACTAATGTAAATATAAATGTAACTGGAAATACAGTATTACAAATTTTGTTATTTAAAGGACTTCCTAACAATTAAAGATATGCAACATTTACACTACTTAGACCTTACACTCCTTCATCCTCAGACTCAGCTGACCTCTCAACTGCCTCGTGCCTTCCCATCTTAGAATTCTCTCTTGTTCCCACTCTACTCCCTTCCTACCCCGCCATGCCCTCTTCCCTCTGCCTGGTGGAATCCTGCCCACTCTTGAGTGCCCGGTCAAGGCACTCCTTCCTTGGGGCACCCCTCCAGGCCATGGTAAACTTTCTTTCTTTTTTGATTGAGTGCCTCTACCAAGTGTTTGCGACAGTTCTTGGATAAGAGTGTTGAATAGCTATTTATCTCTCATATCATCATTTAACAAGTCATATGCTCATATCTGGTCTCCCTAGTAGGCTGTATTTTTTCCTAAAGGCAGGGACCTGTGTGATATTTATTCTAATCGCCCTCAATGCTCTGTACATTGTAGACACTAAATAAATGCTTGCTATACCGATGCTCTTTTTGTGTGTTCAGGAAAGCAGGCATCTCTGAAAGTAGGACAAAGGCACAGACTGGGGTTTCTTCTTCGAGTAAGTGGATTCTGTCGGTGGCATCTCATCTCTACAACTCTCTGTGTTAAGCTCTGATATTATTTTCTCTGAGAGCTCTCAACCACGCTACACTTTAGAATCCAGACTAGCACTTTCAAATAGAAATATAATGTGAGCCATATCTGTAATTTAAAATTTTCTAGTAGCCACATTGAAAAAAAAAGTAAAAAGAAACAGGTAAAATTTAAAACATTTTTTACTTAAACTTATATATTATCATTTCAACATGGAAACAGCATAAAAAACTATTAAAGAGGCATTTTGTCCTTTTTGGTATACTAAATCTTTGAGATCCAGTGTATATTTTATACTCACGGCACACCTCGATTTGGACTAGCCACATTTCAAGGGCTCAAAAGCCACATGTAGCTAGTGGCTACCATACTGAACAGCACAGGCTAGACTGGAATATGTGATTTCAAAGCATTCTGAAAAAATCTAAAATCAGGTAAACCTTATAGAAATATGCAGTAATCTTCCTAAACCTTGCTCTTAAAAATTGAAGAATATACTTCAGGCAATTGTATTTATTTTTTAACATCCTTATTGGAGTATAATTGCTTTACAATGGTGTGTTAGTTTCTGCTGTATAACAAAGTGAATCAGCTATACGTATACATATATCCCCATATACCCTCCCTCTTGCGTCTCCCTCCCACCCTCCCTATCCCACCCCTCTAGGTGGTCACAAAGTACGTGCTGATCTCCCTGTGCTATGCAGCTGCTTCCCACTAGCTATCTATCTTACATTTGGTAGTGTATATATGTCAATACTACTCTCTCACTTCGCCCAAGCTTACCCTTTCCCCTCCCCATGTCCTCAAGTCCATTCTCTATGTTTGAGTCTTTATTCCTGTCTGGCCCCTAGGTTCATCAGAACCATTTTTTTTTTTTAGATTCCATATATATGTGTTAGCATACAGTATTTGTTTTCCTCTTTCTGACTTACTTCACTCTGTATGAGTTTCTAGGTCCATCCACCTCACTACAAATAACTCAATTTCGTTTCTTTTTATGGCTGAGTAATATTCCATTGTATATATGTGCCACATCTTCTTTGTCCATTCATCTGTCGATGGACGCTTAGGTTGCTTCCATGTCCTGGCTATTGTAAATAGTGCTGCAATGAACATTGTGGTACATGACTCTTTTTGAATTATGGTTTTCTCAGGGTATATGCCCAGTAGTGGGACTGCTGGGTCATATGGTAGTTTTATTTTTAGTTTTTTAAGGAACCTCCATACTGTTCTCCATAGTGGCTGTATCAATTTACATTCCCACCAACAGTGCAAGAGGGTTCCCTTTTCTCCACACCCTCTCCAGCATTTATTGTTTGTAGATTTTTTGATGATGGCCATTCTGACCAGTGTGAAAATATTTGCAAATGAAGCAACTGACAAAGGATTAATCTCCAAAATATACAAGCAGCTCATGCAGCTCAATGTCAAAAAAACAAACAACCTAATCCAAAAATGGGCAGAAGACCTAAATAGACATTTCTCCACAGAAGATACAGATTGCCAACAAACACATGAAAGGATGCTCAACATCACTAATCATTAGAGAAAGGCAATTGTATTTTTAACAGCTATTAAGTTCAACATCAACCTCATTATCTACTCAGTATTTAAAACGGTGATCAATCTAAAATTCAGTAAGATGCTAAAATTATTAAAAACAAGTTTATAAATTATAAAAAATTTTGGACCTGGGACTGTCTTATTCATTTTATGTCTTCCCAGAGCACTCAGCCCAGAGCTTTGAACACAGGAAGTGCTCAGTATATATTCATGATGAATGAATGAATGAAAGAAAGAACGAACAAAACAAGCAAGCAAGCTAGTAGCAAAAAGTCTAGCTTTCCACCTCACAATTACTAATATGATAACGTGTGGTGACATTTATTCATAGTCATTTATGGATAAAGAAATCAAAACTTGAAGAATCACACTAAGATGGAATTTAGATGTTAAGTCAATCCTATAAAAGGAGGGGAAACCCTGCTAAATTAAAATTAAAACAGAATTATAATGCACTAAAGTTATTAAAATGTCTATAGTACTTTACATTTTATAAAGCCATCTGTCATATATTATCTCATCTAGATGACATATATACACCACATATTATCTAAGCCAACCATCAAAGTACAGTTTCTTTATCCTATACGCCAAAAGAAAATAGATCTGGAAATATGTGCTCAAACCAAGTAACTCATGGTTACACGGCCTTAAAAAAACATCTTTTATTCATGAAAAGTTTTCCCTATTCATTTTTGCCATATAGTGAAGCATACTTTATATCTGATTGTAAGTCATTTACATTTACTTCTTTATTTTGGAATCTTATGACTATCATGTTAAGTATTAGTTTTACTATGGACATCAAAAGAATAAATGACTAATTACATAAAGGGAAAAGGATGAAATGAATCATGGGTTCCACCTGAACTTCATCAGTTAAAAGGATGAGTAGCAAAATCTTTAAGGAAAAAAAGAGATAAGCTTAAATGAGTCATGGTCTTTTGAGGGGGAAAAGGTAAAACTATTTTACTTGCCTGATATCAGATCTAGAATCTAAAAGATAAGGGGCACTGTGGAGAATCACTGTAAAATACTCAGACTTCAAAGGTTCCTATAAGGTCAAAATATGGAATATGTACAAGCAAAAAAAAAAAAAAAAAAAAAAAAAAGGCTAAATATAAAATCAATCCATTATGAGATGCTTTTATTATTTAAATGTCTCTTTTGAGTATTCTTAACAGGTACTCAGAACCTTAATCCACTCTGGAAATTTTAAAGAATACAGAAGAAAAAAATTTGAAGAAATTAACATAATTTTAAAATAAGAATCTCATCTTATATATTAAAAAGAAAAAAATCACCATTATATTACGTTTTAATTGCTATAAGCTGCCCCAGTTCACAAGCAACCTAACTTTTACTTTAGGGGAAAAATGGACACATCAATTTCAAACTAATTCAGCAACGAAAATTTGTTTTGCTTTATGTATACATAACATACTAAGATTTTTTTTTTACTTTTTAAAAATTGAGATATAATTGACATATAACATTACATTTGTTTCAGGTCTACAACATAGTGACAATATATTGTGAAATGATCACCCAAGTAAGTCCAGTTAACATCCATCACCACACATAATTACAAATTTATTTTTTCTTACGACGAGTAGTTTTAAAATCTACTCTCTTAGTAACCTTCAAATATAGAATACGGTATTATTAACTATAGTCAGGCGTTTTAAATTGATAATGTCACCTATGAACTGGTAATTTTCAGTTGAGTTTATAGTTTACTAAATAAAATCACTGAATCTTAAGAATTATGAAGAAGGACCTTAGAAACATTGAGCCCAGTGCCTCTCAAACTTTAATGTGTAAGTGAGTCCCCAGAGAGATTCTGATAAAATGCTGATTGTGAGTCCATAAATGTGGAGTGGGCCTGAGGTTCTGCATTCTAACAAGCTCTGGGTGATGCCCATGCTACTGGTCCAGGAACCACACGTCGGGTACCGAGGCTCCAGTCAAGCCTAAAGGAGACCCCACAGCTTTTGCTTGGGCATCTCCAGCCACCAGGACCTGAAAACTTCCTGCACCGGTAGACGCTGCAGGGATCTGACTTGTGGAGCAACAAAGAAAGTTGGCTTCCTCTTCTAATGATGGAAGAGAGACACCCTTTCTCTCCCTACATCTCCTTTTTTCCAAGGTAAACTTCCCCACTTCCTTGGCTACTCTTAGAAGTGATCAGTTTCCAGATCCCTAACATCCTGATCACAGAGGATGCTCCCTCCATGGTCAACATCTTCCTTAAAATAGTCCCTTGGGACGGGGCACAGTATTCCCTACATGGGACAGCCAGGCCTGGGAATAGTTGAGCAAGACCACTGCATTGCCCCATCTAAATGGCACGGTTCACTTAAACTGGCTCTATGCAAGTCTCACCGTCTGTAAGCACCAAAGACCACACTGCACTGGCAGCTCACAATCTTGTAGAGAAACTGGTACCAAGCAGATGTGCAAATTCTGTACCTGAACAGGTTATTTTTTTTTAACCCAAATGTAGGAATTTACATTTATTCCTGTTAAATGTCATCTTGCTACTTTTGGCTTGGCATTTTCTGAGGTAATTTAAAAATAACAAATCAAATGAGAAATATTTTCAGGAAAGAACAACTCACAAAATCCATTTCAAATTTATTATCTAATACGTAATATGTATACACATATGCAAAAAACCCACACACTGTTAAAAAATAATTATAAAAAAGAACATCATTGGGACCACTTTTCAGGCTGGAAAGTAAAACATTTTGAGGACCTTGGAAGCCCCCAAAGAGTTCCTTCCCCACCCTATCCCACTCCATCACCTCTAGAGGTAACCACTACGCTGATCTTTTTGGGTGGCAATCATTCCCTTAATTTTCTTTACAGTTTTAACATCTATATATACATCCCTAAACAATCTACTTAGTTTTGCATGCTTCTGAACTTTACATAAATGGAATCATTCTGTACATATTCTTCTGTGTCTTCTTTCATTGGACATTATGTTTTTAAGATTCATCCATAGTGGTTCATGCATTTTTGTTTAACAGACACTTACACAGAACTTACTATATGCCAGTCACTCTCCTAAGCATGTCAAAAATATTAACTCATTTAATCTTCCTAACAACACTATCAGGTAGACACTATCATTTTCCCCAGCATACAGATGAGGAAACTGACCTGCCGTGAGGTTAAGAAACTTGCCCAAGGTCACAAAATTAAGTGGCAGACCTGGATTTTGAACCCAGGCAGAATCCTTGCTCTTCAGCACATCTCTCCACACCCTCCTGTATGTGGTGTTATTGGCTCTTTTCTTTCATGGCCAAAGAGTATCCCAGTGCCTAAGTACAGCAAAACCAGTTGATTCAATATGATGTTGATGAGTATTTGGGTTGTTTCCAGTTTTTGCTCTTATAAGCAATGTTTCTTTGAACATTCTTGTCAGTGTTTCTTGAAGCACATGAGTAAGACTTTTTCCTAAATGTATTATCTAGGAGTAAGATTGCTAGATTGTAAGTTAGTAACAGGTTGAACCTGGTTAGGTAATAAACTGTTTTCCAATGTAATTGTATCAAGTTATACTTCTACCAACTATCTATAAGAACTCCCATCCCTCCACATCCTTACCAACACATGGTACATCAGGTATGTAAATGTCTGCCAATCCAGAGGGTATGGTATATTACTACGATTTTAACTTGCATATGTTTGATTATTAAACTAGCTGTCTGGGTTTCTTTTGTGAAGTGCTTGTTTAAGCATATGAATGTACAGCATCATTTTTCTATTGGGTTGTCTGGCTTTTTCTTATTGATTCATGTGTTCTTTACATATGCTGGACCAGTACCATAAATGTCCCACAAATATCAATCAACCACTTTGGGCTTGTTTTCTCACTCTTCATGTTTTAATGAACGGAAGTTCTATTCACAATTTTTTCAAACAACAGAAGTGAAGGCCTCCTCACACATTTTAAACTTTTTGTACTATTACAGAAGAATTTCCTAGGGCTGCACTTAGAATCCTTCATATCTCTTCATTAATTATATCTTAAGAAGGTCTAATTTGGGAGTGGTCAAGAAAAGGACAGTATACTGACAATGACTGATATGGAACAATAAAGCTGATGAACCTGACATCTATAAAATCTCGAAGGATATCAACTTGGGAATTTGGACCATTTCAGCAAATCCCACAATATTTCGAGGACATATACAGATCCAACTCCTCCTTTTAAGGCTTTCCTGTCGTCCAATCTTTGCCAGCTCTCTTTTCTCCCAACACCCACCACACTTACCTCTACTATTCATCCTGGCCCTTGATCACATCCTGCCGTGCACTGTACTTCAAATGCTTCATGCTTATATATGTCACCTCCAAGATGAAATGTAACTTCCCTACAGACTGGGACTGTATTTCACACACCACATCCTGGGCCTAACAGAGTTTGCTGCAAAGAGTAAGCCCCTCGATAAGTAATTCTTGATTTGTACAAGAAGAAAGTTTAGGACAAATTAAAGTAATTCTTGATTTGCGCAAGAAGAAAGTTTAGGACAAATTAAAGTAATTCTTGATTTGTGCAAGAAGAAAGTTTAGGACAAATTAAAGTAATTCTTGATTTGTGCAAGAAGAAAGTTTAGGACAAATTAGGAGAACTTCAGAGCCAACATGTATAACTCATACATTAGGAAACTGTACAAAATAAAAACATAAACCAGTTCGAAGGACATTTAACAGAAGTTGAGTGAGAAGAAAACACTGATGAAAAATATATCTGAAATGGTAGCATGGGAACAGGTTATAAGGAGCTTTACAGGCTCTGCTGAGGACTTTGGACGTGTTCAGTGGGCAAGAAGCCATAGGTGATTTTTAAGGGACAGTAAGTAAGTCCATTCATTCATTCAACAAATACGTGTTTAATGAGCAGCCCCTTAGGGCCAGACACTTTTCCAGGCCCTTGGACTTCCACAGTGACCAAAGGAGACAAGGGCCCCTGAGTCCCGGAGCTGATTTCATAGTGAGGGAGACAGATGGACAAGCAAGCAGTACATACAGGAGGCCAGAGGGTGATAAAAGCTATGGAGAAAAGGAAGGAGAGGAGTGGGCTTGGGGTGCCTGGGAAGGAGGATGGTTCCCCCCACTCCACAGGGTCAGGGAAGGCCTCTCTGATGGGGGCAGGAGACAGCTCAAGGCCACAAGGGAAGACTGTGTGTCCCCCGGGATCTCCTTCCCATTCCCCCAGACCTACCAGGCTGTACGAGCATTTTAACAGCAAGAAGGCAATTCGAAGATCCCTACCCTCTTTCACACCCTGAGTTCTCAGCCTCCTCCTCCCCCTAAGTCTCCCCAGTCACCCCACCCCATCCTGATGCATCTCTGACCCCATGGGGATTCTCCAACTCCAGGCTGGTGGCAGAGCCATCTCAACGTCTTGTCCTCCTTTGCAGATTTCCCTGAGTCCAGGCCTACTTCCTCCCTGGCTTCCGAAGCTGGGGCCTCCCTTGGGTTTTTTCCTGGTTCCTCAGAATCCAGCCTCCTTCCCAGGATGCGTTCTTAGACACAGGTGGGAAGCCAGTTCAGGCTCCCCTTCCAATTTTCTTCTCGCCTGAAAGACCCCTCCCAGAAACCAGCTGCGGGCAGGGATGGCAACAGGAGGACCCGAGGCCACTGCAGGGCCTCCATGAGCAAGAGGCCAGGGTCAGGGAGGGGAACCATGTCGGTGCACGTGTGTTCACATGGGTGTTACATATATGTATATAGAGTGCGTGCATATGTGTGCAACATGCCTGGGTCTGTCCAAGAATGATGTGAGAACGGGTGTGGGCATGTAGGCAGGAGCAAAAAGAATCTACGAGAGCAAATGAGAAGAGATGAGTGTTCACACAGAGAAAGAAATGCAAAACTTGCCAAGAGAGAGAAAGAACAAGAGGCCCAGAAAGGAAACTCTACCAGCTAGCAAGACACCAGGGTAAAAAGAGTAACAGGGAAGTATAAGTATTAAAAATCAAAAATGCTGAGAAGATGGCAGAAAACAACAACAAAAAGATCCATCTAAAAGGAAGTGTGAAAGAGGCAAGACCGACACAAAATTTCAACTAATAACGTTCTTATTTTGCACTTCTCTTTATAAAGCATGTATATCCCAGATCAAGGCTGATGTAGCAAGCAAGGCACAAAGGCCACTGGCTCTAGTAGCTAGGAGACAAGTGATGGAACATTTCTAAAGATGAAGTGTTTAGAATGAAAATAACTATAAATGTAAATGCAGATGCTAGTCTCATAGTCTGGAAATTCAGTTGCTTTCACTACAGAATGTAAAAAGGAAAGGCTCTTGGGTAAGACCTCTGCAGTACAGAGCTAAGAGAGTGATCGCTGTTTGTCTGACCAAACTGCAGGCAAAACAAACCAAAACAAAACAACAAAACAAGAATGCTCCCACACAGAGATGCAAGTAGATAGATAGGCTGCAACATACAAACACACACCTAAATTCCCTGTGATGCTCAAGGGTTTCTGGGCAGCCCTGCAGCCGTGGAAACGGGGCAGCACCCTCCTTCCTGTGATAACTGCTCCTTCTCCACTCGGCTGTTTCCTCTGACTCGCATTTTCTGTGACCCTTCCTCTTGGAATCCTCTGACAATGACTCACATGGCAATAGGCTAGTCAGCGGTCCCACAGCCCACCACAATAGACGCTGTGTAGGAGGCGGGCAGCTTGGCCGACCAGAGTCTGGACCAGTTTTTTCCTTTCTCTGTTCAGGGAGGATTTTGCTTTTCAGCCACATTTCCCTCAAAACACAGCCCCGACAGGAGATGCTTACTGCACAGATTTCTAAACGATGAAATGATCTGAGTTTGGCGACTTGGTCATAACGAAACTAAAAACAGTAAGATGAAAAAACAATAGTGTGATCGTCACACCTACAAAAAACAACTTTATACTTGGGTGAAATCAAGAGATCAGGAAAAAAAAAGCTCAAACTAATATTTTCCAACCTTTCACTAACAGCTAGGGCTAAAACCACATGTTTTGAAGGTCTTGCACTGTGTTATTATTAGAAGTCACAATTCTATTGATACTGATGAGTCATTTGTATCGGCGGAAACCAAGAACTTCCATCAACATCATGTTACACACAGTCACTGTGGCTTGGCTTTTTCTTTATTACTGGTCAAAGCAGCTTCAGCATGCTTATTGAAGCCAAAAAAAAAAAAAAAAAGGAGGCGAACTCCACAAGGGAGTGCAAAGCTTTCCTTTCCCCAGCTGATCTAACTTTAATCATCCTTCTCAAGATAGTTTAGGATGCTCTGATAAACGTGTATCTGCAAAAGGAAGTTTATTTATAAACCTCAAAAAAGTAACATTTTCACTTTCCGATGAAAATAAGCAGAACTGAACTCCAAAAACAAACAGTGAAACCATTTCTGAAAACACATGCCAGCTTTAAGATGACCCAAGGTCAGGTTTGGGGTTTTGGGTTTTGTTTTTTTTTTTAACCTTAATAGCATGCAACAGATATAAACAAAATCTGTCATTACTTAAGGACTTGAACCACACAAAACAAAGTGGGGCTGGCCGCTGAGCACCCCCCTGCCCGCTGCCCTGCTCCGGGCACACGTTCCTTACTCGTGCAGGGAGAAGTGGGTCAGGTCCGGCTTACACCAGGAAAGCCTAAGTCAACGGTTCAGGAAGGTTCCTTCTGGTGCTTCGGAGGAAATAACAGCACAGTCCCTTCCCTTTACTCTCATCCCCCTTCCCCTGGCCCCAAAAGAGTCCCAGAAAATTAAAAGGAAGTAAAAATCGGTTTTCTTGGGGGCTTCCCAGAAACGCTGTGATGCTTATGCAGTCTCGGCCAAGGCAGAAATATGCCCAGTTTTCTACCTGGGAACCAAGGTCGGCAGTGACCACAGATCTGAAAATAGCCTCCCAGCAGCTAAGTGGCCGAGGTGCTCTCCAAGGCAGCGCTGGTGCTGTGGGCAGATTACAGAGGGGCCAGCTGAGGGCTGTAACAGCTGCATGAGTCAGCACTCGCTGCTGGTAGGAAACTGCTGACATGCTGAATGACTCGCGCAGGCAGGAGGTGCACACACCTACCCGGCCAAAACAAAAACAAGGTACATGCAAATCGGCCAACAGGAGGAACCTCTCTTCCCTCGCAGTTCCTGTTTTCCAAGGTTAAACCCCAAATAGACACAATCTATGCCGCCGCTCAAAAAGCAGTAGTCACAACTGATAATAATGAAGACTGGTAATAAACAACTCGCTCTCCGTGATGTGATGTGTGGAACAGCTGCGTTCAAATCTCACGAGCCAGTTAATTTTAACCGGTTTTAATTTTAACTGGATTTAACTGCTTTTCCTCCCTTCTGAAAAAAATCAAAATAGTTACCCTATCGACCACAAAAACTGGTAACAGACAAGCACAGTTCCTGTTTTTCAGAGGGGACTTACTTTCAAACCCACAATATCGAGATGCTTAACATAAGTGGAAACTTAAAATTTATTGTTTGATGTGGGAGATTAAACCTGAACACAAACTCAGATCCCACAAACGTTCTGGTGTAATCACATCTCAGACTGAGTCCTATCCATCTTTCATCTCCCTTCTCTCACTTAATACCGGAGCCAAAAATCTAGAGGAAAATGGGTTGTCTGGAACTCAGAACACATTTTCCCATAGAAACAACGCTATGTTCAGAATATTCCATGAAGGCTGTCTCAAATTTAAAATATGAGTGAGAGGTTACATTTATAGTTTAAAAAGAGAAAATAATACTATAACTGTAGTTCTTCCAAAGCCAATTAAAAACTCTTGATTGACTGTTTGAAGAAACGTCTAATTAGAGGAAGATGGCGGACAGTCTTCTAGATGAGACTTTTTGGACTCTGTCTAGTTTCACCCTGGTTCTCTAAGCATGATTTAAATGGTTAATTTCACTTTAAAATGCATGACGTTCTCTTACTTTGGCATAACATATCATTAGAAAAATCTTTACAGTTGTGAGTACTGTTTGTTTTGTTTTGTATGCTCCAAAAAGTTGATCAAGAGTTGGAAGAAAAAAAAAGAAAGGAAGAAGGGCTACAAAGAGGGGCTACCAGGGAGAGGGGAACAGAAAGAAATGGAGTCAGGGAGCGAGGAAGGCACAGAGGCATAACTAAACAGAAGGCAGAGGAAAAGTAGGAATTAGGGAGAAAAAAAAAAAAACTAGACAGTGTACTCCGAGAGAAGGGGGGAAACTCGTCACCCAGCTGCTCAGAGATCCGACCTCAAAGGAAGAATGAAAGGTAAGAGTCCAGCAGGACATTTCCATAGACTGGCGCTAGATGGCGCCATCAACTCAACATAGCATGGTTGCTGGAGGCGTCTGCGTCGGGGAGGGGTAGAATGGAGGGCAGTTCAGACTCTTCACAGCTGGGTATTCAGCCTGCAGCACTTCTATATAAAAGAAGCATGGCTTCATTAATCAATCAACTTCTCCAAATGTCCAGATGTCACCACCAACCATGCTAAACGCACGGGGCATGCCAATTTTGAAATAGACTTAACTCAATTTTTATAATAAAACTGTAGGCTGGGGAGGCAGATAAGTAAAATCCATTGCTCTTTTTTTCTTTTTTTCTTTTAAAATTCAACATTTAAGGATAATAGAGTATTTCGGGTTCACTGCTACTGACTAACCGACAAAAATTCCTAATCATACACCAAGTGGTTTTCCCCTGAAGCTCTGTTTAAATGTCAAATAACATACCATCTCGTTACCCGGGTTTATGCGATCAGATCCAGTATCTGGCAAGACAAAGGTGATGCTCGCTGGCAAACATATTATCACATTAAAAATTACCTGCCCTTCATATTTTTTTAACATCTTTATTGGAGTATAATTGCTTTACAATGGTGTGTTAGTTTCTGCTGTATAACAAAGTGAATCAGCTATATGTATACATATATCCCCATATCTCCTCCCTCTTGCGTCTCCCTCCCACCCTCCCTACCCCACCCCTCTAGGTGGACACAAAGCACCGAGCTGATCTCCCTGTGCTATGCGGCTGCTTCCCACTAGCTATCTATTTTACATTTGGTAGTGTGTATATGTCCATGCCACTCTCTCACTTCGTCCTAGCTTACCCTTCCCCCTCCCCATGTCCTCAAGTCCATTCTCTATGTCTGTGTCTTTATCCCTGTCCTGCCCCTAGGTTCTTCAAAACCTTTTTTTTTTAAATTTTTTTTTTTAGATTCCATATATATATGTGTTAGCATACAGTATTTGTTTTTCTCTTTCTGACTTACTTCACTCTGTACGACAGACTCTAAGTCCATCCACCTCACTACAAATAACTCGATTTCGTTTCTGTTTATGGCTGAGTAATATTCCATTGTATATATGTGCCACATCTTCTTTATCCATTCATCTGTCAATGGACACTTAGGTTTGCCCTTCGTATTTTCAATATTACAGTGGTTTATATGCTCTAATCTGCTTGTCTATATTCTCTGTCTCCAGGGTTGGGTTTATAAAGAGCCCTCTCTTCACTCAGGAATTCCCTCCCATCACCAGGGTACCTACCAGTGTATGAAATTCTACTAGTCCCATCTCTAGGGTTTTACTTCTTTGGCTCTGTCTCCTATTAATAAGCTGATGCTTCAGAAAGAACTAATGCAGTAGGTATGCTCAGTTACTTATACCCTAGTAATATGGTTTTCATAAAAATCCTTTTCTGAGATTGGTTTTGAAAGGGAAGGCGGGGACTGGTTAAGGGCATTGGGTGGCCTAAAGGCAGCAAAGCACAGAGTGAAGAAGTCAGGGCAGAAAGCGGCCACTGGGAGAACTGAGAGTGAGCCTTGCTGGTTTCTTTACAATTGCAGCAAGGACCGTCACCCTGATGCAGATCTTCCCAAGGAGATATGTGAAAAGTAAGGGTTAATGCTAAGTATGTCTACATTTTCCTCTTGCTGAATGGGTAATAATGTCTTTTATAGTTAATTTCATTTTTTTTTCACAGTTTGACTCTTCAGGGCTCATTCATTTGCATAATATGGAAGCTTGAACCTATATAGATGTTCTACAAATCAATGCAAGTAATTCTCATACTAAATCAGCAGCTTTAATTTAAGCTCATCATTGTTTGCATAGAAATCTTTATGCACTCATCTGCTTGATTTTTTTAATCACTTAAAACCTCCAACAGTGACACACTAAGCATCTCCCCATTTAGCCATCTCCAAAATTTGAACTAAATACTGAAAAATAAGCACAGTACATTCATACGCTTGATCATTTCCCAAATTAAGCTTCAAGCATATGCTTAATGTTCCAGCAGCGCCAAAGATAATGCCGCTTGACTAAAGATGACAACTTGGACGTCCAGCCCAGGACAGAGCTGAGTCAGCGTTCTAAACAGTGACCCTGCAAACCCGGGGTAATCAGGGTCACTGCCAAACCAACTGCCTAGCGGAGTCCTTTAAAACCATTCAAATCTCCTGTTGAAGGTTGCAACATGCTAATCTGGCAAGATAATCTCTTCCTGAAATTGACTAGAATGAGAGCAAAGGTTACCTGCTTTTATCTGTTACTAGCAGCTAATATTTCTAATTAGGAACTCTAATGGAATTGGTTCTGAATGAAATTCTTCCTCCTCAGTAGAATAATCTACCTATTATAGGAATGGTTTCCTACACCTTTTCCTTCCTCATCCAAAAAGAAAGAAAGGAAGGAAGGAAGAAAGCTATAAACAAATTATTCACATAACAAGAGGGTAGGAGCATGAGTTACAGGAAAACCCTGGGACCAGAGTCATGGGATTCATGTTTTGTGTCTAGTTCTTCCTTTGTCTTTACATGTCATCACTTCAATGCTCTGATCCCCAGATGGACACTTAGAAGTGAGGAATGCAATTCTTAGAAAGTGAGTCAGATGAAAGACAACATTCACTCAGGTTCACTGAGAAATTATTTTTCAATTTTATCTTTCAGATAGATGTCAATAACATATCCAGTATTTCAGAGTGAGATGGCCTATATTTCCACTTCTGAGACCTGGCAGAGAGCAAAAAGGGAAAGGGGGCGCAGAATAGCACAGTGGTTAAGAGAACAAGTTCTAGCATCAGACACCTAGTGTCCAATCCCAGCTCAGCTACTCATTAGCTGGATGACATCTGTGCCTCACCTTCTAATGATCACACCTGCCTCTAGGTGGTTATATGGATTAAATGAGTTAATATCAGTAACACACATAGAAGGCTCCCAACACAGGTTAGCTACCATCAGAGAAAAAGAAAATAGAGGAGTTTCAGCATACACTAAAGTCAATTTGTTTTAAATAGACACTGTCCACACTCCTAAATTGTACTAAGAATGGTCTATATAATCATCCTCGGTCTGCAGAGGCTGGAGACCCTCCCACTCTCGGGTAGGCAGGGGCTTCCGATAAGTTGGACTCACATTTTCACTAGAGACCCTCGCCCCGGGCCCACACACATCAGCCAACTGGGAGGGCACGGCTGGGTAGCTTCTAATCATTCAAATATTGTCAAAACGACCCTCAATGTGTCCAAAATAAGAATGCTAACTTGCATTTTTTTCCAAGTATAGAAGCGAACAGTATTCTTGGCAATTAACAATTCTGTTTTTATCAGGTTCTAAAGACACAGGTAAATAAATCAATTCTGGACTCTGTATACAGGAACCATTATTTGCCAAAATGACTCCACGGGTTATAGCATGGTTTATGCAATACTCCAAAGGGCCACAGACAGGAGCAAATTCATAGGTTTGGGAGAGCTAGCCTCCAGTTTCAGACAGGCCCTAATGGTAGCTCACTCCACAATTCCTCAGGGAGGGCAGCTCCAACCTCCCAACCAGGTCACATTCCCCAGTACATTCTCCAGTGCATAAAATACCTTTCCTTCACAGAACTTGCAATAAGTTATCTGTGGCTGTCTGATAAATGCCATCCCTCCTACCAGATGGGGTGCTTCACGGGGGTTAGGGCCAGGACTGGCTTTGCTCTCCGCTAGCACCATGATCACCTAGCACTGCGCCTGCCACGTAAGAGATACACATTTGTTTAGTGAATGAATGAGGCACTTGCCTCTAAAGGCTGGCATTTCTGGACACTTGGCCCATTTTATGGCATCCACGAGCTCCTGTTGCTCAGGAGAATACAGGAAAATAAAACCTGCCGATAATCTGTTGGTACTAGGAGACTAAGCAAACTTCCTGAGCGGCACCTTCACCTTGTTTCCCTACTTAAAAGAACGGGAGTAAACACGCTAGGCTCTCCCAGCTTTAAACTCCAAAGTGAAAGTCCAAGCTAAGCCTTCTCTGGAGTAGACTTGTGAAGAGTCCGGAGGAAACTCCTGAAGCAATCGCAGGGGAGAGACAAAAGGATGGCGCAAGACTAAACTTGACAATGGACTTGGAAACTCAAAAAGTTTCCCTCTGCGACTAACCTGGAGTTTGTCCACATGCCAGCTGCAGGCTCAGAAACAAATGGAGACAATCACGAGAAGTATGGGAGGACTGGAAAGGGGAGTATTTCAATGCTTGGGAAAGGAGGAGATGAGAGCTGACACGAGCAGGAGAGGGAGCCGCTAGCAGCGGCATCAGCGCCGTGTCCTACCGCCACCAGGAGAGGAACGAAGAGGTCAGGGAGGCAAATGACACAGCTCAGAACCAAAGGCCAATTTATTATCAGGCTGAGGAGCAAAAGAGAAGTTAACCAGGGGAATATGCTGGAGAAGTGGTGATTATGAGGTCACTGGGGAAGACTGAGAGACATTTTGGCTGTAATTCCAATGACTAGGATGAACAAGCACGTGAAATGCTTTCAGATTGGGGAGATTTATTATTTTGGAAAAAAAATAGCTCAAGGAAAAACAAAGGCAACATTCCTGCCTGGTTTTTGAAGTAGTGCCATTAGTAGGACAAGGTTCAATTTCCATATTCTTTAGAAAAGAAATGGTCCTTGAAAAGGACATCCTGGTGGTTTTAAGGAGACTTCCAGCTTTAGGGAAGCTGAGTAGCATACTGATGGTAAGAGTAAGTTTCAGTTTTAGGGGAACTGACATTTGAACCTAACAAAAAGAAAAAAAGGGAAAAAAAGTAAAAACCTTGAATTAACAAAGGAAGAACTACTTTTCTATTAAATATCATCCCAGACCAAAAAAGATGAGTAATATTCTGGGCAATCTGAGTTTACAAAATGTTTAATTCACAGCAGGTTTCAGTTTGGACTTGAACAATTTGTAAATATTTACATAAAATTTAAAAATGGAATAGGAATGGGTTATACGCTGTCATCGACAATACAGGAGTGATTTTCTGTCATTCCCAAGGCCTTGGTGCTGCTTTCCCTAACTCGGCTTCAGCTCTGCCAAAAGCTTCTTATTTTCTTTTCCAGAGTAACGCCAATTTTTGCAAGCAGCCCTGACTTCTGAACTGCTAGTGCCTCTGACAGGGTCATATGTCACTGGGGCCTCTTCAACATCCCAACAAGGAAAGGAGGAGACAGGGAAGCAGATGCGGTGTTTGCTGTCTGAATCGCAGATTTTGACAGATATGTTGCATATTGCATTGTTCCCTGTTCCTTGTACGTGAGGGTAGGAACTGGGTTCTCTGTATGCTATGACCCCTACCCCACGCCCAGTCATTGACTCAGGGCTGGATTGTGTATATAGGACAGGGAAATAACCTTTAGACAGTCAGGACAACACACACTGCATTCTGATGAAATTCTTTCCAACGAGAACCTTCCTCTTCTGTAGAATGGGCACAATGCCTGCTTCATAGGGTTGCCTTGAGGAGTTAACAAGGTCATGTGCAGGGAAAGCAGTTAGCACTGTTTCTGGCACATGGTGAACATTCGATAAATCACAGCTATTGTTTTAGTGGGTGTTCACAAATGTCAAATTCTCATGGAGGAGCCCTTAGGCATTAAACAGGCATATTACCCCATTTGGTCAATAACAACTACATAGAGGGCAGGTGACCCAAAAGCAATGGATTATTTACCTGCAGAGGATTATACGGTGTCCTTGATATTAATTATTTGGACTTTCACGTTGTATTCTCTGTTAAAAAGAAAGCTATCGATCCCTGAGTGGGACTCAGTGTTGATTTCGTTTGATTTAGAGTTCTGTTTTTCTTGCATTTTTCAGTTTTCCTGACCGCTGTTAACCATTCACTTGGTGGAGACTCACAAACCGTCTCCTATGTGCCAGGCCTTTAGAAAATCGCCAAATACAGAAATATTAAACAATAAGATGTTTTAGCTCACTCAGCAGTGGAAGCCAGGCAGCCTGCAGGCCAGCTCTGGCACTTACAATGTTCCCACCCAGCATTTAGAAAATGTTTGAGTGAATATTTAAAAATTAGCGGATTCCACATTAAAACCCCTGATATCCAGCCTCCCTCGGAAAAATCAGAAGATGTGGCGACACAAAGCCAGTATTCCCACCCATTCCTGCCTGGCAACAGTCGACGACAAGGAACTGAGACATAGTAGTGGTTGCCTGCCACTCCACGTCGTGCCCCCTCCTCACGGAGACCAGCGAGAAATGAAAATGAAGGGCCCATGTTCAAGAATTATTAAGGCTCTCAAGAAGACAACAGCAGAAGATTAACCACGTGTGACGTCCTTCTGAGAGGGGGAAGGGGCCCTGTGCAACAGTGCAGGTCACATGCCCACGAAACTGGTCCTGCTCCGCAACCCCTCAGCCAGACAGGGAGGGTATTTATTTAACTGAGTATAAGCCAACATTTACAAGAAGCCAGACGCTGTACCCCCTGAAATCTGAGGTATACAAAAAGTAGAGCAGTGGAGCCCAGCCCTGCTGAGCTAGACAGCCACTAGGATCTCTCTCCTCCCTTGTTAAGGCTGGATCCATACCAGAGACACTAAGCATGAGTTAATCCAAGTAAAATTAAACTGCTCCCAACAATACAGATTGGCCTGAGCCCTTTGTTGGCATCACAGGAGCCTCGATCACAAATTCTGAGGAACAGCTCACAAGCGCTAATGAGTAAGTCCCCATTGGCTGTGCAGACAGTGGGCTCAGAAGTGAAGCGCTGGCCTAGGAGAGATGTGAATGTGAACCTGACCATCTGGCTCTCTGCGACTCACTTTGATCACAAAATGAATTGCAACAAATTGAAGAGCACATGGCTAGAGTTAATTGTCTCATCTGTAATCTGAACCTACTTTTAGGCGGTTATTATTACCCTCCATCAGGTGGAAACGTTTCTGACTACCACTGCAAAGTGCATTTTCCTGATGAACTGTAATGGATCATTAAATTCCATATCAGAATAACAATACTTTGCATTCATGCAGTGCCTTTCATCCAGGGATGTCAGAGTAGTTTGCAAATAATTAAGCCCCTCACACTGCAGCCAGAGGTGAGTGGCTGGAAGGGACTTGCCTGAGGACACTGAGTCAAAGGCATAACTCAAAAGAATGGCTCTCTTCCAGGCACTGATAATACTGAAAAGTGACCTGGGGGGTGCGGGTGTCCCTGACTCCCTCCCTCCCTTTCTGCCTTACCTCTTCTCCTCTATGGAAGATCCTCACATGCAACATATAAAGAACTGACAGGTACCTAACAGGCATGCATATAATTTAGCTATGAGCTCAGACACACACATACATGAGAATGTTCTTCCATGTAATCCTGGCATATACAACACGAACTGACATTTCAATCCACCTGCAGAACTGACGGACACCAAAAGAATTAACACATTTATGACTACCAAGTGGCAAACGTCATGTCTTCCAAAATCCAAAATGAAAATATTCAGCGCAAATAAAGTATGTTCTAACAAAAGTACTTTATTCCATGGTTGTGTTTTCCATTTCTGGGACCCCCATTTGAATGCTATTCAAGTTTCAGGAACAGCAAATAGGATGGAAGTGGACAATCAATGCATTTTTTAAGGCAGAACACTAGGAGGGAAAAACATTTCAGCCACTCAAAGTTTTGGGGTGAAATGATAAACTCCTGAAAACCTGAATTTATAATGGAAATGCTGACAGACCTTTCACGGGAGCAGTTTGAACGCAACACTTATTTAGCAATCTCTCTTACAGACTAAAGGCTAATTGTAACAAGATGTCATTTTGACTCACGTTTACTATTACCTGGAAGAAGGAAAAACGCCGTTTGCTCGCGAGCTGCGAGCTGCGAGCTGCCGGAGCACCAGGGTGGAGGCAATCTCACATTTTAAGCAAGACGCCGCCGCCTTACCAAAAGAGCCTCTCCACCGAAGGAGGAGCAGCCCTTCCCGCTCGGCTTCTTTCATGTCAGCCGGAGCCTTCGCAGCTCGACATGCCTTTCCTACATGCTACATTTAAATGATCTGAGAAAACCGTTATCAGAGTTAACATCTCTAATTTTACTCTAAACAGACAAAAGCAAAATATCTCATTAGGCATCATCTCCGCCAAGGTTCGCACTAGGCAGGAAAGGATTTTTATCTAAAGTAATTACCCATTTTAGTTAAACACACTCAACAGATGAAATTTACACAGGGAGTCAGAGACTGCAGCACTAGACATTGAAGGTGAAAACCGAGGAACGCCGCGTCCCGCCGCCCGCCCGACAGCCGGGAGTGTGCAGCTCAGTCGGGGGTGAGGCGCCCTCGTCCCTCTTGTTTCCCAGGGCCCAAGGGTCGCGGCGACGACGGTGACCGGACAGGCAAATTGCGAGGCGCTCCTTCTCGGGCCACAGACAAAACCATCGGACAGCGGTTGTGCAGGAACTTCCCCCAAGTTATCAAACTCCCCTACACGCGAGAGGATGCTGGGGATACCCTGCGCGCCCACGACCCCCGAAGCCAGGGGTGCGCGGCCCCTTTCACACGCGTACACCCGGCCCTGCAGGCTTCCTCTCACGGTCCGAGTTCCTGCAAATCCTCGGCCAAACGGAGGTCGCCGAGATGCTCACTCGAGTCCCCTCTCGCAGCTGGGGTAGCCCAGGAGCGCCGCCCGCCTCCCTCTCCATCGGCGCTCGGCTCCTGAGCACCCACCCAGTGAGAGGAGGAAAAGTGCGAGACCCCACAGGGAGACTCGGCGTGGGGTAGGTGGGGAGTTGTCCCCTGGATAAACTCCTCTCCTAGGTGGAGCTTCTGGGGCTTGCAGACTGAAGTGTGGGCAGGGAGAGGAGGGTGTGTGTTGCACTTTGATTTCATGCAGAATCTTGGGGGAGGAAGGTGCAAGATTTCCCTCTCTGAAGGCACGTGCCCCTCGGCTTGAGCTCCCTGGGACGCATTTCAACAACCCGGTCATTGGTAGTAGTGATTCCACCCAGCGCGCAGCCCAAGGTCTGCGCCGCGAGCCAGCAGCCTGCCTCTTCCCGGGACCCTAAACTTGGGCTTTGATGCCCCGCCAGTCGCTGTGGTCCCAGCTACCCGGCGGCGACTGACAGCCGAGCGCAAAGCTTCGCGGAGCAGCCCCGGGCGCGGACGCCGCGGGCAGGGAGGAGGCCGCCCGGCCTGGCACCGCGGGCGCGGGCTGGGGGCCGGGGCGCCCGGGCCTCGCGGGGCCGGGAGCGAGCCGTGGGTCTGACAGCTGCTTCGGCTCGCGCGGACGCGCGCCTCCCTCCAGCCCGCCCTCCCCACGCCTGACTTATTACCCTCTGCTCCTCCTCCCCCTGCTGTTCCAAAACACCCGTCGACGCGAGCAAAATACAATGCCGCCTCGCCCGCCGTAAACAGCCAGGCGAGAGAGCGCACAGTCGTCGCAGCGCGTCCGCCGTCTCGGCTTCCACCCCCTTACCGTTCCTAGAAAATGCCATAAAAGCGGGCAGGGCGCTCGGCGGGCGGCTGCGCGCCCGGCGGCCGCGGCTCCCTTCCCGCGCCGCTTCCCCACGCTTCCCCTCCTGCCCCGCGCGCCCGCTCCCCCCGCCGCCAACTTGCCCCGCCGCCGCCCCGCCCGCCGCCGGGGCCCGGGACCCGCGGTCGGGGACTCACCTCGTCAGAGAACTTTGCGTCCTTTTTCGCCTCCTCTTCCCCGCGTCCTCCCGGCCCGCAGCCTGGGAGGGGGGTCACCGAAAGCTCGCGGAGAGGACGCGCATCACATGGCAGCACGTTCCCAGCCCCCCGAGTGTGCCGGGAAGGGGGAGGGGAAGGGTCGAGGGGAGGCCGTGGAGAAAGCGAGAGCCCGGCGGCAGCGAGAGTGGGCAGGCGGGGTGGCTAGGGCGGCGGCGGGCGCTCGCGTTAGCGCTACTGCGGCCGCAGCCCGGGCGTGCACGGTCGCTACTGCTGCCGCTGCTGCTGCTGCTGAGGCGGCGGCTGCTCGGCGCTGTTTGCTCCGGGCCGCTCGGCTCCCGCTCTCCCCGGAACGCCCACACTCTCAATCGCTACATTGTTGACATTCGGCGCTGACGTCACCCGCTCCCCATTCACAATAACTTTACGGGAGCCGGGCAGCGCACCTCCCCGGCCGCTGGGGCGCCGTACTCCCGGCGACTAGCGTAAGCCGCTCCGCGAATGGCGCTCCGGGGGCTGAGGCGGGGGACGGGGGGGGCGGGCGCGCGCTCGGCCCGCTCGCGGGAGGGGGCGCGCCTCACGCTGCCGCCGCCGCACTCCCCGCTTTGTGCGTCCGCGCGGCCTGGAGGGCCTCTTGCTCCGGTCCCGTCGGCCGCCTGGCTCGGTGCGGCCTTGCCCGCGACTCGCAGGGGCCTTGAAAGGCCAGGGCTGGGGGCTACTGAGGTCGGGGGAGAGGTGAGGGCTGGTGTGGCACCTGGGGAGGTGGGGGGCAGAGCCCAGGGCACTAGACCCAGGAACGGGAGCCAGACCTCGAGACCTGGGATTCCGGGTTTGCCTAGCGTTTCCCAGGAGGGGCAGGAAAAGATGCTCCACGGGCCCCTCGAAGCTGACCGGTCCCCCTCTTGGGAGGGGGTGGGGCGAGGAAGAGTAGCTTCTGACCTAACACTGATACTGACGTTTGAATCCTTTCCAGGAGGGCCTCGGCCTGTCCCACCGAGGGAGCCTCTAAGTCCCCACGCCAGGGTTTTGGAAGGGGCGCGAGCAATCGCGAAGCTCGCTGAAAAGCCTACCTCCCAGCTGCAAATCCTCAGCTACTGATGGGTTCCAACCTCCCCCCTGCCGCCTGCTCGGGAGGCCGCCAGGGTGTTGCTGCTGCACTTCAAGGCCATCCTGTGGCTGCCCAGTCGGAAGAAAGCTTGATGGTGGTAAGGGTTTTACAGAAAGTAATTAGGACTTCGACTGAAGGAACATTTGCAATAAAAGAAGGTTGTGTTAGCGTAGTGCTGGTGCCTGCCACTTTACGCCTGTCGAGGCCAAGAAATTCTGCCACGTTCCCTGAACACCTATAACTTGGGCCCCTTGTGTGCAGGCAGTATCGTATTATTACATGTGGTGCTGATCTTTAATGAATATTATAAAACTTTGGCTCGCTCAACTGAGAGGAGGATCATAAATTCCCCTCCCCCCCTCCCCCCCGTAAAATGGCACTGGCCTATGCTGAGGAAGCAGTGAAGCGCTGCCCTGGGAGTCTTGTGATATCAGCCAAAGTGTTGCTCTGAATCACCTTCGTTTGAGGGCAGAGTTTTAAAAGGCCCCATTTTGAACGTCTGCGTGGAAAGCTAAGCGATGGCCGAAAGGAAGCGGAAGAGGCCAAGGTAATTTTTCTAACAGCATTGCAGAGATTTGTTGGGTAGGTGGAGACCCACACTGGGAGTTTTCCTCTGCCAGCATCTCCAGTTTTCAGATGAACAGACGTCTCAGAGGTAGGAGGGGTCCTCAGCCTCCTGGCTGTGGGTCTGGTGCCCCCTTTGACAAAACACCCTGCTTGTGAGGTCCCTGCCTGGCCTCAGGGCAAGCGCAGAGGATCCTGATGATGCGTGATCTGCCTTGACGGGACCATTTCTTATAGTCTTATGAACAGTGATGTTTCTGCATTCCTCATTCTTGTAAGCATGTGAGTGTCAATGCGATAACTTTTTGCGTTTTTGTAGGGCCAAGAAATGTTTTTCTCACAAGAGCCAGGCTTGAGAAGATCCCTATGAGGGTCCAGTAAATTCATTTCTCTTGAAACAGGCCGTGGCCGCCCAGCTGTGAATGGAGTTGGGTGCATCAGCGTGGGGTGTGGAGAGGGGGTGGAAGGGGGATACTACAAGCCCATTTTGCCACCTTGCTTCTGGTCCCAGATGGATACAACAAAGGCTATTAGGTCATTTCAGTTAGTCTATTTGCCAAAGACTCAGACTGGAGCTTTCTTAGTTTGAAATTCTCAAATATGGAATGGGACAGCAATTAGAGGTGAAAAAAACAAATGCAACTATGATAGGTTGTAGTATTTAGTCATTCAAGGAGGTTGAACTAGGCCAAGTTGATCTCTAAGGTCACGTCCAGTAGTGCAATCATGTGCCTCTGTGGCTGTCAGTATGACAAAATCTCTGCCTTTGAGGAGCTGGAAGTCTGGTAGGGAGTTAGTTACTGCATTTTCAAAGTTAGAAGTGGGTAATTTGAATTAAAGCCTGTAAAGCATATTCAGAATTACATGAAATTAGGATGGTAAATCAAGAACTGGACACTCTTTTAGCAGAACTGCTGCAGAGGTTAGGCTGTGGATGGCCTTAGCACTCCCGTCGTGAACGTTTGCCGGCCATTCCCTGGGTTTGCAGTGCTGCTCTGGGCACTTCAGGCTTTTACAATGTGAAACAGATGCAGGTCCTTCCCTCTGTATATTCATGGCGGTAACTTGTGTAGAGGTCAATTTATTTCCCGTGCCTGCAACATTCAACATTTCCTGATATACTTTTCTTTTTCCTACATAATTAGATGTGTGTGCTGATCCAGAATATGGGTTTCATCTGTGATGCATTTCTAAGGCAGGATATGATTTCCAGGGACAATAATTTGTACCATAACATTGAAGTCAGTAAACTTTATCCCTATAAATCTCCTTGATTTTATAAAATAAAATAGGAAAGATTAAAATATGCAGGAAACAAAAAGCTGAGCAAAGGAAGACAGAAGAAAGAAGTGAGCAGTTCCCAAGTCTTTGATTTTTTTGCTCTCCAGCACCCTCTTATAGGATTTGAGGATGTTGAGAAGATATAATGCGTTTTCTCAGGCAGAATTTGAAATGTGGTACCTTAAACGAGACATAGCAGGACAAAGTTAACATCAGATGAGAGAGAACGGAGTGAGATCTTTAGAGGGAGGGTACCAAAGTCAGGAGGAGCCAACGCACTGAAGGAAGTTCTGTTAAGAAGAAACTGAGTTCTACTCATTGGGCAAATTCCTCAGAATTATGACTGAGGATTATGATTTCAAAACCAGATGTTTTCAAGTGTATCGGAACCATAAAACCTCAGCTCAGTACTACACAGGTGACACCTGGGAAAACTGGTGAAATCTGGATAGCTTTGAGTGGTGTTTTGTTCAAAAATTATTGAGCCACCTATATGTGGCAGGCACTGTTTTACAAGCTGGCATGCAGAATTCTCATTCTAGTGATGAGATGGGATGGGGGAGGGAGACAGAAAATGAACTGACTATATATATATATATGTATATATATTTATATATATATATATGTATATATATGTCAGGTTGTATGTTGTAATATCTGGAGGTGAAGAGTGTGCTGTGAAATCAAATAAAATAGGAGCTCAGGAGTGCCAGGGGTGGGGCCATTCTTAGACAGGGTGATTGGGTCAGAGAAGTTGTCCCTGATGAGGAGGCATTTGAGCAGAGATATGAGTGAAGTGAGGGGGTGAGCTCTGCAGCTATCCTGGGGAAAAGCTTTTCAGATACGGAGAAGAACAGGTGCAAAGGTAGAGTGGACTGAGGTAGAGTGGACTTGGCATGCTCCAGGGACACCAAAAGGGCCACAGTGCCTGATGCAGAAGAGCAAGAAGGAGAGTAGCAGGAGATGATGCCAGAGGGCTAGCCAGTAGGTTCTAGTTTAGGTGAAATCTACAGGGGTTTCTGCAGAGAAAGAACATGACCTGGCCTCAACTCCTAAAAGATCATTTCGTTTGCTAAGTCGAGGGGAGGACAAGAGAGGGAGCACAGAGACCACTTAGGAGGCTATTGAGATAGACCAAGAGGGAGATGATGGTAATTTGGACTGCGATGATAGCTATAAATGAAATCTAGATATATATTCAAAGTAAACTAGATAGGATTTATTGACAATTCAACTGTGGGATGTGAGAGAAAGCGGAGTCAGAGGAAATCCTAGACTTTGGCCTAAATAGCTGATTAACAGAGATTCCATTTCATGAGATGGAGAAGGCTACAGGAGGAGCAGGTATGGGGGGAGGTTGAAGTGTTTGCATCTGGATAAAGTAAACTTCAGATGCCTGTCGACATCTAAGTGAAAACGTCGAGTAGACAATTAAACATGGGAATTGAGACTTCAAGAGAGAGGTCCAGACTAGAGATGGATACCTGTGTGTCATCAGCATAGAGAATCTGTTAGCACGGGTGAAGAAAAGAAGAGGTCGGAGGACGAGACCTGGGGCATGCCAACATTTATAGGTCAGAAGATGAAGAAAATGAAGATCTGGCCAAGGTAGCTGAGAAACAGCCCCAGTGAGAGAGAAGGGGAGAGGGGAGTGTAGCATCCTAGAAGCCAAGTAAAATAGGATGTCTCGAAAAGCAGGGGGTAATCCGTTGGATCAGTGCTGCTGATGGGTGTTACTGATGAGAACATACCATTGATTTTTTAATGATCTGAGGGCATTGGTGTCTTTGATGGAGGGAAGTGGTAGAGACTAACCCTGGCTGGAGTGGATTTGAGAGAGACTGGGAGGAGAGGAAGTGGAGGCAATGGATATGGACCACTCTCTAGAGGAGCTTTGCTGTTAAAGACAAAATGGGGACATGGGTAGAGGGCAATGAGAGAAATTAGAGCTTGTTGGTGAGAAGAATCCAGTCAAGAGGGGAAACTGTTGAAGCCAAGAGAGAGGGGATAACTTTTGGAGTGAAGTACTTGAGTCAGGTAGGGCCAGTTCATCCCCACAAGAGGAGGGAAGGCAGCTCAGGTGGGGATGCTCAGGGATGCTGGTATGGGGTGGTAGGAGATGCTGGGAGTCCTTGTCTGAGTGATTCTGTTTTCTTAGGGGACTCAGAAGCGAGGAGATCAGCTGATGGTGGAGGAGGGATGGATGTAGGAGTTGGAGGAGAGAGAAAAAGTGAACCAGTGCAGGGCGATGTAGCAGGACTGCTGGGCAGCACAAAGTTTGAGGGTTGCTGCTAGAGTCTTTGTGGACATGCCACTGCCAGGAAGAGTTATTTCTCATTGTATAAAATCTCATACAAGTTTTGAAAAATAATCAGTGTATTCCAGACTAGAGAACATTGTAATTTTCCGGAGTAACTAGGATCATGCAGAAATTTTACTTCTAGCTATTGTTAAATTTGGCTGGCAGCCTTTTTGCTTTTTAACAACACATCCCTCTTATTTATCCCATCTTTATCTCCCCCAAGATCACCTCAGTTCCTAAGAAGGACTTTGGAAATAGTCCTTAAGAAGAAAATATGTTCTTACATCATTATCTATGGTAACATAGCCCAAGATCTTCTATTACCATGAAGAATTGATGCCACATAAAATTTAAGTGAAATAGATTAATTCTTCTTCATGCACGATTGAATATTTCTTGTGCCGATGAGAGATGAAAAATTAGAAAACACTGGATCTTATCCTTAAGGAACTTAAATTTAGGTGGGGAGTCAAAGCTAACATAAATTAAACAATTGACAAATGCAGTGATTTTATATTTAATTACTTTTATTAATTATTTCATGTATTACTCATAATTAATATTTAAAATTATTCACATAGAAATTGTATTTATTGGAATTTATACTATTGAAAAAATTGACTATTCAGAAAGATTGTTTTGGTATAATAGCAAAAAGAAAATAGAAAAATCTAAATGCCTTACAGCAGAGAATTAGCTGAATAAGTGGTGGCTCATATATAAAATTGAATATCATGGGTTCATCAAAAATGATGTTGAAGAAGTACATATACTGGTATTTCAATGCTTTATTAGTACTCTTTTTTTTTTTTTATTTGTGGCTGTGTTGGGTCTTCATTTACTGTGTGAGGGCTTTCTCTAGTTGTGGCGAGCGGGGGCCACTCTTCATCGCGGTGCGCGGGCCTCTCACTATCGCGGCCTCTCTTGTTGCGGAGCACAGGCTCCAGACGCGCAGGCTCAGTAATTGCGGCTCACAGGCCTAGTTGCTCCGTGGCATGTGGGATCCTCCCAGACCAGGGCTCGAACCCGTGTCCCCTGCATTGGCAGGCAGATTCTCAACCACTGCGCCACCAGGGAAGCCCAGTACATTTTTTTTAAATTGCAAAGCAGTATTATCCCCAAAGTGGAAAAATTGTCTAAGCGTCCATAGAAAAAAGTGTGGAAGGATATATATACAGACCGTATTAAAGTAGTTCCCTCAAGATGAAGAGCTTATGAGTGGTTTTTCTTTTTGCTTAACAGGTTTTTAATTTTTTTCTCTAATATAAATGTATGACTTCTGTAATAAAGAAAGCCAATAAAAGTTATAAAATTCAAGATGTGTGTAATTAAATTCTAATAAGAACTTAAGTGTTGTAGGTGTTAAGAGGAAAAAATATTTATGAGGGCTGAAACAGCGAGGAAGGTTTTCACCAAGAAGGTGGAATTTGAGTTGAACGTCAAGGCTGGGAAGAATTCAGAGGAGGAAAAGTGGCTGGACATTCAACACAAAAGGATCCCCAGAGGCTGGACTTTGGTCTGACCAAAGCGTCCATGTGTTGGAGTGTTAGGAAGGAGTGAGATGTTATGACATCAAGAAAGGTAGATCAGAAAGTTATGGGAGAAACTGCCTGCTGTGGTCAATAAACTGATTATTTTCACCAATCATTACATCTTTGCTTAAGAACCTTGAAAAAGTCTGGCTGTAGACAGAAGTAATCTGACAATTTTTGGATGACTATGAAAAGAAAGCCTTGATGATTTTATTCTAATACAAATGTACTCGAACTTGACAATTTTTTCCTCAACCCAGCTTCTGAGTTTTTGAGGGGCATAGAGCTGAGTTCACTAATTCTATAGCAGTTTCCCCCAAAAATATATGACTATACTTATAGTTTCTAGTCTGTTTTTAAAAATAAACCTGTTTATGTGATATAAACTACACAAGAGCATCCAACCTGAACGCTGGTGACAGCTGAGAGCTGGTCAGCACAGCTGTCCTGCGCCCACGTGGATGCGTCAGGCACGGTGCCTGTGTGGATGACTGAGCTCTGGGCCTCGTCTGTCTCTCCATTTTCCGGAGATGCTTCCTACAAGCAGTCTCCCTCAGCACCGCACACCTAGGCGCTCACCTCACAGCACTTCAGAGGGTAGGTGTGTGTGGAAACCCGGTGACTCGTGCCCAGACTTAAATGGGGTGTCGGGTGATTTTGCAGATGGATGAAAACACTGAGACCCTGTGTTTGTTCCAGTTTCACTTCAGCACCCTCTGGATTTACAGCTTTGCCCAGGTCTGTCATCGCCAGCCAAATCCTGTTGGTAGGTTTCCTCCATCCTTCATTTTCTGAGGCTGGAAAGGGCGGTGTGAAGGTTGGTCTAGGAGTGTCTCGGGATTGTGCTGGGCTGTGATCCAGAGAAGGGGACCCAGATTCCCAGATCTGATGACCAATTCGTGCGATCCAAAGCAGATACTGAATCAGAATGTTTGCTTATTAGTGTATTATAATCTCCGGTGGGTTATTTTCAGGATAGCCTACTTCAGTCTGGAGAGAGCAGAAACGGAACACTAAAAATTCTTTTCTCTCAAACTTTCCTGTTTCAAATTCAGTGATAGACAACATGTTTCTCTTCCTTTTTGACCTCACCCTCACCTGTGGGTTCCTTTCAATCATAGAGAATATCTTTGAAAAATAACTTATTTGGAAATAATTTCAAACTTTTGGGAAACGTGCAAGATTAATACACAGAACTCCCGTTATCACCTCCCCCGAGATATCCCAATTGTTAATATTTTGACACACTTGTGTGTTCTTGCTCTCTTTCTCCCCCACCCCTTATTTCTATAGGTATCCACATACACACCCATTATTATTATTCTTTTTCTGAATATTTGAAAGCAAGTTTCAGCATGATGCCCATCAACCCCTAAATACATCAGAGGGTATTTTCAAAAGGTAACAACTCTGTCCTACACACAATGCAACATCCAAATCAGGAAGTCAGCATTGCTGCCCGCCAATCCAGAGATCCTATTCAAATTTCACCAACTGTCCCAACAACGTCTTTTCCCTTTCTGGTCCAAGATCCAATTCAGGTTCACTGGTTGCATTTAGTTGCCGCATTTCTTTGTTCTCCTTCCATCTGGACCAGCTCCCTGGTGATGTCTCCTCAGCTCCTGCCCTACCACTGCCTCCAGGGAAAGGGCCAGGAAGGGGGAAAGGAAGCATGACAATACTCCTTTTGACTGTTATTTGATTCAAAGTGTTGGTACTAAATTTACTGAGCTGTTCATTTAAGATTTGTGCAATCTTTGTAAGTTATGTCTCAGTTTTTTTTTTAAAAAAAAAAGAAATAACCAGGTGAAAACAAATGTTTGTACTTAGTGCATAATTAACAAAGCATCCCAAGTGAATGAAGATCCCTCACCTTACAAGGACTTTGCATATGCTCTTCTCTTTGCCTCTTTTCTTCCCCAGCAAACTCCTATTCATCCCACTCTGCATTTAGTGAAACTTTTCACCACCCCCCCCAGGTCAGAGCTGCTTTATGTGTACCTTGGACCCAGTCCTTTGCAGCATTCATTACATTTATATTCCACTCCTCTTTTTAAATGTATTTTTAAAATTGTGGTAAAATGCACGTAACATTTACCATCTTAAATATTTTTAAGTGTAGTGTTCAGTAATGTTGGGTACATTCCCATTGTTGTGCAACCATCACTACCATCCATCTCCAGAACTCTTTGCATCTTGCAAAATGGAAACTCTGTATCCAGAATCAACTCCCTTTTCTTCCCTCCTCTCAGCCCTTTGCACCCTCTCTTCTCCTTTTTTTCTCTATGAATTTGACTACTCTAGGTACCAGTTTATCCACATCCTTGCCAACACTTGTTATTTTTGTTTTTGTGTTTTGATAGTTGCCATCCTGATGAGTGTGAGGTGGTATCTCACTGCAGTTTTGATTTGCATTTCCCTTATGATTAGTGACCTTGAGCACTCTTTCATGTGCTTGTTGGCCATTTGTATATCTTTTTTGGGGAAATGTCTTTTCAAGTTCTTTGCCAATTTTTTGATCAGGTTATTTGTTTCCTTGTTGTTGAGTTGTAGGAGTTCTTTATATATTCAGGGTACTCATTCTTTATCAGATATATAAATTGCAAATATTTTCTCCCATCCTCTAGGTTGCTTTTTCACTCTGTTGATTGTGTCCTTTGATGAACAGAAGTTTTTAACTCATGTAGTTCAATTTATCTATTTTCATTTATGTTGCCTGTGCTTCTGGTGTCATATCCAAGAAATTATTGCCAAATCCAATGTCAAGGAGTTTTCCCCTATGTTTTCTTCTAAGAGTTTTATAGTTTTAGCTCTTATGTTTAGGTATTTGATCCATTTTGGATTAATTTTTGTATATTGTGTAAGGTAAGGATTCAACTTCATTCTTTTGCATATGGATATCCAGTTTTCCTAATGCTATTTGTTAAAAAGGCTATCTTTTCCCCATTGAATGATGTTGGTACCCTTGTCAAAAATTATTTGACCATGTATGCAAGGGTTTATTTCTGAATTCTCTGTTTTATTCGATTGGTCTCTGTGTCTGTCTTTATGACAGTACAGCATTGCTTTGATTACTGTAGCTTTGTATTGAATTGGCCAAAAAGTTTGTTCGGGCTTTTCTGTAACATCTTCAGAAACTTTTTGGCCAACTCAATAGTAAGTTTTGAAATCAGGAAATGTGACACCTCCAACTTTATTCTTCTTTTTCAAGATTGTTTTGTCTCTTCAGGGTCTTTTGAGATTTCATATGAATTTTAGAATGGATTTTTCTATTTTTTGCAAAAAACACCATTGGGATTTTCATAGGGATTGCATTAAATCTGTAGATCACTTTAGGCAGTATTGACATCTTAACAGTATTAAGTCTTCCAATCCATGAACATGGGATGCTTTTTCCATTCATTTATGTCTTTTAAAATTTCTTTCAGCAACATTTTGCAGTTTTCAAGGGTACAAGTCTTTGCATTTTTGGTTAAGTTATTCCTAAGTACTTTATTCTTTTGATGCTATTGTAAACGGAATTGTTTTCTCAATTTAGTTTTTGGATTGTTCATTTGTTTCCTCTTTTCGGAGTGGAATGATTTGTTCAATTTTAATCTCTTTCTTTAGGCTGTAAGCTTCAGGAGTGTAGAAACAGTGTCTGGTTTCACTCACAGCTCCACCCCAAGTTCTTAGTATAGTGGTAGTCACTGAATACATGCTCAATAAATACTGGTTAAATTTTTCTAACAGTGTCAGGCTGGCTTAGTAGACTCACTGTCTATTCTTGTATGTGAATGAAGATTATGCTGATGATGAACCATTTATCTTGACTATCTTTTCAGCCCTCCACCCTTAAAAAAAAATAAAACCAGTATTTATTCAGTGCTTACTGTATGCTAAGCATCTTTGTATTTTTTTTAATTTGATAAATTCTTTTTTTATTATTTTTTTAATTGGAGTATAGTTGCTTTACAATATTGTGTTAGTTTATGCTGTACAGAAAAGTGAATCAGCTATACGTATACATATACCCCCTCTTTTTTGGATTTCCTTCTCATTTAGGTCACCATAGAGCACTGAGTAGAGTTCCCCGTGCTATACAGTAGGTTCTCATTAGTTATCTATTTTATACATAGTATCAATAGTGTATATATGTCAATCCCAATCTCCCAATTCATCCCACCCTCCCCTTTTCCCCCTTGGTATCCATACGTTTGTTCTCTACATCTGTGTCTCTATTTCTGCTTTGTAAATAAGATTATCCATACCAGATTTTTCAGACTTCACATATATGCATTAATATACAATATTTGTTTTTCTCTTTCAGACTTACTCTGTACAACAGTCTCTAGGTCCATCCACGTCTCTACAAATGACCCAGTTTCGTTCCTTTTTATGGCTGAGTAATATTTGATTGTATATATGTACCACATCTTCAAGATATCCATTCCTCTCTTGATGGGCATTTAGGTTTCTTCCGTGTCCTGGCTGTTGTAAATAGTGCTGCAATGAACATTGTGGTACATGACTCTTTTTGAATTATGGTTTTCTCGGGGTACATGCCCAGTAGTGGGATTGCTGGGTCATATGGTAATCCTATTTTTAGTTTTTTAGGGAACCTCCGTACTGTTCTCCATAGTGGCTGTATCAATTTACATTCCCACCAGCAGTGAAAGAGGGTTCCCTTTTCTGCACACCCTCTCCAGCATTTATTGTTCGTAGATATTTTGGTGATAGCCATTCTGACCGGTGTGAGGTGATACCTCATTGTAGTTTTGATTTGCATTTCTCTAATAATTAGTGATGTTGAGCATCTTTTCATGTGTTTGTTGGCCATCTATATGTCTTCTTTGGAGAAATGTCTAGGTCTTCTGCCCATTTTTGGGTTGGGTTTTTTGTTTTTTTGATATTGAGCTGCATGAGCTGCTTGTATATTTTGGAGATTAATCCTTTGTCAGTTGCTAAGCATCTTTTTATGTTTTACTTCATTTCTCACAACAACCCAGTGAGGTGGGCATAGAGTCAGAATATACCTTGTTGAAAGCTAGTGGTCTGGAGCCAGACTTCCTGAATTTGAACCTGGTTCTTGCACTCGCAAACTCTGTGCTCTTGGACAAGTTACTTCATCTCTTTGTGCCTCAGATTTCTATAATATGGGATTCCTAAAATGCACACCCCTTGATTTGTACTCAGGATTAATTAAGATATTTTATGTCAATTTCTCAGCACATAGTAAGTGCTTCGTAAATCTTAGCAATTATTATCTCAACTTGGTAAATATGGGAGCCGAGGTATAAAGAGGAAAAGCTGCCCATGATCACTCCCAGGCAGTCTAGAATCCCTAAGTACCTAAGCCCTGCACTAAAGTGCCCCCCCATGTACACCATTCTCCCCTATATTTGAGACCAGGCAATGAGGAAACTTACAAGCCCCTGAGGGATAAAATGTGTGAAGGGTCTGCAAGAAATGGAACCTCCCAGGAGGCCCTTTCATTTTTCAGAAATTCACTAGGAACTCCTGGGGAGACTCAGGGTGTCCTGAGGAGAAATCTGACTCTACAGACTAGAAGTCTTCACTCAGTAGATCAAGCTCTGTCTGTAGATCTCCAGTGCAGACCAGCCAGACAGCCAGCATGGCTCAGGTGGACCCATCGCAGGGTGGGGAGGGCATTAGGGGAGCGTGAACGGCATTTCGAGCATTATCTCAGGCCAGAAGCGGAGGCTAGAGTCTGGCTCACCCTCCCTCTGTGTGCAGACTTTGCTTTCAGTGCAGGCACACCACCCTCGTCTTTGCCCTGTTTCCAGTGATTCCAGGGCTCTGGAGAAACATCTTCCCCTTTAGAAAAGACCAGGACACTCGTCCCAGACCTCCAAGTTCAGGGGAAGCAATGACCATTGCAATAGCCACATTTGCAGTGGGTTCACTAATATCAATGGCTAATATTTGTTGAGCACCCATTGTTCTTAGTGCTTTACCTGCAATAGCTTATTTTATCCTTGGGTGACCGACACATCCTAGTTTTCCCAGGACTTTCCCAGTTTTTGCAATGAAAGTCCAGCATCCTGGAAAGTCCTTCAGCCCCAGGCAGACCAGGAGGGTTGGTCACTTTGTTTTATCTTCACCACCACCTGGGGAAGCAGGAATCTTGTCACAGAGGAGTGGAGTGCTTTCCTAAAGAGGTACCTCCATCAAGTATCCGAGGCAGATAAAAAGAAACGAAATTGAGTTATTTGTAATGGGGTGGATGGACCTAGAGTCTGTCATACAGATTGAAGTAAGGCAGAAAGAGAAAAACAAACACCGTATGCTAACACATATGGAATCTAAAAAAAAAAAATGGTTATGAAGAACCTAGGGGCAGGACGGGAATAAAGACACTGACCTACTAGAGAATGGATTTGAGGACACGGGGAGGGGGAAGGGTAAGCTGGGATGAAGTGAGAGAGTGGCATGGACATGTGTTCACTACCAGATGTAAAATAGATAGCTAGTGGGAAGCAGCCGCATAGCACAGGGCGATCAGCTTGGTGCTCTGTGACCACCTAGAGGGGTGGGATAAGTAGGGTGGGAGGGAGACACAAGAGGGAGGGGATATGGGGATATATGTATATGTATAGCTGATTCACTTTGTTATACAGCAGAAACGAACACACCATTGTAAAGCAATTATACTCCAATAAAGATGTTTAAAAAAATTCATATTAGGATGAAAATTTTACAATAAACTGTCTTAGAAAACTAAAAAAAGTATCCAAGGCAGGATTTGAACTCGTGAGGTCTAGCTCCAGAGCTTGTTCTCCTAACCAATACACAATGCTGCCCAAACCAGTGAAAGCAGCCTCTGCAAGTAAATGCTTGGGTTTGGTCCAGATACCAAATGGATGGCAAATAGTACTGGCAGCTCTAGGAAAAATAGTAAATTGCCCAATATAAAATTTCCCAAAATTAAAAATGGAAACTCATACTTTATTGCTGACAAAATGCTGAAGATTGCTTTCTAGACTCCCTGGGTCTCAGATTTGGTTTATTCTGCTTTTGGTTGTGCCTTTTATTTTGGTGAGAGTGAACATGAGAACCAGACCTGCATTGTCGGGGTGGGGTGGGGCATTTCACTTTAAGGCAGGGAGGAGCAAGGTGAGATTCCGGTTCTCTGTGGTGGGCTTTCATCTCCTCCACTTCCTCTGTCATCTCTGTGGAACATCAACCAGTTAGCTTACACCTTAGTCCTAGTCTTCTTTTGACAGGTGGCAAAACATTAGCTCTGCTCCTGCTCAGAGTGTGTGTAGGGAGGTAGCTCATTTAGCTTCTGTATTAGTCAGGATTCACCAGAGGAACAGAAAGAACAAGATAGATAGGTAGATAGATGATAGTTAGATAGATAGATAGATGATAGATAATGATAAGTGATAGATAGGTAGATGATAGACAGATGATAGATGATAGATAGATGATAGATAGATGATAGAAAGATAGATGATAGATGATAGATGATAAATGATAGATAGGTAGATGATAGATAGATGATAGATGATAGATGATAGATGATAGATAGATGATAGATAATAGATAGATGATAGATAGAAGATAGATGATAAATGATAGATGATAGATGATAGATAGATGACAGATAGATGATAGATGATTGATAGATGATAGATGATAGATGATAAATGATAGGTAGATGATAGATAGATGATAGATGATAGATAATAGATAGATGATAGAAGATAGATAGATGATAAATGATAGATGATAGATGATAGATGATTGATAGATGATAGATGATAGTGATAGATGATAGACATGATAAATGATAGATGATAGGTGATAGTGATAGATGATAGAAGATAGATGATAGATAGAAGATAGATAGATGATAAATGATAGATGATAGATGATAAAAGATAGATGATAGAAAGATAGATGATAGATTATAGATGATAGGTGGATAGATGATAAATGATAGATGATAGATAGATGATAAATGATAGATAGATAGATAGGAGAGATTTATTATAGGAATTGACTCATGCAGTTGTGGAAGCTGAGAAGTCCCACAATCTGCCATCTGCAAGCTGGTAAATCAGGAAAGCCGGTGGAATAATTGAGTTGGAGTCTAAGGACCCAAGAACCAGGAGGTCTGACGTCCAAGGGCAGAAGATAGGCGTCCCAGCTCTAGGAGAAAGAGCAAATTCACCCTTCCTCTGCCTTTTTGTTCTATTCAGACCTTCGATGGATTGGATGGTGCCCACCCACATTGGGGAGGATGATCTTCTTCACTCAGTTTACTCATTCAAATGCTAACCTCTTACAGGCACACCCAGAAATAATGTTTTACCAGTTACCTGGGAATCCTTTAGCCCAATCAAGTTGACACTTAAAATTAGGCATCACAGCTTCTGGGGCTCTGCCCTCTGCTGTGCTGGCTGTCAGTCTAGCCCTCACTGAGGTTTCCCGCCAGCACAGCCCACGATGCCCCATGGTGGCGCGGACCAGCCCTGCCCTCTGATACACGCCAGGGCTTCTGCTCATTCACTCATGTGCTTCTCTGTCCTGGGGAAATGCCTACACACACCCTCTCCTGGGAGGGGCTGGAGGAGGGAGGGGAGGTTAGGAAGGAGAGCTTCTAGCTTTCAGGTAGACCCTCAGACTGTACCCAAACCACAATTCTCTCCTGATACCCAGCCCTCATAGCGTCGTCCAGCCCACCCTTCCAGCCCAATGGATTTCTTCACTGCTTAGGAGGTTTTGTTTTGTTTTGTTTTCCTCTCAGGGGTTCTGAGGTTGCTCCCTGCGATGTAGCCTCTGTTACTCTCCTCTCTCCTCCTCTGTCTTGTCAGACAGGGGTATGTGCAACCCCAGGAAAACTGGGCAATGCAGCTGAGTGCAGAGGATCTATGGGAGAGATGAGATCTGCCCTCTCACATCCAAGCCGAGCTGAGTCTCAGAGAGGGGCCCAACCAAGACACCCACTTATGCCCATAATTTCTGTTCCCTAAAAATTTCAGGAACAAATGAAATTTGTTGCTTTTTAAGGCTCTGACTCTTCTTTATGACACCTTTACATACATCTTTTCAGCTTAAACTCCTGTCGCATGTTATCTTATTTACTAGGTCTTTCTTATTTCAGCATTGTGAGAGAAGAAATCTGATCGGTCTGGTTGATGGCCAGACATCAGATGGGCCAGACTAGCTGCCTTGGGTGGGTTAGGAGCCCACCTCTGATACAATCAGATACAAACTGGAGAGGGGGCTGGGGAGAGGGGAAGGGTGCCACAAGGAACAAGGTCATCCAATCCTTCCCCTTCAGCTGCCCCTGTGTGTAGGTCATTCCCTTTTTAGGGGGGGCTACTGGTGGATAAACGCAGTAATCAATACCTCAGTTACATTCATATGACAAAAGTGAGCTGTCTTCTGAAATACTGACTTGTGACCCCCTCCCCCTGATATTCAAACTTCCAACCTTGGTTTTTTTTTGTTTTTCTTCTCAGGAGTATGAAAAGTAACAAAGAGGAGAAGTGTTTGGGGACACAACTTGTGTCGTCACCTAAGCCTGAGTTTTTGTTGCTTAGATGATTCGCATATAGATTTAAGTGCCATCAGATTTCACACAGATAAATAATGATTCACAGCTTCAGAAGAATCCTGCTGTGTCCTTTTATGCTGCCTTTCATAATAAGACTTTAACTGCCCTTAAAACACTAAATCTCATTAACATTATCTCCAACATGCTAATAGGAAAAACAGGTCTGTAGAACAGTGACAGTTTATGATTAAAAACACATTTATTTAAAGGCTGAGCTGCCTCCACTTGAATATTACCTCCTGCTTCCATAATCTGCTTTTCACAGATGCTTTTTAACAGTCAGCCCCTGCTATAGCTCTGCTAACGGTATAAAACCTTAAATGATATGTGCTCATTGCTTATCAGAAATTCCTCAGTTGTAGCCTATCACTGATGAAATTACTTCCCAGGAGAAAACTGGGCACTTTTGGAAGATGCACTAATGCCACCAGGCCACTAGGGTCACGTTTAGTATTCCACAACAGTAACTGTCGTGGCTTATGAAAGAGTCAGTTGTGATGGAACAGCATGCTTCATGCTTTGTTCACCTAAAGAGGAAGGTACAGAGACAACCTGGCCCAGGTGTATAATGGAATGCAATAAAATTGCTCCAATCTATTATCAGTTCATTTAAAACCACAAGTAACTCAAAGCAATTGCTGGTCTTCACCTGAAATAGACACATACTGTTATTCCACTGTAAAAATCTCGGATAATCCAAACCTTACTAACTCAAAAGTTTTGTGAAGTGATGTTTGTATGTGTGGACATGTCACACAACGCTCCTGCTTTTAATCTCAAATAACTGAGGTTACATTTCGTAGCCAGCTCTGGTGGAATAGTACCATAATTTACCTTGAACGAGGCTCAGTACGTTGTAGAGACAATTAATTCTATTTAGGGTTGGGATACTCCGCTGAGGAACACTGGGTGGGTGGCAGTTTGATGACAGAGAATAGAGCCAGCAAACTCACCACGTGCACTTCCCAAAGCTCCAGTGCAGCAGGGATGCTTGGGCTGGGCGGAGAGGAACCAGGAGTGTTGCCTGCACAGATGTCGCCCGCAAGGTGGGAGGTGAAAGGAAACCATGGCGGGCCCTCCCTGGCTTGAGTAGAGGCACAGGGCTGAGATGGATGGCATTGGACAAGGAGCATCCCAAGGGCAAAGGACAGGTTTAAGTGAAATGAAACCTTGACTCACTATGATAAGGACAGTGGGTTGGAATGTTTTACATTCCCCTCTTCTGCCACCATTCTTATAACATCTGTGTGGCTTGTGTAACTGGGAAGTCCAGGACACAGTCACATGGTCTCTGGTTCTCCCTCAGCTCCATTTCTCCTCTTCGTTGGTCTCGCACTCCAGCGAGTGCTTGCTATGTGAAACCACGGAATAGGTGGTCCCCAGCAGCTCCAAGATCACGTGGACCTCCCTGCTCAACATCTCTGGGGAGGGGCGACAACACCTTGTCTTCCGGGGTCCGTATAATCAAGCTTTTGATCGGCCCTACTGGGTCATGTGTCCATGCCATGGGCGCATCATTTTAGACAGGAAAATAAAAACCATGACTGGCACAGTCCCATCTTGAAAGAGAAAGAGGTGCCAGGTAGACAAAAGCGGCCCCTGTCAAGCGCAGTTTCCTTGAGGTGCTTATTTTGAGCCGGGATCGGTCTAATTCTGACATTTGTGAAAGGCCTTCTTGAAGAGGAGAGACTCTGTACGAACAGTCCAGGCACAACCTCATATTCAATTTCTCTCATCCACCCCCCAATACCCACCCCTTCTGTCTGTCCTCTCCCAATGTTTTCACATTGTCGTGCCACCTCTGCAGACAATACCCCTAAAATGTACTGGTGTTTATGTGGCAGAGGGTCTTGAATGCCAGACAAAGGTGTTTGCACCTAATTCCTCCATCAATAGTGATCCATTTATGACTTTTGAGCCTGGGCGCGAAATGACTGAATTTCTCACTTTGGGGAGCTCAGTCTGGAAGCAGAGTGCAGGATGGATTGAGAGAGCAGGAGAGGCAGTGAGGAAGCAGGAAGGAGGCTCTCACAGAAGTCGGGGCAGGAGCGGAGGAGGCCTGGTTGAAGAAGGGGTGGGAGGAAAAGAGCAAGGGGTAGAACTGATGGCTCTTTTGGAGGTAAAGTCTCTCAGTTCTTGGAAACTGACTTGATGTTGGGGAGCGACAGAGAAGGAAGTAAATTTTTAAAACAACCTAAGTTCTCAAGTTTTGGAATTGAGGCAGAAGAGGAAGAGGATTGGCATTGGATGTACAGCAGGCAGTTGGCAATAGGGATCTGGAATTCAGGAGAGGGGTTGGGGCAGGAGAGAGAGAATCCTGAATATAGCTAGAGCTGAAATAATGGGAATCACGAGATTATGCCCAAAAACTACAGAGAAATACGGGGAGAGCAAATGGCACTCAGTCCCTCGTTCCAGAAACCTGGGAGTCATCCTTGATTCCTCCATCCCCTCACGTCCTGTATTCAGTCTTTCAGTCACACCTGACGATTCTGTCCTCAGATTTTATTCTGCGTCTGTCCCCTTCCCTCCGTTTCCACTCCCTTCCCTTAGTGAAGACTCTCCTTCCTGGACCACTGCAGGTTCAGTCGCTTCTAAATGGTCTCTTTGCTTCCACCCTTGCCTGCCTCCAATCAACTGTGGCATGTCACCCTTAGGGCTTTGAGCCCTTAATGGCTTCCCACTGAGGTTAGAATAGAATCCAAGCATCATATCATGGTACACAAGACCTTGCAAAACTGGGTCCTTGCCCCTCTCTCCAACTTTCTGTCCTTGTCCCCTTCCTTCACCACCTTTTAATCACGCTCATCTTTAGGTTTCCCAAACATGTCAAGCTGTCTACCAGTTCTGCTCTAAACTCCTTCACCAGCCCTAGCCCTACCTCTTCTTTTTCATCCCTTCCCTCCAGCTTCCGCTTCTACTTCCCATTCCTTTAATCCTCCCAGGAACACAGAGTTATTTTTTATGGCCTGAAGTATCATCTTCCACAACAGATCCCTCCGTGGCCACCCCCATTCTCACTCCAGCGCTGCAGCATGGAGATGAACGGGAAACAAGGTATATTTTTAGAAACCTCCTTAGAGGCCAAGGGGTAGGGAACCCTGGTCTGACCGATAGCATAAAGCCCATAAAAATCATCATACTTTCCCTTTTAAAATACATTCCAGTTTTAAAGAATATAATACTAAATATGGAATTTATTTTTTAAGATAAGGTATAAAAGGATTCTTCACTTGACAAAAGGATTCATCTTGAGGTTTCCTAAAATACTGATTTTCTTCCTCCTAATATAGTCAGAGATTGTAATTTTATTTTCCACAATTCAGTTCACACAGTTTTCAAGGGTACAACAATTGCAGAAGATAAAGCATGCTTGTGTTATTCCTGTGTCATAGATAGTAAGATTGAGTCACAAAGTCTTGCCGTGAATGACAAAGACTAAATAATAGAGTCAAGGTTTAGCAACCAGAGAACTGTTAGCATGGAATCTTTGCTCATATCAAAGACTAATTCCATTTCCCCAATAATTTCCTCTTAAAATATAGACTAAATTCCTGCCTTTGTTTTCCAATACCTGCAGTGGACTTGAGTATACAGATCTTGGTGATATTTTGTATAGCACTGGGTAGGGGATTCCCAGATGATGGTTACTTTGTTCCTTAGGCCACTCCTCGGCCAACACTTATGTTTGTGTTGGGCTGCCTGCATTGAGACTATTTTTTTTTTTTAACTTTTTTTAAAAATTAAAGTATAGTTGATTTACAATGTTGTGTTAGTTTCAGGTGTACAGCAAAGTGATTCAGTTACGTATATTCAGATTCTTTTCCATTATAGGTTATTACAAGATACTGAATATAGTTCCCTGTGCTATACAGTAGGACCTTGTTGTTTATCTATTTACGTATAGCAGTATGTATATGTTAATCCCAAACTGCTAATTTATTCCTTACCCCCCTCTTTTCCCCTTTGGTAACCATAAGTTTGCTTTCTGTGTCTGTGAGTCTATTTCTGTTTTGTAACAAACTCATCTGTATCATTTTTTTTTTTTAGATTCCATGTATAAGTGATATTATATGATACTTGTCTTTCTCTGTCTGACTTACCTCAGTTAGTATGATCATCTCTAGGTCCACCCATGTTGCTGCAAATGGCATTACTTCATTCTTGTCTTACGGCTGAGAGGCTATTTTTGATAATACATTTGTGTTTTGTCCAGTGAGCAACCAGGCAGAGAGGCAGTGCTAGGACAGTTAAGTTACACTTTAGCGTAATTTCAAGATGTGAATAACAAGTTCTTTTTTTAAATAAAAAAGGAAATGAAATTAAAAACAAGGTGTCAATTTAATCTGGGAGACTTGAAACGACAGGCTTGCCCCTTGTCAATTTTGTTCCAGTTCACCAAGTCTCAACAATCACAACAGCAGGGCAAAGGAGGAGAGGCTGTCCCTCGACCCCTGGACCTTCTTGCATTTGTGGGTTTAATCTGGGCTCCAGTATTATTTTCAAGGGTTTTTATGTTCACAGATTCCTGCTTATATTAAGAAAGCTTTTTGTAGATAGAGATCTCTCCGATGCTAACCAAACAGCATATGATTACTATAAAAGTAATTTATAGGAAAAAAAAAACAACACCCCACCTGAATCCTTAGGTATTTAGATGAGTATACACAAGTAAATTTGAGATCTAGAACCAAGCCCTGTCTAAACACAACTTCATCAGATTTTGATTTGGGTGGAAAAATTAAAGCTCGTGCTTTGCTCCAACATTTTCACATTAAGACAGTCTCACCAGCTTGACTGTTTTGTTCACCTTGTCTGTTCTCCCGAGTGCACCAGGACAAGGGTGATAAACCCGACTCAGGCAACTGTTGTAAAGGAAATTGAAAGCCATGTAAATCCAGGGTTTATATTAACTGCTAAGAGCTTAAGCACCAATAGTCAGTACCTACTTAGAAGCCTGCATGTTCCACACCTTTCTCAAGAACTGGAAGAGAAAAACACCAGATCACACTCTTTCATCACATAGAAATCATATATTGGTCCTGAAAGTATTTTTAGTTCTCCATGGAAAAAGAAAATTCAATTTTGCCTTTAAAAAAATTTAAGTAATTCCAAACAGAAACACAATTTTTTCCTCAAAATTTTCACATCTTGGGACAGGAGCAATAATAATTACTCTTATTTGAGGCAGACCCTGGACCAGCACTTCATATGTGTTCTTTTCTTAATCTTCACAACAACCCCACAAAGTTGTTTCTATTATCTCCCTTTTACAGATGAGTAAACGAGGGCTCAGATGGGCAGGGAGTGGCCAGTTCAGTATTCAAATCCCGTCTTCTGTGATTTCACACTACATCTCTTGGGAATGGAGTTCCAGTCATGTGGCGAGACTTATTTTTACCTTCGTGGCCCCAATTTGTATCTTGATTTATTAGTTTTCTTTAATGAGAGAAACTAATAAGAATGGTCAGCTCTGACATTTGACTTTACCCTAAAAAAGGCCATATTAGACGGCCATGCCATCCTGTTGACGTTGGGTTACACTTTACCTAGACTTGGGTCTCCCTTCTCACCTCCTGTGGCCTCACTGAAACTCATAGAACTCATTCTATCTAGTTCCCTTTTCCCTCTCTCACTGAGTTTTCTAACATGCCATCTTCAAAGGGTATAGCAGACTTACATCCATGAAAAGTTATATGCACATTAGAATATAAATCTAATGAATTTTTAGGTAAACTTGTTATTAAAATATACTTATCGTAAAGGGCACGAACCATGCGTTTACAGCTCCATGAATTTTCAAAAAGTGAACCACCCATACATATAACCAGCACCCAGATAGAGAAATAAAATATTACCAGGCAAACTAATGATATTTTAAATGCTGAAGGGAATATTCTTATTTCAAAGCATATGTAAATAATCTTTTTGTAAAGGTAAGGATGCATTTGAAATGTGTTTCATTATGCCCCACTGTGTTTTATGCACCAATTTTCATGCCTTGTGTTTTGTTAAACCCGTGATGTGTTTAAAGAGAACCTATGGCCAAGCACCAACATCAGAGTATACAAAGCACGTCTACATGCAAATAAAAACAGAAAACATCCAGTAGAAATATAAGCAAAGCAATTAAATGGCATTTCACAAAAAAGGCAACAGATGGCCTGTGACTTGAGAAAGCTGATCAACTTTATTAGTAATCATGTAAAGACAGAGAGAAGCAACAATGAAACACTTTTTTTCCCATCCGATGTTTGGCACATACTTTAAAACTTGGACATCGTCAGAGATGGGCAGTGATGTGCAGCCGCGGGGACATTCATCTATGACTGATGGTTATGTAATTTGGTAAAAACACTTAGGAGTGGGCCAAAAAAAATTTTTTTTAAGTAAATAGAACTTATGTTGAACAATAATAAGCAACAAGACATGAACACCTTTCCCATCCCAGCCTCACATCAGAACTCAACACCGTGCAGTCCTTAAGAGTGTTTTCTCCTGGTTATTAAATTAAAAACTGTCTTTCTACAATAAACATCTAGAACAGACATTTCTGTTGTGAATTCTAAAAATTTGCTTTTCTTTAAGAAGCAGCCCCTTTAGGGAGGACTTTTCCTTTCTGCTCACCGGTGGGTCCTAGTTTCACATTCCCGGGACAGGAAAAGTTCCCAGTAAAAGCCTGCTGGTTCTGTGGTTTAGTTTGTCAACATCTTCTGAATATGGAGGATTATATATAACACACAATCTGTTTTACATTGTCTCCATCATTTATTGTTAGCCTTCCACCAGTGGCCACCAGTGGCAGGTCCGCTGCTGTCGCATTTGACAAAGCAAGCATCGTTTCTATTCGAGAACGTGAGGCAGGCCTCCTCGCGGAGGGCAGAGCACGGGCGTTTCCGCGTGCCAGGCCCCACGTGTGAAGGGAGTCTATGTTTCAGTGATGAGTCACAGAGGATGTTGCAGGTGGTGCAGAGTGATGCTTCAAAAGGTGAAAAAAATACTGATGGAGCCGAGATCAAGGATTAATATAACAAGGTGACAGGGGAGAATAGATGAGTCTGAGTTAAATATTTTAGGGCAAAAACTGCCCAAGTTCCAATTGTACCACTTGGTTTTGGATGATCTCATGGAAGACTCATTCTCTTGTGCCAAATGGTTTCTTTTCTTAGATAATGTTTATGTCTCAAGACTTCTGCATAGAATGTGGATTAGTGTCCAAATGTGGTCTACATTAGAATCTCCTGGAAGCCATGATAAAAATGCAGATGCTTGGGCCCTAGTCTAAGCTACTCATGGGGAATCTATGAGTTTGCAGCCCAGGCACCAGTTTATAAGAAGCTCCCCTGGTGATTTTATTTTTTATTTATTTTACTTTATTTTATTTTATTTTTCCCAGTTTTATTGAGATATAATTGACATATAACATGGTATTAGTTTAAGGTGTACAACATAATGATTTATATAGGTATATATTGCAAAATGCTTGCCTCGATAAGTTTGGTTAAAATCTCTTACCTCACATAGTTATACTTTTTTTTCTTTTTTTTTTTTTATAAATTGATTGATTGATTGATTGATTCTTGGGTGTGTTGGGTCTTCGTTCTGTGTGAGGGCTTTCTCTAGTTGCGGCGAGCGGGGGCCACTCTTCATCGCGGTGCGCGGGCCTCTCACTATCGCGGCCTCTCTTGTTGCGGAGCACAGGCTCCAGACGCGCAGGCTCAGTAGTTGTGGCTCACAGGCCCAGTTGCTCCGCGGCATGTGGGATCTTCCCAGACCAGGGCTCGAACCCGTGTCCCCCGCATCGGTAGGCAGACTCTCAACCACTGCGCCACCAGGGAAGCCCCTTTTTTTTCTTTTGATGAGAACTTTTAAGATCTACTCTCTTAGCAACTTTCAAATATACAAAATAGTATTGTTAACTATAGTCACCATGTTGTATATTACATCCCCAGAACTTATTTATTTTATAACTGTAAGTCTACCTTTGGACCACGTTTACCCATTTTGCCCACCCGTCACTCCCCACTTCTTGTAACCAATCTGTTTTCTGTATCTATGAGTTCAGTCTACCTAGATTCCACATGTGAGATCATACAGCATTTGTCTTTCCCTGTCTGACTTGTTTCACTTAACATGAGGCGTTCAGGTCTGTCCATGTTAACTTTGGTTGGTCCTAGGTTGTTTCCATGTCTTGGCTATTGTAAATAATGTTGCAATGAACAGTAGAGTGCAGGTATCTCTTCCAGATAGTGATTTTGTTTCTCTCAGATGTATACCCAGAAGTGGAATTGCTGGATTGTATGGTAGTTTTATTTTTAATTTTTTGAGGAACCTCCATACTGTTTTCCATAGTGGCTGCACCAATTTACATTTCCACCATTAGTGTACAAGGGTTCCCTTCTTTCTACATCCTCATCAGCACTTGTTATTTCTTATTCTCCTGGTGATTTTTATACCCTCCAAAACCTGCTCCAAAATTGGGGCAACCCCCTGCATATAATTATTGTGGAAAAGTAAAATTATGAAGTCTTTGACTTTTAGAGTTCAAAGGAAACTTAGACATCAATTTTCATGGAAAGAATCTGCAGGCCAGTGGTTAAGTGATTGGCACTGGCATGCAGTGATATAGTCATGAAGCCAGAGAGAGAAGAAAACGCTGTGACACACAGCGTAGAGCTTATATGATACTTATATCCTCCATCTCTAAGTTAAAATTCAGTTGTATTGTGTTTAGAGTTATCTCTTTTTTTGGCGTGATAGTTATTTTGTGCACAAAACAAAAATTTAGAAAACATGGACACGAAGAAAGAAAGAGTTAATATTTTAGTTTATTTCTTTGAGGTCTTTTTATGTTTTATACATATGTTATTTCGTACATACTTACCACAATTTATATGTAATTTTGTATACTGCTTAGATTTTTTTTTCAGTTATACTATGGTAAGCTTGGTTTTACAGTAATAATAAGCACTTAGTAAAAGTAGTTGCATGTTGATACCAAGTTTATCGATGTTATAGAAGCTGCAGTGGTTGCTAAGAGAAACTGATACTTTGTTCCCATGGGAACCATTGTTTTGCAATGAGAAATATAGACTCTCTAGATTCAAAGGCTAAAAACTTAAGTTTGGGATGGGAAGTATTTCATCTCCTGGAAAACTGTGAAAGTTACCAATCTGTGATTGGAAATCATGGCCATGTGGTTGTAATCTCCCAAGAGGATGAAAATGTTCTAGGTGCTATTTGATTTCTTTTTCAGCTTCCTTTGTGTTGATGGTGGTGCATGGTGATCATGATAGGAGAGTAAGGGAAGTGGAACTAGCTGCTGGTCAGCCACTCCTAGACAAGACAACTAACTTAGGAAACAACTTCCATTAGATACTGTCTAAGCTGGTGGTGAGGACCTCTTATTAGAGAAGGGAACAAAGGGAAGAGAGTTTTTTATACCAAGCTGCTCTACAGCATTTAGGTATCAGCATAGCATTTCCATCTGGGCATTGTCTCTTAAAGGTGAGTTAAAGGTAATGACTTTGAGTGAGTGGGGAAAAAATTCTACCTAATTCCGCTCAGAAACTGAAGGTCAGAATGATGTGGAATTGACAATTGTAAGCTTGTAAACTCAGTGACAAACAATTCCTGGATGGGCACTATTCCCTGAACCCCACTTAGAGCAACACTACTCCATACAGTCGGCCCTCCATATTCTCACGTTCTGCAGCTGGATGTAAAGATCAAAAATACTCAAAAAACAAAATTCCAGAAAGTTCTGAAAAAGCAAAACTTGAATCTGCCATGTGCCAGCAACTATTTACATAGCATTTACATTGTATTAGATAGTATAGCTAATCTAGAGATGATTTAAAGTATATGGGAGGGCTTCCCTGGTGGCGCAGTGGTTGAGAATCAGCCTGCCAATGCAGGGGACACGGGTTCGAGCCCTGGTCTGGGAGGATCCCACATGCCGCGGAGCAACTAGGCCCGTGAGCCACAACTACTGAGCCTGCGCGTCTGGAGCCTGTGCTCCGCAACAAGAGAGGCCGCGACAGAGAGAGGCCCGCGCACCGCGATGAAGAGTGGCCCCCGCTTGCCGCAGCTAGAGAAAGCCCTCGCACAGAAACAAAGACCCAACACAGCCAAAAATAATAAATAAATAAATAAATAAATTTATTTAAAAAAAAAAAATAAAAAATAACGTGTATGGGAGGATGTGTGTAGGACGCGAGTACTATGCTGTTTTATACAAGGCATGTGAGCATCCGTGGAGTTTGGTATCCAGTGTATTCCTTTACAAGTATGTGTCCTGGTTCACTTTCACCCCAAATAGAATAATTTTATTCACTAATTTTGTGTTTCTTTTCAATGTTTCTTAATGTGAATATAAGCAATTACAAATATGTATCCGTATGTCCCCTTTCATGTAAAGGTTGGCATATAATACATCTTGTTCTGCATATAACTTATTTAGTTAATATGCCCTGGATCTCACCAAGATCAAGATCATCCCCATTTTTTTTTCTATAGCTGAGTACTATTCCTAATATGTGCATGATAGTTTATGTAATCAATTCCCTAGTGTATTAGTCAGATTTCCCAGAGAAACCAATCCAAAAGGATGTCCCAGGATCTGCAGAATGAGTTGGCAAGCTGGAGGCCCAGGAGAGTTGACAGTGTAGTTCCAACCTGAAGGCCAGCAGGCTCGAGACCCAGGAAGAGCAGATATTTCAATTTGAAAACAAGAAAAAGCTGATTCTCTCTTACTATATGGAGGGGGAGGGGAAGGGAGAGTCAGCCTTTTTGTTCTGTTCAGGCCTTCAACCGACCTACCCATATTAGGGAGGGCAATCTGCTTTATTCAGATTTAAATGTTAGTCTCATCCAAAAACACGCTCAAAGGTGCCATTTTTTAGATTCCACATAGAAGTGATGTCATATGATATTTGTCTTTCTCTGTCTGACTTACTTCACTCAGTATGACGATCTCTAGGTCCATCCATTTTGCTGCAAATAGCATTACTTTGTTCTTTTTTATGGACTTATTTACAAAACAGAAATAGAGTCACAGATATAGAAAACAAACTTAAGGTTACTAGGGGGGAAAGCGGGGTCAGGGGGGAGAGGGATAAATTGGGAGATTGGGGTTGACATATACACACCACTATATATAAAATAGATAATTAACAAGGGCCTACTGTATAGCACAGGAAACTCTATTCAATACTCTTTAATGACCTATATGGGAATAGAATCTAAAAAAGAGTGGATATATGTATATGTATAACTGATTCACTTTGCTGTACAACAGAAACTAACACAACATTGGAAATCAACTACACTGCAATAAAAATTTTTAAAAAATAAATAAATGAGCACATAAAAAAAACACAAAACACAAAAAACAGAAACTCCATCACAGCTGTACCCAGAATAACATTTGGCCAAATATCTGCACCCTGTGGCCCAGTCAAGTTGACATATATAATTAACCATCAAATCTATTAATGGACCAAGTTTTGCTACTACAGATAATACTGTAATGAATAAGCTTGCATATATAGCATTTCGTAAGTGTGCAGGCGAATCTATATGTAGGATAAATTCCAGAAGAGGGATTACTGGGTCAAAGCAAGTAACTTTGTTAGGGATTGCCCTATTGCCATCCCCTAGGTTTATTCTAATTTGCAGTCCCACCAGCATATGTGTTTGTTTCACTACAGCCCTGTCAACAGTTATATTATCAAACTTTGGGAAATTTTTGCCATTTTGAAATGGTATCATCATGGAGCTTTAATTTGAATTGCACTTTATGAGTGAAGTTGCACATCTTTTCCCATGTTTAAGGACCATTTATATTTCTCCCTCTGTAAATATTTTGTTCATGTCCTTTGTTCAGTTGGACTGTTGGACTTTTCTCAATTTCTAAGACTCACTAAACATTAAGGGGCTTGGTCTTTTGTGATTTAGGTTGCAAACATTTTCTTAGTCTGTCACTTGTGTTTTGTGCTTATGTTGCTTTTGTATCAATTTGTATCAATCTTTTCTTTTTTTAAAAAGAATTAATTAATTAATTTATTTATTTATTTTTGGCTGTGTTGGGTCTTCGTTTCTGTGCGAGGGTTTTCTCCAGTTGTGGCAAGCGGGGGCCACTCTTCATCGCAGTGCGCGGGCCTCTCACTGTCGCGCGCCCTTGTTGCACAGCACAGGCTCCAGACGCGCAGGCTCAGTAGTTGTGGCTCACGGGCCCAGTTGCACCGCGGCATGTGGGATCCTACCAGACCAGGGCTCGAACCCGTGTCCCCTGCATTGGCAGGCAGACTCTCAACCACTGTGCCACCAGGGAAGCCCTCAATCTTTTCTTTTATGACTTCTGGATTTTGAACTCTGACTAGAAAGGCCTTTGAGAGGTACTTTAGATGGGGTGCTCAGGGCTTGATAGAGACACCCCAACTCCTTGCTTGTGTGCTGGGGAAACATTTGTAGAAGTGCTAAGTACTTGAGGCAGTCCCTGTGGAAAACGAGAATGTACAGAGCTGAACCCAAATGAGCAAGGAAACTAAAAATATGTTTTGACCCAATGTGAACATTGAAAATGAGGTAAAACAGACAATATCAGAGAATCACATATAATGAAAGTAATTATATTGATTCTAGACTGGAGAAATATAATCTTTTGGGGGGAAGAAGTTATGGTTTGTCATAATTCCTCCATCTGAACTAGGAATGCATAGATTTGACATAAATTTTGATAAATACAGCTTGACTAATTTAAAATTGATTTTAAAATCTTGCTGTTTCATCTTCATCCATTGAAAAGCAGATTTGCTTATCCTGGTAGTCTTTTATGGTATTTGAATACTGGTCTGACTACTTTTAGAAATGAATAATGGATTAAAAGTACACTTTGCAGCTTACATTAGTTACTTTTGTAATGCAAAATAGAAGTATGATAATGTACTATTCAGCATGCTTTAATATGATTTATACATAAACTACACAGTATAAGAAATTCATTATGCCCTTCACAGTGCATTTCCTGGGTACAGAAGCTCATGTTTACCAGCGTTTCATCTCATAATCAGGTTGCCTAATGGAGGGTGTCTGGGCCCATGAGTGGTTCTGCACTTCACTTGTCCCCAGACTCATTCAATGATTTTAGGCAATACTTTTCTGAGCCTGGGGTTGGGCGCTTGTAAAAGTGAGTGGATAACTTGTGGATCCAGCTCAGAAGAAGTGACTGTGGACTAATGACTTTAGGGCTGTAAATGGCTTAGAAGTGTGGAATTAAGCAGGCTTCCCGTTATTAATTATTATTCTGGGAATTATCCTACTTTGGAAATTAGACTCTACAATGGTCATTTAATAAGGCAACCGTTCATTTCTGTACATCTGGGAAGAAATCCTCTTTTGCTTTGTAAACAGTACCTGGTCACGTAATGTATTTTTCGATTTGCAAAGTGTGGATTTACTGAATAGCATAGGTGATGGCCCTCGAAGTCAGCTGCCTTTAAAGTCAATTGTATTCTATTTTTAGAATGAGCAGGTACAGATTTGATGGAAGCTGGGGAAATGGAAGTGCAGGAGTGGTTCTAAGAAGTAGGGCTGCCTCTAACATTTGTGGGGCTTGGGGCAACAGTACAAATGGAGGCCCACGTGCCATATGTTTAAATATTTAAATGGTATAGATCAAACTAACAGACTGTTAAATAAAATATGTTCTATCCTCTTACCTTGATAAATATATCTTCATAATGACCTAGAAGGCCAGGTTTGAATTTTAGATTTCTCTGAAGGTCCCAGAAAACTTATAAATCACATTTCTCTTTTTTTTCCTCTGTTGCCTGGTGTCACCGTGATAGTGACTAGTAACCACCTCCAGACTGGAATCTGAACACACATCCTTGAGATATGTTTTCAACTCTCTACCTATTTGTGACATGCAAAATCATGTTTCTTTTTTGATAATGCTGATGACTGTCTCTATGAAAATGGGAACCATTAGAATAACTGAAACCTCTAAAATAGTGAGATTTGTGCCTGTAATAAATGCTTTGATACAATTTGATTCCTTTGACAATCTAGATTTTGATTTGACTTGGTCTATTTAAATTCTGCTGGGAACATAATTTTCACATCAAACTTCCATTGCAAATTGTACGATGGGCAAAATATGCAGGTTTTGCACACAAACTTATTTTTTGCCTGACACATAAACCGTTATTTTAGATTCAAAGGAATCTTATTGGTCAAATAGATCTAATAATGAGGATGATATAATAGAAAAATTTATATCCATAGAGAATGCACCTTAAGCAGTTTTATTTTATAGCTGATATTTTAATTTTTGCTTGGGTATACGATTCTTGTTTGTCAAGACTCCACTTTCTTTGTTGAAATGTAAAATGCATATTGGGCAAATGCTCCAGGGCAATTTGCATAAAAAGTGATGACAATGAGCAATTAGTACTTCATTATTATGCAGTGAAATGCTACTTTGCTCGAAAGTGACTGTAGTTTCTCCCCCCAAGACCCTTATAAATCTGGTACAGCATTGTTCTAAAAATAGTACTTAAGAAACCTCTGTTTGTAAATCAGGATCTTTGACTTTCCACTAGAAATCTGGCGGCGGGTGGGGGGGGGGGGGGGGAAATGAAAGCACTTAATAAAATTATTACCCCAGATCTTTATAATGAAAAACAAGCACCAGAATTCTGTTCGATAAGACAGGTCAGAAGATCTTAATGTCTCATCAAATTAGATCCCTATCTTCTTTTACCCCGTGGGATCAGCTTTCAAAGCAGACTTAGATCATGCATTGATAGCAACAACCCCCATGCCCCTAACACTTACTCAGAAACAGGGTCATGCCACACACAGCTACACAGCACAGAACAAACAGTCCCAAGGTATCTCTAGTTAGGAAGGCTTGATTTTTGAGTACAGATTTCATTACCATGAAATTCCTTTAGGGCAAAAAAGAATTGCATCAAAGAAACAGTGTTGGGAGGCAGACTTTGTAAATGTTCACCCCATTACCTGCGTTACCAGGCTCTGCCTGCCTCTAATTTGCCAGGAAGTGCTCCTTTTTTTGTTTTGTTTTGTTATTTTTTGTTTCTTGTTGAGCCAACATATTATCTAAAACTCTGTAAGCCAAAATGTTCCAGTACTGTGTGTGTGATGACCAAGTAATTGGATACTGGCAGGATGAGAAGGAAGCATGGGAGACTACCAGACCTTTGGAAAATGACCTCGGGAGGCTGGAGACAGACATGGTACTTTTCTTGGGAAACCCCAAAGCAGGCTTGGGGAGGGGGAGGAGCAAGGGGTGGAGGTGGGAGTTTGGTGAACATGGCCTTAAATTTGGTTCTCCCCCTGCCTGATCCTCTGTGGGCCAGACCAGATCCATGCAATTCCTCATACCACATCCCTGGCTGACATGGCTCCAAGATGGCTGACCTAACCTGCTCTACTTGTATCCTAAGGGGTCTTTCTATCCTAGGAGGCTGCGATCAGCCTCATCATCTGCAATTTGGGCTCAGAGGCTCCAGGCTGTGGGGCATGTCTCCCACAGGGAGGGGGTGTGGAGAGACCCTTAGGCACATTGCTTCAAGGAATAAGTAACTTGTGCAGCTGAATGTTGTCCTTCACCCAGCCCAGATTTTATCTACTTTCTCCTTTGTTCCTCTTCTCCTCAGGCCACCAGTGAGAATACTATAAGGTCACATAGCTCATACCATTTCAGGGATGCATTGTCTAACCTGGAGGTAATGTATGATCATTTTATACACCGCCACAGATTCATTATTCATACAATTTTCTATTAATTTTTAATGCCTCCAAGTCCCTACTTATTTAACATATAATGCAATTGGCCGGACATCTATATAAAGCTATGAAAAGTGGCTCTGAAGTACTCTTCCATAGATCCCCATCTGTTAACCAGCTGATGAGACAGTACTGCTCTTAACCATGGGCAGGACCCCCATCTTGGGTCCCCACACCTCAGAGATCCCCACGATTTGGATGGCTTTCCATGAAGGAAGTCCCCAGCCTGCAGGGCTATTTGGACAGGGTGTCCAAACCAGAACCTATTTCTCCCCTTCAGGGCACGATCCTACTCTTTATCCAGCCTGTAAGGTTGACCAGATATCCAGAGGAGCTCTAACATTCATACCTATGGGATCCTAGAGCAAAGGTCAGGCCTAACTCAGGAGATCAGCCTGGTCAGAATAGGTTCCCACTAACACTGACTAGCAAGTTATTTCTTTTGCAATATTGCATGACATTGGACTGGTAGAATGGTGCTAACTTGCTGATTTGGGTTAACTGTCATTCACAAGAGATGAAGAAGACGAGAATTTTCACGTTGGGCAATAAATAAGTACCCATTGTTCTAAATCTTCACCAGTAAATCACTATGCCTTACATGGGTTAATTTTCTAACAAAACATTTGTATATACATGACCCTGCAAAATATATTTGCCTACAGCTCACACTCCCCAGGGGTAGTAGCCCTGCCCTGGGAACAACTATACGTTCTTGAACAGAGGCTGATGTAGACCAAGTATTTAGAAGGGGAGACACTGGAGGTGGAGAAGAGCAGGGAGAGAGCTATGGCATCCACAAGGCTAAGAGCAGCCATGGTGGTTGACCTGAAAGTACTTGGATTGAGAATCACAGGATCTGGGCTCCTCCTGGCTCTGCTACTTCCCAGCTCCGTGTCCTTGATCCGGTCTCTAAATCTCTCTCTGCTTCAGTTTCCTCATCTATAGAATGAGAGCATTCAATAGGATTGTCTTAGATAGTGATTCCCATGCGTGACTTTGCAGCAGAAGACACAGAGAAGCTGTTGGGAAAAAAAAAAAACAAAACTGTTTCTAGGTACACCTTCCTCCAAGTTTCAGATTCAGGAAGTCTGGGGGCAGGACTTGGGATCTGTATTTTTTAAATTATTTTTTTAAAATTTATTTTCTTTTATTATTTTATTTTTGTTTATTTATTTATTTGGCTATGTTGGGTCTTCGTTGCTGCGCGCGGGCTTTCTCTAGTTGCAGCGAGCGTGGGCTACTCTTCGTTGCAGTGCATGGGCTTCTCATTGCAGTGGCTTCTCTTGTTGAGGAACACAGGCTCTAGGCACGTGGACTTCAGTAATTGTGGCACGTGGGCTCAGTAGTTGTGGCTCATGGGCTCTAGAGTGCAGGCTCAGTAGTTGTGGCGCACGGGCTTTGTTGCTCCGTGGCACGTGGGATCTTCCTGGACCAGCGATTGAACCTGCGTCCCGTGCATTGTCAGGCTGATTCTTAACCACTGCATCACCAGGGAAGTCCCCTGTATTTTTTTAAAGCTCCCAGCAGATTGTGGCACGCAGCAAGGACTGGTCTTGATTTCTCTTAGGAGTCTCCTGGCTCTAAAGGTTTGGGACATTAATGTCTCAAACTCTAATGGCTCAGGCGATGAAGGCATTGATATGATGCTGGTGGAGTGTATAGGGGAAAGAAGTGAAGAAATATTTTCATGCAATGCCAGTGCTGGTCAAAATGACGGTTTGTGTGTATAATGAAATGCCAGGTATCGTTCTGAGTGCTCCACACACGTGGCCTTGGTCAGTCCTCACCTCAATCTCTTATTATTCGCATTCTCCAGATGACGTAACAGAATTAGAGAAATAACTGGAATAACTGGCCAAGGTTAAATGCTGATATTATTGGCAACTTGGGTAGAGGAGCTGAAAAAGTGGGAGGGATCACAGGTAAATCCATGTTTCTGAGGCTGGCAGACAGGGGACACAATTGGGATGGATTTATTGTTTGTTTCCTTGCTTTGTTTTGTTTTCTCATTGGTGATGGTGGTGAGACCACTGGGCAGGATGAGAGTCTAATTAGCTGTGATGGTGAGTTGCCCAATTCATTGAGAGACTTGGAAATATCCCCCTGGAGATCAGATGAGAGATTGAGGTGGAGGCTGTGGATTTGGGAATCACCAGAGATGAGAAGGGCAGTTACGTGAGTGGGAGGTTAGTCGACTAACTTCCAGGACAGAGTGGGAAGTATTTCTTAAGAGAACCAGCTTGGGAGGGAGAGCTGGGTGGGCAAGACTCCAGCATCGACTCAGCAACTGAAATCCCCAGCCTCTTTGGAAGAGATGTTCTATTATATAGTTTGGTCAGCAGCTCAGCTCCATATTTTCATCCACCAGAATGTTTGGATCAATACTCCCAGTCCTCATGATTTACTGAACCTGAATTTCTCTAACTGCTCCATTAACTCCTTGGAAAGTTTCCTCCTCTGTTAGCACTGGATCATGATTTTCTATAAAACTTGCCCTTGAGCAAGAAATTCTCTCATCATTCTCGCTAGGGAAATTGTCTTACTCTTTTTCCCCCTACCTTCTCCATCCTTCCTCACTTTCTGAAGAGTACTGTTTCATGAACCCACATTTTGCCTGCTAATTAGTGTTTTTGAGTAAACACTTGCTACTGAGCTTGGAATCTGTCGGGGTTTTTTGCTCAGGCTGGTTTGTGAGTTCCTAATCCTTTGTGTCTGTTCATAGTTCCCCAACTTGGTTGTTAAATTAAGGACCTTTTTTTTGCGCGGTAGAGACATTTTGGTGCTGAAGCGCTTGGTGCCGTGGTCTCAATCTCTACGTGTCCAGTCCTGTGTTCGTGTTTGTGGTCTCGTTTCCCTACGTGCTGGGCACAGAGGGATCTGATGGCCAGACAGCCTGTAATAAAAGGTGAATTCACTCACAATGTGCCCCTTTGTCCCAGGGAATATTTTGTTCCCTGATCCTCAGCTTCAGCATCATGAAAAACCACTTGTCAAGCCCCTAATTTCCAGAGTGTTGCACTAAGAACCCCATAGAGTTTCACTGCTGTGGTAGAGCCGGCTGTGATGGAGCCAGGCCCAGGCCCAGGAGCAAATTCTATGGCTCTAGCCCTCATCCACAGAGTCCTGCAATTGGACAGGAGAAATGCCGTCTTTCCAGGTATCCCCAGCCATGCTGAGTTATCTGAGTGGGGGCGGGTGTGTGTTGTGTAGAAGCAACAGTACACGCGGCAGTGGTGATTGTTTGGACAGACACCCTGGAAAAGAGGAAGGAGGAGCCAGCTAGTTTATTGTCAGGAAGCTCCAGCCTCAGCAAGTGACACACTTTTCAACAGTTTGCCAGGCAGGGAATGTAACTGTTGAAGTCCCTGCAAGTCACAGCATTTGGATAAATGTCTGCAGAGAGTTCCTGCCTGTTAGGAGCCAATAATCCAGTTTGGGATGATACAAACACATAAATAAGTGTATAACTCGTGATCGCATACAAGGCATAGACAAAGAAGTAGACACACGTCAGGGGCAAGGGATGTTTTGTGTGTGTGTTTTTCTGTGTGTGTGTTTGTCTGTGTGTGTGTTTGTCTGTGTGTGTGTGTGTGTGTGTGTGCAGAGCTGCACCATTGATACGGTATTGTAAGGACTAAATGCGTTAATCTCTAAAGTACTTAGAGCAGTGCCCTGCCCTTAGTGAATGCTGTATATGAACCTGTTAAATGAATGAATGGACGAATGAATGAATGAATGGGTAGATAAATATAGAATCAAGTTTAATTTAGGAAAGCTGGGAAAATACCAAAGTAAGTGGATTTCTCTTTCTTCCTATACCAGATTAACTGGGTCCAGGTATATATAGATTGCACAAAGGCGTGGATTTTGATGTCAGGCTGCAGTCTCTCCTCACACAGGAACTGCTGGAAGCCTCACTGGTCCAGTACTCAGATGTGCTGGGTATGACTGGTATCTGTAATTTATACAGCTTCACACACTGGTGAGAACCCGCTCATACCAACAAGTGCAGGCAGGGACTGGTTTCATACTCAGGCAGAAAAGATAAATGGTTATTCATCTATCAATGAGGTACATCAACAATATGATTGTGATAAGTTGGAAAGGACTGGGGAGACCCAAAGAACTTGTTAAAGTCACTTTAAAAAATCTGAAGACCATCAAAAAGAGAAAGGAACAATGGTTGTTTATAATCTGCCAAACCATTAATGTAGGACAACATACATTTTTTTCCTGGCTGAAGATAAAAATCCTAGCAAATGTACAAAGAAGAATTGAGCATCCAGGAAAATCTTAAATGGTGATCCTCTTAGCAGGTAATAACCAGACACATTATCCATTATAGGTGAACGAAAATCATAGAATACAATCTTTGAATTAACCCGGAAGTTAATACATCTTCTTGAACTGATAAATTTCTGTGCTAAAGTAGTCAGCAAGACGGGACAAAGAAGCCATTAGAGCTGCCAGTTTAGAATTTCATTAGGTGAGAGAGAATGCCCTTCCTCAGAAATTAAAGGAAAAATATAGTTTTGATAAAAATCAAGGGCGTTTTTCTTTGCAATGTATTCCAGTGAGTTTTATAAAAATGTTGCAAGGAATAAATATGTGTAAAAGTTTAAGAAAGCCTGGAAGGATTTCCTCCTGCAAAATGATGTGTAGATAAGTTTTAGCACGTCCTATCATTTAATGGGGGAATTGCAAGGGTTTCAGATGTTATTTTTGATCTTCTAATTCTCCAAGTTGTTTCTGATAATAACCTTTTAATTTGAGGCTAATACCCATAAGTCTTTTTGAAATAATAATACCGTCAGCTCTTAGGTGTATGTACTAAAGGAACGAGCAAACTTGAAAAGGAAAAATAATCCTTTCAGCTGGGCTAAGGCCAAGACCTCACTCAGAGTGAAATAACAGTGACGAGAGATGCAAGTCCGTGGGTTAAAGAGACAGCGGTGTGTGTGTGTTGTTGTCTGGGGTGTAGGCGCAGGGTAGTGTCTGGAGCTTTCTGCGTCTCTGCCACAGATTCTCCTGTTAGCCCTGTGGGCCAGATACCAGTTAGTCTGAGATATGTTCCATCCCCTACAGTGTGTCCTTGGAAGGACAAGAATACCGTTGTGAAGATCACCTTTTCTTCAGGGAATTCCTTATTAGTTGCTTATTTCATTGACACATGAAACACAAGCGTGGCTCTGGCCCATTGTGATGGACCCTGCATTATGCCCAGATCCTTGCAGCCCCTGCTTCAGCCTCTGCTTCAAGCTCATTCCCCAGCTCATGGCTGAGTAAGACCTCCCAGAAATTGCCCTCAGATGAAGAGAGCCATCTTACCGCTTCCTGGGGGCAGTCTGTACCCGGTGACTGACAGGGTGGGGACAGAGTCCTGCCTCTTGGCTTCATTTGGGACGAGTCTACAGGGTCAGCCCAGCTTAAGAGTGTCCTCGGGGTCCAATGAGGCTTTTGTTGTGACAGAATGAAGCCCAAGTCCAGCTTCCTTCACTCTCCCACAGTTGTGGTTCCCCAATGGACTCCCCAGTAAACTTCCTGCATTCCAGTAAGTTTCTGGGGGACCTGATCTGTAACTCTTGGTGATATATTCTTGATGCTGAAGGATGGAGATCCACTTTGGAGTAAGAATCATTCTTACTCCAAGAATGATTAGAATCATTACTCCAAGAACTGTCATTCTTCGGATAAGGGTGACATTTTTCTTATTTGCATAAACTCTTTCCCTAATCCCTTCCCTCCCCAATTTTCCTACCCTTGATTGATCCTAATTCACTCATAGGGTTTTCTCATGGGACAAGTCATTTGTGTTTAATGTAAAAAATTCAAATATTAGAGAAATACGTGTGCACGCGTGAGTTGCCACTACAGCATGTCCACTGGCATGCCCATCAGCATCATTTAGTAGGAGAGCCAAAGTAGCCCCCTGCATCCCAACACAGCTCTGAGTGTTGCGTAGTTCTTTGTACATGACATTTACACTTTGAATGATCTACCTGAAGATACATGGGCATTGATAATTAGAATAATAATACTATTTGGGTTAATTTACAAAGCACTTTCCATCTGTTATATTGATATATTTCCTGGCATCTTTGAGAAAGCTTGGGCATGTTAGTCCCATTTTAGAGATGGAGAGTGACTTGCTGAAGACACTGGGGTTTGGGGAAATTTCTTTATGATAAGCTCCAATTTCTAGGATCAATCCATGGTCTCAAGCCCATCATTCAAAGAAAATACCAGAAGAGGCTCGGTGTTTGGTGAAACGGCACATTTTGAAGTCTCTGTCACCGAGAGGAGAATGTAAGCTCAGGATCAAAGCACCGTCTTCAGAGAAGGGCAAGGTACTTGTTAAATAACTCCTGGCAACTGCTTCAGCGCTAGGCATTGTAATTGCAGGGAGCAGGAGCAGAACTAAAAATAGAGACGTGGATGGGGACAGGACCAAAGCCATCATTGTCACTCAAACGTGAATGTCACTTTTGACAGCATTTGAGCAATTGCCTCTTGGTTTTCCATGCTAGGAATTTAGTAGTCACGCTTTGCTGTGACAGTCCTAGGAGAAGGGAAGGGGCAGGACCCAAGGACCCCTGCCTGGGAGTAATATCAAGAGTGGAGGGTAAGGATTATTATCAGCCTGTGCTGCCTCTTTTCTAGCCAAAGTTCCTTTGAAAGCAAAAACCAGAAACCTGCTGCACCCAGCTCCAGTCTCCTGAGATGTTAAAGGGGGATCGATCTCATGGACAGGAAATACAGCCAGACCCTGCTGAGTGAAAGACGGGACCTAAGAACCAGGAGGCCACCAGGAGCTGAGCCCTTCTCTCCATTTCCAGGAGCTGCACAATCTCTGTCTCTGAAAATCTCCTCTTTTTACCTCTCATCAAAGCCAGCTCCCTTTGCACAGTCATCTTGCTTACTTCATGCAACACAGCTGCCAGTGCAGCTCTCCATCACGCTCTCCAAGCTCCAGTAACAACCACCAGCTGACAACAGTCTCTGTGTCTCTTCAGGCGAATTCTCATCTGGAAGTGCCTTATCAGGCCATATCGTGCTTTTCTTACAATGGAGTCACTGCTTTGGGTTGGAGGAGGGTCATGCAGTATAGAGAGATGCAGAAGATTCTCTAGAAGGGGCTATGGATTGGGCAGACAATGAGACCTGTTTATTATATCCTTGCTTATCTAGGTTTCCCTCATGTTCTCCATCATGCTCCATGATCTAGCCTAGGAGACGTGAGGTCGCGTAATCAGAGCAGTGAATCACTGTGTAGAAAGTGGCGTTTGCTCTAAATGGGGTTATAATCTGGTTGATGCAGTAAGGCACAAGCCCACGAAAAGGAAACAAATCATGCCAGGCAGTGCGTGAAGAGCAACAGATGACTGGCACGGACAGTAGGAGTTTAAAAATTTAGAGAAGAGAGAGATCATTGTGGGTAAGGAAGTTCAAGGAGGATTTCCCAAGAGAGGTGGGGACAGAAGTGGGTCTGGAAGGGTGGGAAAGATTTGGAGAGAAGGTGGAGAGGAGAGGCATTCTAGATTGGGGCAGAGGAGGCCAGGGTGGGAATACATGTTGCATGCCCAGGGCACAACAAATAGGCCAATCTTTTTTAAGTATAAGGTATATATTGGAAAGTACTAGAAGGTAAGTTAGAAAAATAGGGAGAAACAAAATTGTGTGGGACCTTGAATATCAACCTAATAGTTTGGAGTTTATTCTGAACAGTTTATTAATGATGTTTGAGCGGGCATCGCATGGTCACGGCAGTGCTCTGGGATGACCCACTGCAGTGGAGAAGGCCAGAGGCCAGGGATAATCAGGAGGCCCTTACAAAGTCATCAGTGAGATGGGGCAGTTGGCTCGAAGATGAGGCATGGGGTCAGATATTAGAAAAAAAATGGAAATTCTGTTATTTAAAGTCTCAGTTACCTGTTGATTGTGCACTTAGATGAAGAGACACAGTTTGGGGAAGCAACTGACTGAAGCTATTGCCTTTGGCTCCCTGTAACCCAGATGTCTCTGGCTGCAGCCTGTGAGTACAAATAATTAAATTAGTAACCAGATATTAAGGGCTCTCAGCCCCCATGTCCACATAAGAAGTCCAGTCTTTATAGAGTTCCTCTCTTGGCCAGTCAGGGAACTTGGCTGAAAACTCTAGTTAACTTAGGCAGAAAAAGAGTTTATTGGAAGTATCTTACTGCTCATAAATAGATGGGAAGGGTGGGAAAACCATCTGGGGAAATAATTTGGCCAAGGTCATGTCATGGGTTGGGATGCTGTCACTGGATCCTCACCATCCTTTCCAATGAACCTTGACTCCACTGCCAAAGCCATGAATACACTCCTTCCAGAGGCAAGTCCCTAGAGGGCATCTGGTTGTCTGAGCCTAGGTCATGTTCCCAAGCCCTGGATGACAATGAGTTATGAGAGGGAAACCACTCCTCCTTCAATGTCTATAGGGGGATACAGGGCTGTGTCTCCCACTAGGACCCACATACAAGGTGATATTCTGAATTAGGAAGGGGGTTCAGATGCTGGGCTGCCAAATCATGCTTCTTCCTCATATTTCGAAGAGTCTCAGTATGGGGGGAATGTACTCACTGTTACTCTGAATTAACTCCTTCCTCTCCTGGTTAAGAAAGATTTCACAGCTATGCCTTTTATAACAACTCTGTGAGCTCACTCTTTACATTCAATGCATTGCCAAGTTCTGCTTTCAAAATTTATTCCCACTGCAGTTCACTTCTTCTCTTCTGTCTTAGTCTGCTCTGGCTGCCACAACAAAATACCACAGACTGGGTGACTTAAACAACAGAAATTTATTTTCTCACAGTTCTAGAGGCTGAGAAGTCCAAGATCAAGGTGTTGGCAAGATAGGTTTCATTCTGAGGCCTCTTCTCTGGGCTTGTAGGCAGCTGCTGTCTCCCTCTGTGATCACATGACCTCTTCCTTGTGCATGCATGGAGAAACAGAGAAAGGGAGAGATGGGGGGGGAAGAGAGAGAGAGAAAGAGAAAGAAAGGGAGAAAAAGAGAGAAAGAAAGAAAGGGGGAGAGAGAGAAAAAGCTCTCTGATTATAATGCCACTAATCCTATTGGATCAGGACCCCATCCTTATAACCTTGCTTCACCTTAAAATTACTTCCTTAGGGGCCCCATCTCCAAATACAACCACAGTGTGGGGGTTAGAACTTCAACATGTGAACTTCAGGGAGATACAAAAACTCGACCCATAACACCTTCTCTATTTCCATACCCCTAATCTAGAGGTTCTCAAATTTCAGTGTGCATTAGAATCACCTGGAGGAGTTGTTAATACATGTATGGCTGGGTCCCACCCCAGAGTCTCTGATTCAGTGGGGCGGGGGTAGGGCCTAAGAATTTGCATTGCTAACAAGTTGTCAGGTGCTGCTGCTGCTGCTGCTGGCCCAGGGACCCCACTTTGAGAACCACTTCCCTAGTCTAAGCTGCCATCATCACTTATCTGGATTATCATTGTCGCTTCCTGAGTAATCCGCTTCCACTTTTACCTCCATTTCCTTACAGCAGTCTGAGCGATCATCTAAAAATGTAAATAAAATCATGTTAGTCTCCTGCTTAAAACTCTTCAGTGGCTTCTGACCACCCCTGTGTGGTCTACAAGGTCCTCAAGATCTGGCTTCTGCCAGCTCTGCAAACCATCTTATGTCATAGTCACAGCCACTCCAGCTTCTGTTCTCTCTCTCGAACACATGTTCTCAGGCCCAGCACCTGCGTTGCTCTGAGAAGCTTCCCCACGGGGAGGCTGGCTGGTTCCTTCTCATCCTTGATGATCAAGCTCAGATGTTACACACTTCTAAGGACATCCCTGAACATCCTATCTGAGGTGGCCTTCTGCAGTTTCTATTTACTTCCTTACTCTTGTACTTTCCCTTCATTGTAGTTCTCACGGTCATTACTTATCTTGTTTATTTATTATCTTATTTATTGTGCTCTCCTCCACTAAGATTGTAAGCTCTTGAAGGACAGGGCTCTTGTCTTCACAGCCTTATCCTCAGGACTTTGCACAGTGTCTGACTTAGTAGGAAGCACTCAGTAAATATTTGTGGAGTGCATATATCTGCATCTTCCTGAAGTGGACGTGGTTCAAGTATTTTTCCTATAAGGCCCCCAAAGTTCCACAAAGATCAGTGGATGCAAATAGATGCCTTGGAGAAGAATATCACCCATCTCCAGCTGTGGGAGTGATCTAGTTTGGTACAGCCCAGCTACTTTCCTTTTGCGTGTAACACGTGGGCTGAAGAAGGCAAAGGTATCATATCAGCTGCAAGCATTCTCATCCTCTCTTCTCTCTGTCTTTCTGCTTCTGTGAGCTGCCCAGAGCCTCTCACTGCGGCCCTCAGTCTGGCCCATCTCTTTAGCACTGACCTGGTTCAGTGTCAGACCTTTCTCCTCATTATCAAAACATACTTCCCCCTTTCCCAGTCTCTGAAGACTCTGCTCTGCTACTGTGTGACGATGGGTGGTAAGTGGGCTAAACAGATTAACTGCTTTAACTTCATTTGTGGTTAAGAGACTCCAGGACCCCTTTGATAATAGAACAAACCTAAGCTGTATCTAAGGGGGCAACACACCGTTTCTGAACCTTTAGGAATTCAGGTTTTTACTTCAGTGTGTACTTTGCTTTGGATTCTGTGTAAAGATTTAAGATATATTACAGGAATGGTAAGGTGATAAAAACTTAAGTAAAAGAGGAGATCCTGAAAAATAGGTTGTAAGATGGCTTTTATATTGGTCAGATGAGAGTGTGACATTTGTCTCTTTGTCAAAGCATATGGTTATGCAATAGGAAACATTGCAGTACCAAAAAGAAAAAAAAAAAAAAAGGTTTATTTACAGACCTCAGAGCTGCATGCAGTAACATTCTTGGTCAAGATCAAAATGTGGAATGTTTTTTCCATTCAGAAAAGCAGAGTCACTTTGCTTGAGTCATGACTGCCCACTTTTTTCCATATGGTTGAGTGCTATTTATTGGCTGAGGTTGACAGTTTTCTAGAGACTTTGTGGTTGATGAGTTCTATTTATGGCAGCAGTTGAGAAAGGTAAAGTTAGGTAATATTCAGAAGGAAATACTTGGTTTGTTAAAAAATGGAAATCAACCACTGTAGCAAATATTTTGTAAGGAAAAAAAACATGCTTAAATCATGAAAACTACCTGGCTTCCCCAATGCCTCTCTCCCCATCCAGCAATTAAAAATCCCTTCAATTCTCCCTTTGTCTGGCTCTTAGAATTACCATGTCCTCATTGGTTTGAAAGTTCACACCTTAGGCCAGTAGTTGGCGTTGGTCCAAGCTTCTCTCCCTCATGGCTATTGATTAATCTTCTTAGAACAACATTTGACAGCTCTCCCTTCTGATCCAGACTTGTGTCTGGGGACAGTAGACAACCCCCAGTTCCTAGTCTAGCATCGATAACTTTACATCACATGTGGCTTTAAAAAACTGTGGTAAAATGTAAAATAGATAGCTAATGGGAAACAGCTGCATAGCACAGGGAGATCAGCTCGGTGCTTTGTGTCCACGTAAAGGGGTGGGATAGGGAGGGTGGGAGGGAGACACAAGAGGGAGGAGATATGGGGATATATGTATATGCACAGCTGATTCACTTTGTTATACAGCAGAAACTAACACACCATTGTAAAACAATTATACTCCAATAAAGATGTTAAAAAAAAAACTGTGGTAAAACATACATAACACACGTTACCATTTTAACATTTTTTACGTGTACAATTCAGCTGCATTAAGTATATTCACAGTATTATGCAACCATCACCACTATTCCATTTCCAGAACTTTTTCATCATCTCAAACAGAAACTCTGTACCCATTAGACAATAACTCCTCACCTTCCCCCCACCAGGCTCTGGTCACCTCTACTCTACTTTCTATGAATCTGCCTATATTAGGTACCTCATATAAGTGGAATCTTACACTATTTGTCCTTTTGTATCTGGCTTATTTCACTTAGCGTAGTGTTTTTGAGGTTCATTCATGTTGCAGCATATAGCAGAATTTCCTTCCTTGTTATGGCTGAGTACTATTCCATTGTATATACCACATTTTGTTGATCCATTTATCCGTTGACGGACACTTGGATTGTTTCCACTTTTTGCCTTCAGTGAATAGTGCTGCTGTGAACACCGGTGTGCAGGTGCGTGTTAGAGCCCCTGCTTTCAGTTCTCTTGGGTCTATACCCAGAAGTGGAATTGCTGGATCATATGGCAATTCTTGGTTTACCTTTTGGAGGAGCCCCTCACATAGGTTTGACATACTCGCACGTTCTCACTTTGCTTTTTTGGTGCCTCTTTCTCAAGGTAGGCTGCTTCCCAGCACATTCCCTGGGCAGATCCATCCAGTGTCTTTCCTCAAGCTGAGCACAAAATGCTTTTCCTCTTCCCCATCGTCAGCCAGTCATACTCTTCAATAAGGATCAAAACTAGCTCTTCTTCCCCGTGATAACAAATCCCAGCATCTGCAGCCTGGGCGTGAAAAAGTAATTACGAGGACGTGCCTCAGATCTTTGCTTTTTCTCTCAAGAAACCTCACAGCACCACATTCTAAAAACCCTCTTTCCCGTCTCTCTCAGTTTCCTTCAAATGGATGGCAACAGCTCCCTAAGAATCTCTCCTTTTTTCCTCCTCAAGTTCCAATCCTGCAAGCTCCAGCTCAGGCTTGCCATCCCTCTCCCTTGCCCATCACCTAAACCCTTCTTTCTACAGACCAACCTACCCTCTCAGATTTTGAAAGTCTTTGCTGTGTTTTCCTCGTTACCTAAACTCTGCACGGTTGAGAACACCTGACTGCTGACCCAAAAGGAAGAGTCAGTCTCTATCAAAGTTAGGGATGAGGCAAAAGTTGTGAATACTTACACATCAATTATTTCCCCTCTTCTATACTCAACCTTGGAGACAATCTTTATTTCCTGCATAAGAATATTTTCCCCAGATAAAATCTAAGCTATGTGAGAGTAAATTTGGGGTCTCTTCCTTCTTTGCTTGAAAAGCCTCATGTTAATAACACAGATTCCTTGCCTTGGTGTTCCTGAATTCCCAATGAGTTGACCTCAGTCTGCCTTTTCACTTCTATTTCCCATTACTGTCCTTCGTGCCCTCCAAGCCCCAGTGAATAGGATGGCCGGTTGTTTCCCCAACTGTCCCTGTGTTTTCCTGTCGCCATTTGTTCCCTCTTCCACTTACCCTCTTTACTCTCCTCTCACACCTGTCCAATTTCTACCCATCTCTCAAGTTCAAAGTCAAATGCTGCTCGTTCCGTAAAAGTAGCCGTCATGAGGATTAAATAAAACAATGTGTGCAAAGAATTTAGCACTAGCATGGTGTTTGGCCTGTAGTAAGGCCTAGATAAATAGTATATAATAAATACTTTGCCCTGTACTATTATTATTTTTGTAAACATCTTATTTATAATTTATAAGCTTTTCGGTCTTTTTTATTTTTGTATGTTTTACACAGCCTATATCAGTTTGGATGCATTTGGCAACACAAAACCCCAACTCAACTGGCTTCAACAAAAAGTGGAATTTATTGGGTCACGTAACTGAAAAGTCCGGGGATTGAGCTGGCTTCTCCCTGTTTCTAAACTCAGCTTTGCTCTCCTCTGTGTACTGTGATTCTCAGGCTCTCGAGGAGGTTAGATGGATGTACTTGCTTCAGCCTCCCGGGCTTCCCGGGCTTTGGGAGAAGTGAGTGTCTGCTGTCCAGCAAGCTCAAGCAAAGCCCCTTGGGTCTCACTGTCTCTGACTGGGTCACATTCCCCTTCCTGAACCAATTCCTCTTGATGGAACGACCAGATGTTTTGATTGGCAATGCCTGGGTCACGTGTCACCCAGTCAGCTCCAGCAAAACCACACCGACTGAGAGGGTGAGTGAGTGGGGTCACACCCAAAAGTTGGAGGCGTACCGAAGGTAGGTGAGTGGGTGCTGGGAGGCCTAGGGTCGACGCTAGTGCCTTATATAAAGGAGGTGCTCAGTAAATATTTAGTGAATGGAATTGGGGTAGGGTTCTCTTTCGTGGTCAAAGGATGTACAAGATTAACTGCTCATCAAAAGACAGTTGAAAGGGGGAGGAAACTAACATTTATTGGGTACCTGCTATATACCAGGTACTGGGCTGGGAGATTTACATAGGTTGTCATTTGATTTAATCCAACAAAAATCTGTGTTACAGTTGTCATTATGCCCATTTTACAGATGAGGAAGCTAAGAGTAAAGAGGTTGGTAATCTTTAGGAGGTTGTGCAGAGCTGGAATTCTAGCCCAGGTCTGCCTGGCCCAGAGGTTGTGCTGGTTTCCAGCAGTTCATGGCTCCTGCATTCTGAAGGGCTATTTATCTCTCTTCAAAGATCACTGGGACTGGGAATTCTATAATCTTTCCCTGAAGACTGTTCCATGTTGTACTAATCTGAGGGCTGAGAAACTCCTTAATCTTTCCATTGTTTTAAGTGGATTGCATTTCACCCTTTCTGTCTTCTATAGAAAGTGGAAAACCACTGAATACTCTCTTTAAGAGAATCTTCATGGATTTGATTGTAGTAATTACGTAGCCACTTACTCTGTTCTTCCTTTATGTTAAAGGGTTCAATCCTTTTAACCTTACCTTGAAGAGCCTATTTTCAAATTCTTTGACGTAGGACACATTTTTGCTTAAGCTCTGGACCTTACTTTTCAGCCAGAACATGACTTGAGGCAGATCGAAGACCCAAAGTTTCTTTCTTTCTTTTTTTTTAAAGCTTACTTTTCTTAAAAAAATTTATTTATTTATTTATTCATTTTCGGCTGTGTTGGGTCTTGGTTGCTGCATGCGGGCTTTCTCTAGTTGAGGTGAGCGGGGTCTTCCCTGCGGAGCACGGGCTTCTCACTGCGGTGGCTTCTCTTGCGGAGCATGAGCTCTAGGCGCGCGGGCTTCAGTAGTTGTGGCATGCGGGCTCAGTAGTTGTGGCGTGTGGGCTCAGTAGTTGTGGCATGCAGGCTCTAGAGCGTAGGCTCAGTAGTTGTGGCACACGGGCTTAGTTGCTCCGTGGCATGTGGGATCTTCCAGGACCAGGGCTCGAACCCGTGTCCCCTGCGTTGGCAAGCAGATTCTTAACCACTGTGCCACCAGGGACGTCCCAGACCCAGAGTTTCTTGACCTCCAGAAGAAAACGACTCAGCTGTGCTGCCTATCTGCTTAGCCCCAGCAGGGCCTCTGGACCGCCAAACCCTTTCTACTACTCTGCACTCCCCCAAAAAACAACACAGCACAAAACAATACACACATGCAAACACACAAAACACATACACCCAGCAACAACACACAAACAAATACAAAAACACCCACACCAACGACACACACAAACAGCAATGCACACACAACATACACACCACAACAAAACACAACATACACAAATACACAATAACACACGTATACACCGACCCACGCCCCAGGCCCATGCTGAAACCAAGCTTTTGCTTCTCAGAGGCACCCGCTGGAATCACCTTCTCTGAACTCCTGACACAAGGGAGCTGCCTGGCTTCCCTTCCTGACTGCAGCAGATTCACGTCATTCTTGCCTTGAATCCTAGGCAATCTAATCACTTTATTTCTCCGCTCCCACAGTAGACAAGAGAGGAATGTGATTTGCTCTTTTTGAATTTCAAGAAATGAAGCAGAAACGAGAGCTGGTTTCCTGATAACTTTGTCTCTCCATGCTCTGGACTGTGGAAGGATCCGGTTTCTGGTTTAATTGGCCTGTGACCTGTAGGCCCCGATGTAGGCTCTTCTGCTTTCTTTGAACATATCAAAAAAAAATTTAAAAGAAGAGGGTGGAAGAAGAGAAGACTCTGGATACTGGGTAATGGATGATTTTGTGTGTCTGTGCTTTTCTATAGTTGCCAGTGTTTCTGCAATGAACATGAATTCACTTGGAAATCAGGAAAAATATCAGTAAGTGTTAAAATTAATTCTAAATAGTTAAAAGAATAAAACAATAGCCAAATCTTTATCAAGGAGATGCAAATAAAAAGATGAATGGCAGTAATAATTAGACAAAGTAGGATTCATCATAAAGCATTCCTTGGGATAAAGGATCGATTTGGCATTTTATATTGATAAAAGGTATAATGCAGAATGAAAATATTACAGTGATAAAAGTCTTGTGATGAAAGCACAGCATTAAACATTAAAAAACAAAAATTGACAGTAAAACAATTGTCTTTAGGAGACCTAAATACCAGATTTTGACAACCAAAAAAGAGGACACCAAGGTCTGAAATACTGTAATTATTAAAGTTGATTTATAGGCCAATATTGAATTTTGGTCCCTAACAAAAATGGGCCTTTTTAAAAAGTATTATTTGAAACCCTGAGCAAAACAATATATAAGACCACAAAGAAAACTTTTATATTTTAGATAGAAAAACCTACACAAGTTTAAATAAGAATAAAAAATCTGAACTCTCAACCAGTTAGAAATAGAAATAATTCTTTATAAGGATCTCATAAAAAAAGAAAATCAAAACTATAATTGCAAGCTATTTAGAAAGTTTTGAAAATTATATATAAGCATTCATGGAATGTGGCCAGGTCAGTACCAGGAAGTATGCTTAGGGCCTCAAATACTATCAATATTAAACCAGAAATAATGAAAATTTAAAAACTAATCATATGACTAAAACAATTAGAAATAGAAGAATAAAACAAATCCAAATAAGCAGAAATAGACAAGAAAGATAAATACAGAAATTTACAAATTAGAAAATAAAGCATAATTGATCAAGTGTTTTACTATTTTTAAAGGCTAACAAAATGGAAATACTTTTCACCCATTTGAATCCAGAAAAAAGGGAAATACAAACAAATAATATTAGAAATAGAAAATGGATATGAACATACTGCAAGGAGATTAAATGGAATAAGATAATGTTGTATGTTAATACATGTGAAAATATTAAGAAATGGATGATTTCTGGGGGAAATTGCTAAAATTCATTAAATAAATTATACATATGAAAAAACCAATAACTTTGAGAAGGAATTGACAAAGTTATCAAACAAAACTCCTTTCAAAACCTCTCCAGGTCCTGGTGGCTTACCAAGAATTCTTTCGAAGTTTTAGAAAGCATGTGATTTCTGTTATGTTAAACCATTCAGGAACATAAGTAAGTTTGAAATCTGCTAAATTCTGTTTATCCACTCACCATATGATGGACATTTAAAAAGAGGACCGTCTATTTTACTCCTAGAATCCACCAAGAGAAATGAAACATACATCCACGCAAAGAGTTGTATGCAGCTATTCATAGTAGCATTATTCATAATAGCCCCAAACTGGAAACAATCCAAATGTCCATCAACTGTTGAAGAGATGAAAAAAATTAGATACATCCAACTAAGGAATTCATCAATAAAAATGAATTAAATATTAAAATGAAATAAATATGTGCTGTTATAACATGCTAAAACATGGATAAACCACAAAAAGAGATATTTCGGGCAATGGTGGATCTTTAGGACTGAGGAGTACTTTCCCACCTTAAGGTGAGGGCCCTTTTGACAACCTAGCCCCACAGTGGTCCACAGTTTGGCTTCCTGTCTTCAGTGGTGCTGTCCTGTTGTAAATCACCAAAGAACCTATGTTTCGAAACATCACAAATGGTTTGAAGACACACCCCAGCCAATCTGATTGTGGATTTTATTGAAATAATTTTATAAACAAGCCTTCAGACAAGGTTGAGTCCTGATGAATCCTCCAAGCTCATTACCACCCTCAGGAAGAAATTTGAAGAGATAAGAATAAAAGTCTAGGATTAAAACAATACTTTCACCTTAGGCAAAACAGCCTCCCTGAGCCTCAGATTTCTCCATCTGTAAAACAAGGATAATGACATTTCCCTCTCCAACTCATCAGAAGAGCTAATGCTAAGTTCTGGAGCATATTCTTGGCAGTTGAGAAGGAAGGTAACACAGAAACCTGATTATTTTTAAAAGCAGGAAGAACGTAATGGTGATAAATTCATGTCTGATCTCTCTTTTAAGATGGGGTAACAGCAATGTCCAGGAGAGCCATACATATGGTGTGATAAATCAGCCCGATATCTTCGAAGTTCACCTGGCTCGAATTAGAAAGCTGCTCCCCCTCCAATACTTTCTTTGATATTAAGGAGTTTTTAGTCCATGACATTTTGCCATAAAATCATGAAATGTATATGTCGCGGCTGCCACTGCAGGACCAGGGCAACCTTAGAAAGATGTCTGTATTGGAAGGCACTTGGGTAGCCGGCACATATTCCTAGGGCTTTGGAAACCCTCCACCCCTCACCAGTTGTCTAAGTCAAAAGGCAGAAGAGTTTAAAATCCCTATTGACCAAGAGCCGCACAAGCTCAGCAGAGAGGGATGTGCCTGAATTTTAAGATCATTCCACGGAGCCAAAGTCAAGAGCCTGCACAGAAGCATCACGTAGAAAAAGTGTGAAAGAGCTGGATGGGGCTCCGGGATGATCGACAGATCCCTTTCAGACGTTAAGTGACAGCGTCTTATGCTTCTACCCGCTTTTTTATTTTTGCATCAAACATAAATATAAGTGAAGAAATGTAATTCAATAGCAGAGCTTCAGGTGCCTGAGATTAGATGAAAGGGATCCTTAGCACCGAGGCACAAAGGCTTGTTTAAAAAAAGGCAGAGATTAAAGGAGTGGTAAACGTGAACTTCAGTCGGGAAATCTCACGCATCCGAGGGGCTGATTTGAGGTTCACAGAGTCACCCTGTGCATATATTACACCGGTTCAGCCACTCTGTACTGTCAGATAACTCATATAAATAATTAGAAAGTCACTGGCTGCCAGGGCCAGGTTCCAATGGATTGAAGGGGAGCGTGGGTCACCTGTTTCCAGGCTGGGAGACTCAAAGAGAGGGTGGCTCTACCGATGCGTTGAGAAATGCTGATTTCAAGGCAGCATCCCTCTCCAAGGCTCTGTGTCCGTCCCATCTCCTCCGGGCCCAAATTTCTGGCTGCGGGTCTTCTCTGTGCTTATTTTCTTTTTCAATTCACGGCTACCACATGCACACATTAAGGTACTGAAACTCGCCTTCTAGAAAGTGGAGTGCCTCTCCCAGCCCTATGTGGCAGCCTCCCCTGAGACACAAGCAGACCGGGGGTGTTTAAGATAACAGCATTGCAGAGGTCAAACGGTCCCCACAGGGGAGCCGGAGGAACCTATGAGATCATTTGGAAAAGCTTGTGAATTCACTGCCATTTGCCTACTTGGCTTTGGATGAAAAGCAAATCTTAAAGCTGCTCAAAATGTGTCTGATTCATCTGTAACTGAGAATGAGACCAATCAGGGATAAGAAGTGAGTAAAATCCTTGTGATCACAGAGCCAAGAGAGCCTATTTTAAAGCACTTAATGTATTTTTTTTCTTAAAGATATATACACCAACTGTAATTAAGCTCTCCCTTTCCTTATGATCTTGGCAAGATGTTAAAAAAGAGATAGAGGGAAGGAGTCGACTTGCCAAGTGGATTTTTCTAAGCGTTCTCAGCCCTAATTAAAAGTCCTTTGTGCAAGGCCAACCAGCAATCAGATTCCTAATTAGAGTTGAGCAAACTGCCTTAGTGAACTGTGGGTTTCTCTGAACCCAGGAATCTGGGGAGAAAGTCTGCCCATCTCAGTGGGCTCAGTTTTTGGAAGCACATACACACCTGAGTCCTGAAGGGCATGTACGCACAAGGGCAAGGGCACAAACCTATTCCTGTTGGGTAGATGCCTCTTTTGCCATGAAATGGCTCAGTGGTATCCTATATATTGTGTTGCTACCTCTGTTGTATTTGTTGGTTACAGTATTACCAGGAATTACGCCTTTTTAAAAACCTGTCTTTAGGATCTGGCATTATGTGACTTGAGATGTAAGTATATTGAGTGCTGGTATTTCATAGTTTATGTCCAGATAAAGGAGACCATTTCACCATTAATTGGATTTCCCCTGGAGTCTTGGGCATCTTACTAGTAAACATGCGTGTAGTGTTTACTACATGTCCAACACAGCTCTGGGAACCCCGTAAATACTAACTCACTTTACCCCCATGAGGACCCCATGAGGTTCTTTTTGTTTTCCCCATTTCACAGGGAGGAAACTGAGGCACAGAGAAGTTTAGTAACCAGCTCAAAATCACATCGTAAGTGATGCGGCCGGGGTTTGCCTGCCGTCCGTTAGGTTCTAGAGTCTGGGCTCAGCCCCAGCAGGCTTGGAGCCGCAGCACTGCCTCCTAGCTGGCCTGGAGCAGGGGAGGACCCCGGCCTGGAGCAGGGGAGGACCCCGACCGCCTGGCCTCGGGCCACGGGTCAGGGCATCCTCACAGCCACAGGTTGAGTCGGGAGCACGGCTCGACCTCCTGGGCTCCCCCGGCTGACTTCCTGATTTCTAGACGGGGTTTTCCAAGATCCACATGTCAAATTGAGACCTTCTGAAAGGTAGGCCTTGAATAAAGAGATGATATTGGGATGTAAAAATAGGGAACGTTGCTATTCTTCATTCCCAGAACTGTGGTGAGAGCTGCAACAATGGCATTCTTGTCTCACCAGTTAGAGACGAGGCATCCAAAGCCACAGCCCCTGAGGGGGCCGCCACAGAGAGAAATGCTCACCCCTGGCTCAGCCCGCCTCCTCCGTGTCTCTCTGTTTCTTGATTTCTCCAGGAATGTATAGATCCTGAAACAGAGAGGAAGTTCTCACAATTACATAATTTTCTTTTCCTCATGCTTTCATTTGGGTCAAATTCATGAGTGTAGAAAGGTAAAGGCTCCTTATGGGTTTTCTTCAAATTGCACTTTGATTGTCTTAGAAAGAGAAAATATTTTATCTATACATGCTTGCTTTCAGTTTAAAACTGCAACATGTAAATAGGATAGCGTCAGACTCTTTCAGTGTAACATACTGTAACTACCCACGGTGCAAAAGACATAACTTTCTTGTATTCCAGGGAGGCGGCCGTTTCCACGATGTCATTTGGGGGAGGCCCAGCATGATGAGGGGATGACGGCATTGGAACAACAGAACAGGAGGGAAGTCACAGACACCTAGAGACGTGGGGGGCAGGGAGAAAAAACGAGACTAGAGCAGGAATTGAGGGAAGGGTCGGAGGCCCCAGTGAAAGGCTCTTTCCAGAGCTATAGGAAAAATCTATGGCTCTTATGAGAAAGAAAAAACATGTGCTCTGTGGGAATGTGGGGAGATGGGGGTGCCTGGTGAATGGGTTGGATTTCCATCCATTGCCGGGGTCTACGCTGGGGCTGGAGCTCGAGCGTCCCATTTCTCCAGGAGGAGCCCGGACATCACCACCACGACCGTTCACAAATTTCAGCAGGAAGGTCAGAAAAGGGGGGAAACCCACAGACCAGCTGGTTGTTTTGCACTTTTCACGTTGTGTTTTAATTATTTCTCTCCCTCCATCTCTCACTTGTCTATATATTAGAGTGCAAGAGCTAGGCTTTCTTCAAATTCACATCTTCAGGGCTTGGTACCTTGACATTGTTTGCAGATGTCTGGGGGTTTACAGTATCAACCCCAGTGCCCTGTACATGCCTTTTAGGTAGCAGGCACTTCATAAATGTTCACTGACTGAATCAAGTTCCCATAAGATAGTGAGTCATATGTTCAAATGTTGGAAGTTCTAAAGAAAACAGAGCAGACAGGGTAGGAAGTCTAAGATCTGAAACACAGACCCTGTAAGACCACCCAGAGGGAAGAATTAAGAGGAAAATGAAATGTTTGAGGATGAACACATTTACTTCTGAAATGCTCAGGAACAAGGAAATGGCAAGGATTTCAGGATGTCTCCATCTGCATCTAGTTCCTGAGTTTCAGTTTCTCTCCTCTGAAAATCACTGGGACATCTCAGGGTTTCAACATTCCCTAAAAGCAAGTCTGAGGAAACGGCCCACGTGCCGCCATGGTACCTGAGCACAGGTAAACAGCTTCCATTCATGTAAGTGTTGATATGTGTAATTTATATGACCCTCAGGCAATGCGTAAAAAAAATATATATATATATATTCAGATGATCTAAGTTACAGAAAAATGTAGTTACCTGATTAATTTAAGAAGTAGTGTTCCTAGCCAGAGACGAATGAGATTTTAAGATTAGTTTGTGCTGGTGTTTATTCTTCTTTTCCTGTTAAAACATTCTTCAAAGCCATGATCAGACATCAATCCAATCCGGAAGACACCTTGTTACTTTTTCTCTTCTGGCGCAGCTTGTCTTATGTGCCAATTATATGTCAGGTGCTTTGCCGCTTTTTACATTCCTTTACTCACTGACAGCTAGAGTTGACTTTTCCTAGTTAGTACATAAAATAATTCATTCTCCTCTGTGTTTCATAAAACTTGGCTCCGTAACTGCCAAATAACTTTTTTTTAACATCTTTATTGGAGTATAATTGCTTTACAATGTTATGTTAGTTTCTGCTTTATGACAAAGTGAATCAGCTATACATATACATATATCCCCATATCTCCTCCCTCTTGCATCTCCCTCTCACCCTCCCTATCCCACCCCTCCAAGTGGTCGTAAAACACCAAGCTGATCTCCCTGTGCGATGCAGCTGCTTCCCACTAGCTATCTATTTTACATTTGGTAGTGTATATATGTCCATGCCACTCTCTCACTTCGTCCCAGCCTAACCTTCCCCCTTCCTTGTTTCCATTCTCTACGTCTGCGTCTTTATTCCTGTCCTGCTCCTAGGTTCATCAGAACCATTTTTTTTTCTTTTTTTAGATTCCATATATATGTGTTAGCATACGGTATTTGTTTTTCTCTTTCTGACTTACTTCACTCTGTATGACAGACTCTAGGTCCATCCACCTCACTACAAATAACTCAATTTCACCGAATAACTTTTGAAGTAACACTGTCACACTGCCCCTCTTTGGAGAGGAACACCAAGGTGAGGAGTGCATTGGTTCTGTTCCCTGCCTGTCAGGATGGGGTAAATATTGTCCAACCCAATCCTGTGCTGTAGGAATAAAAGTAGGGCAAACCATGTTCAGTGGCTGAAAGTTTGTTGTGGACCGGAGATGTTGATTTTGCAAAACAAAGGGTAAGTGGAACTCATCCAAAACTGTCTTTTGAGAGAATAGAGTTGAAACTGGCATCAGAGCAAAGAGCCTGGATAGACACGATTTGGGCTGTTTGCTTACACTTGAGCTGGTAAAGTGCTGGGATCAAACACAGCTTTACTAATGAAAGCCAACATTTATTGAGGACTGGCTATGTCCATGCAGTGACCAGTGCTGAGTGCTTGGGCATGGATTATCTCCTCTACGCTTCAACCATAATCTCATGGGCAAGGTCCTTGTCGTATTCTTGTTTTACCGATAAGGAAGCTGAGCCTTAGAAATATTAAGAAACTTGCCTAAGGTCAAACAGTAAATAAGCGTCCTTATTCACTCTGCGATATACCTCCGGGACGGGAGAAGGGATTTGTATGACGTGTGCGTAACACTTATGGTTTATTAAACTTCTTTCGCTGGCATCATTTGATTTTACTCTCACCTTATCTTGTGGGGATGGGTGGCATTGTCCTTATTTTGCAGATGAGAAAACAGAAGCTCAGAGAAGTTTTGTGGCTCACTTCGCTGTCCTTAGGTGGAGAGGAGTCTCACCCTACATTAACTAGAGAATTCTCTGTGGCAGATGGCTGCGCTTCCGGTCTGGGGCAAGTTGCCTTAGAGAATGCTGAACAAAGAGCACTAAGCTGAGGGTCCTAGCTCCACCACCTTCCATAGAACCTGGGAACTTCTGTTTCCTTGATGGTAGTATATCTAGTTCTCAGGGCTGTTTTGAGGGTGAAGTGAGTTTTGTGAGAGTTGTGTATTGCCGTGCAAATATAAGTTATGAATAATACTATTAAACAGCCACTCTTCAGCTTGTTCTGAAAGCTCCCTCATTTACAGCATACACTTAAGATGTGTCTTTCTCCCTTCTGCATTTGGTTATGGAATAGAGCAGCATAGTAGAAATGAATTTAAAGTACTTTTATTTCTCCAATTTCTTTCTTTTTTAAAAAAATTGAGGTATAATTAATTGACATACAACATTATATTAGTTTCAGGTGTACAACATAATGACTTGATATTTGTATATATTGTGAAATGATCACCACAATGAGTCTAGTTAACTTCTGTTCCTATACATAGTTACAGAACATTTTTTTCTTGTGATGAGAATTTTTTTTTTAATTTATTTATTATTTATTTATTATTTATTTTTGGCTGTGTTGGGTCTTTGTTTCTGTGCGAGGGCTTTCTCTAGTTGCGGCAAGAGGGCGCCACTCTTCATCGCGATGTGCGGGCCTCTCACTATCGCGGCCTCTCTTGTTGCGGAGCACAGGCTCCAGACGCACAGGCTCAGTAGTTGTGGCTCACGGGCCTAGTTGCTCCATGGCATGTGGGATCTTCCCAGACCAGGGCTCGAACCCGTGTCCCCTGCATTGGCAGGCAGATTCTCAACCACTGCGCCACCAGGGAAGCCCCAGAGAGTTTTTAAGATCTATTCTCTTAGCAACTTTCAAATATGCAAGACAGTATTATTAACTATAGTCATCATGCTGTACATTATATCCCCATGAATTATTTATTTTATAACTGGAAATTTGTATCTTTTGACCCCCTTCACCCATTTTTGCCCACCTCCCACCCCCTAACTCTGGCAACCACCAGTCTGTGCTCTGTACCTATGAGCTTGGTTTTGTTTGTTTGCTTGTTTAGATTCCACATATAAGTGAGATCATGTGCTGTTTGTCTTTCTCCGACTTACCGCACTTAGCATAATGCCTTCAAGGTCCATTCATGTTGTTGCAAATGACAAGGTTTTATTTTATCTATTTTTTGACAAGATTTTATTTTTTATGGCTGAATAACATTCCACTTTGTGTGTATGTGTGTGTGTGTGTGTGTGTGTGTGTGTGTGTGTGTGTGTCTTCTTTATCCATTCATCCATCAATGGACACTTAAATTATTTCCATGTCTTGGCTATTGTAAATAATGCTGCAGTGAACATGGGGGTGCAGATACCTTTTCAAGGTAGTGTTTTCATTTTCTTTGGTTAAATACCCAGGAGTGGGATTGCTGGGTCGTATGGTAGTTCTATCTTTAACTTTTTGAGGAACCTCCATACTGTTCTCCATAGTGGCTGCACCGATTTACATTCCCACCAACAGTGCAAGAGTGTTCCCTTTTCTCCACATCCTTGCAAACACTTGTTACTTGTTGTTCTTTTGATAATAGTCATACTGACAGGTGTGAGGTAGTATCTCATTATGGTTTTGATTTGCATTTCCCTGATGATTTGTGATATTGAGCATCTTTTCATGTGTTTGTTGGCCATTTGTATGTCTTCTTTGGAAAAAGGTTTATTCAGATCCTCTGTCCATTTTTAAATTGGATTATTTGGTTTTTTGCTGTTGAGTTGTGTAAGTTCCTTATGTATCTTAAATATTAATCCCTTACCAGATATGCAATTTGCAAATGTTTCCTCCCATTCAGTAGGTTGCTTTTTCATTTTGTTGTTGGTTTCATTTCTCCAATTTGTATTTCCATAATATTGGTACCCACTCATGGGAAAAGAAAGAGAAAAAAACTCAAAAAGTGCTCACCAGATACTCATAAAAAATTCTTCTTAAAAGAACAGGTTACAAATATTCAAAATGTTTCAATTTATCAGCCTTGGAGAAAAAAAATATTTCCTGGTTGTGGTTATAATATGTTGGACTGGAAAATATCTTTAAGGAACACTTTTTTTAAAAAAATCATGCAAATATAAGCTCAGAGGTTTATTTGCTTTAAACTTTATTGATAGAAATAACTCTTGGGTGTTATTTGGTGATGTAAGTTGAGCCTCTGTGGGAACCTGGCTGGTGACACGGTGTGGACTCCACTCCCCCATCTTCCCTGGACCATCGTTCAGTTCGTTCCCTCTTGTTTTTCCCCTGGATTCTTTAGCCAACGGCTTCCAGTTTGGGGGAAAAAAAATTTTTTTTTAACCTACACTTACTGCTTTTTTGCAGTAATCATGCCCCCTCTAGCTTAACTGAAGGTATGAGAAAGCGTAATAAAACTTAACATTTTGGTTCTTGATGACTAGGCAGGTCGCAGACTGCTGAGGAAACTGAGGATTCAGAGTGAATCCTTTACTGTACCCTTAAGAAAGTGTTAAAGAAGCTCCCGAGAACAGAGCAAAACAAAGTACACAACGAAAGACACTTTGTGCTGTGAGCAGCAGACGTGTACTGGTCAAGGAATTAGATTACTCAAGGTGGTGACTCATTCCGCAACTATGTGTAGTGTTTGTGGTTGAAGAGAAACCTTTGCCAGAGAATGACTAAAATCTATTGGCAGCGTCTTTAAAGGAATCATGACTGGGCCTAAACCAGTGAATACGCAAGTGTGCTTTTTTTTCTTCGTCTTTTACTGATTCAAGACTAAGAGTAAGAAAACACAACCCCTGTTGACGTCTACCATTACGGCATGGTCTCCGGGGCATTCCCAGCAACCCTTCTCAATAGGGCTGAGTCCAGACACTTATCTCCGTGTAGGGACGTGGCCGTCTGTGTGTGTGTGTGTGTGTGTGTGTGTGTGTGTGTGTGGTTAGTAGAATGAACAAAGCAGACTTATACAAATTGTTAGAGGCATTCTGTCTAGATAATTTAGAAATAAGCCTAGAGAAGAAAATGCCCAAATTTGGTTATTGTTTTAGTTTCCTATGGCTGACATAACAAAGTGCTATAAATGGAGGCTTAAACAGCAGACAATTTATTGTCTCACCGTCCTAGAGACTAGAAGTCCAAGATCAAGGTGTTGGCAGGGTTGGTTCCTTCTGAGTGCTGTGAGGGAGAATCTGGTGCATGCCTCTCTTCTAGCTTCTGGTGTTTTGCTGGCAAACTGTGCTGTTCCTTGACTTGAAGAAGCATCACCCTGATCTCTGCCTTCATTTTCACATCATGTTCTCCCTATATGTGTCCTTCTCCAAATTTCCCCTTTTTATAAGGACACCAGTCATATTGGATTAGGGGCCCACCCTGCTCCACTATGACCTCATCTCAGCTAATTACATCTGCAATGACTCTATCTCCAAATAAGATCATATTCTCAGGACTGGAGGTTAGGACTTCAACATATGAATCTGGAGGAGGAGGACAAAATTGAACCCATAACAGCTGCTTACCTATCAGCCAGAGATAACTTATTCCAAAAGTAATAGGTTCATTTAAAATTTCACAGTAGTCAATGTTATTTTCTTTATTAAGTCCAGAAGAAAAGTTTAGAGTTCTAAAAAACTTTGAGTATATTTCACATATATAAGGAGTAATTATTTTACAATGAGGGAGACACTCTAACCTAAAAAAAAAGAGTAATTCAACTCAGCAAACATTTTTTGGATCATCTTGGTACAATGCCCTATAAATACACTAGTATTTTTGAATGCAAATACCACACTTTAAGACTTTAAGACTTTAACTTTGAGGTTGCCCAAGGAGCTTAATTTTTTTTTTGACAAAAATCTTTGAAAAGGAAGTGTGCACCTGTGTGAGTGCATCCATGTACACCCACCCGCTGTGAGTACAGTGTACATATTTGTGTCAGTGCTGTTTCCAACGCTTAGAAGTCCATCATGTAAATCAGGGTGAACGTAGGCAGTCAAGGGAGAGAGGAACATTGGGGTTACCATAGTTAAAGAGCAAGACGAGCAGAAATGTAGACCTAAGAATAAATGCGGTTCTGGATGAATTTTAGGTCTTAGGATGGTGTCAGATTTCTGGAGTGAGGCTCTTTATCTCTGACTCAAGCACAAAAGATGAGCATTTTGGCTTTGAAAGTGCCTGACCAGCCAGTGTAATTACCCATCCCTTCAGCAAGAACTTATTTCTATCTGTCCAGGAGCTCTATACATCCACATGCGAAGTCACAGCCTGTCTCCTTGTTGGATTAGAGGCTTAGGAAGGGAGAGTTGGCATTCTTGGGACATCCAGTGGGTGAAATTCCAGGGGAGGTGAGTTTAAGCACTGAAGTTGAGGCTCTGACCTTTCTTTGTGGGAGCTTCTTTTGCTGAGGCCTGGTCCCAAACAGTCTACCATAGCTAAAGACCCCTATTGTGTCTCCATTCTTTCCATGGAGATGAATTATGAGCAAATTCATTCATTAGGATCACGGCTACCCTCTTAGTGTCAGTTATAATGGTTTGTTACTTTGGAATCTTTTTAGCTCATTACAATGCTTAGTGTAGTCAATTCATACAAACATAGCCAGATATGCTTTTTCCAAGAGGGCTGGAGACTTAGAATCATTAAATTTTATAACAGAAGATGACCTTGGGAATCATCTAGTTCAACCCCCCATTTTATAGGTAAGGAAATTAAGTTCTACAGAGGTTAAGTCACTCATCAAAGGTCAGCAACCAGGAGGTGGCAGAACCAGGGCTTGAGTCCATTCCTGACCCTACTTTCTCTACTGAAACTGCCATATGTGATCATCCCAGAGCTGCATTGTAAACTAACAAAGAACTATCCTACAACAGGCACTTGCAATGGACTCCTGTCCAGTAAATTAACCGTTATTCTTCCTCTGTGGGCTTTGGTCTCTGGTAGATATATTCAAAGCAGATGCTAATGTCCTCTTTTTAATTTGTGGGCAGCTCTAAATTTTCGAAACATTAAAAGGGCTGCCTAAAGACGGAAAAGAAGCAAATGTGGGTTATTTATGAAAAGGAAAAAAAAGGTAGATCCTCAGATCTACCTCATCCTTCCTCTTCTCCAGGCAGTAGTCCTCAAACAAAGGCCATTATCAAAAATGTATGTGATCTGAACAGTTCCCAATACCAACAAGCCACATATTCCATACTCCATTAAGATTTACTTTACCAATAGAAGAAATATGGAACTTATTTTAGATTTCTACCACCCACCCAAAAGACGTTCCATGCTTTTGTATATGAGCACTTCTCTTCTGATGAATTCTGAGTTCCCCAAAGCTATGCCCCAAACATTTTGTGTCACCTAAGAAGAACCTCCATTACCTTAGAGATACAGTGATGCTTCTGTCAGAAGTTGGTGCAGTGTTCTGCTGGCAAGGCATGTAGAGCTGGGGTCTAAAAGAAATGAATTTGTGTGTATCTGGCTGATTTTAATAGCCTGACCTCTGAGCATGTGAGCCACAGGGCCGGGAGGTAGTGGCAGGCCATACACGACTGAATTAAAACGAAGCCCTGGCATCGCTCAGGGAAGCCTTCCCACACCTGCTTCTCATTTCCTCTAGTTATTTCTGGTAATGAAAATTGGAACCGTCGCTATATCTTTGGAGGTCTAGAAGGTCTATACATTTTTCTTTCATACAATATGCTTGTGATTAAGTGTATGTCTCTGTCTACAAAAAGACAAGACCTAAGTGTTCCTGGAAGAAGAAGGAAAACAGTCTTAAAGTTTATTCCCTGAAAAATAGGTTTTGGTTGGGGGGTGGTTCTTCTCTCATTCCAGCTGGAAGGCTCTGCCATGCGGCAGCCTTCCTACCCGTCCGCTGGCATTTTCATCTACTGTTCTCTTTACCTTTCTGCGCGCTGGCTGTGCCCTTCATCAGGGACCTGAATGACAAAGTGGAATAATAATATCAGCTTGTCTGAAAGGAGCTGAAGGATTTCTCGGGAAACTTGAAAGAATTTGGAAGGGAGAGCAGCCCTTTCCGAATTCATCTTTTGCTTTGCGTTTTTATTCTCCCACAGTCTCCCAGGCAGTCCTGATGTCTGTATCAAAAGAATGGGATGTGTGGCTCAAAAATGCCAATTGGAGCCTTCCCTGGGGAGCTCTTAGCATAATTTGTGATGAGTTTAGGGCTGGAATTTGGCCCAGTCCCTAGTCAGTCCTTAGGTGGTCCTGGCTCTTATTTTCATGTTGCTAGGGACAGCCTTGCCCATCTTCTTATCATTGTCTGCCTTCAGTTGACATTCTGAAGTGCAGCTGTATTGATTATGACTTTTCCCTCCCCTCTGTAGCTACTTGGAATCTCATTGCCAAGGAGTAATAACATGATATATATTCATATGCATATATGCACGCACTACCGCGTTCAGTATTGGCATTTGCCTACACGTCTGCTGTGCAGGGTATGCCATGCAAGAGAGTCAGCGCCTTCTCCCTCTCTGCCATGTGATGTCTATATATTTATGAGGAGGAGAGAGAGAAGCACTTGGATATATGAATCTGCTTGCAATTTCCTAATGGAATCTGGCAGAAGAGCTTTGCAAAAGGACAAGTTCCAGTAAAAAATGTGTTCGTGGAAGTGCTTTCCCCTCATGCCTGTCACCTATTGGCCCTTCCAGAGCACTGAAAAGATTAATCATGGAATGAACCAGATTCTCTTTCTGAGCAAAGAATAATACTCTGTTGAAGAAGGGGAGAATCGTATAATTGTGTTCCTTTTTAACAGGCCCTATCATGGGGAAGAGTCCAGGTAAACAAGATCCTAAAGGTGGGGAAAGATCTTGTGATTGATGGCCACGTCTTCTGCAGCTGACTGGGCTTTGGTATTGCCACTTGGGAGACGAAGTGCTAGGAATGTTCCTTAAGGAGAGAATACCGACATTGCCAATGGGATTAGAGGCAAAAGGGCTTGAAAATAGTAGATTCTTCTCTCTGGGAGCTACTGCTTTGTTGGGAGGGCATCCTGAGACAAGAAGCCTTCACTATTCAGAAATGGTTTCTCTGCCTCTATCAATGCCATGATCTTCTGTTGCCCTAGCCTATGACTGAATGGACTACTTTTTAAAAAATATTTAATTAATTAATTTTCTTTTTAAATTTAAAAATTTTTTTGGCTGCAGCGGGTCTTCATTGCAGTGTGCGGGCTTCTCTCTAGTAGAGGCGCGCAGGCTCAGTAGTTGTGGCGTGCGGGCTTAGTTGCCCCAAGGCATGTGGGATCTTAGTTACTTGCCCAGGAATCGAACCCGCGTCCCCTGCATTGGCAGGCAGATTCTTTACCACTGGATCACCAGGGAAGTCCCCTGAATGGACTATTTAAATCATGGGTCTTAAAGAAAACCTTTGCAAAGGCCCCCTCTTGTCCCACATCCATAATCCCTAGACTTTGTCTAACCTCCATCATGGCCTTGGCAGAGCAAGGGCTGTTGGGATGAATGGAATGCTGGAAAGGAGATTTATGGTGGTTAGAGATGCCAACACATGTGAAATCCACAAGCCTTGGAAGTGTCTAATTCTCTGCAGGCAGACCTTTTAACTGAAACTTTATCTACCTGAGGTCCATGTCCTCAAGTGAAAGAAAAATAAGTTGCTTATTTGGGGAAGTCTTTGCCCAGTTCACCTGGGATAATAAGGCCCTTGGATCACACATATCTCACTCTGCAGACACTCCGTGGAATGCAAGGCTGCAATGTAACTCACAGCCTTAGGCAGAAAAGAGGCAGCAGCAAATATTTTCAAGGTACAACCTGATCTTTTACATTTTTCAAAAGTCCGATTTTTTTTGTTATTTATTTTTTCTTTCCAATACAATCTTCAATTTTATCTGAGTAATTGCTAATAAAGATAAATGGAGGCTATGTTTGTTTGGAGTTCACCTAAGGGGCAGAGCCAAAGTGTAAATTCTTTTGCTATGGACAGTTTCAAAGGATTTTAATATTCCACATGACCTCCAACACTTTCCTCATACGGAGGGAGGTCTTGCCCTAGGCAGTATGTATGAAATGTGATGGCTAAACATCTGTTGTGGCGACACTCCAGATATCTTAGGGAAGGATTCTGAAAGCTCCAGCAATGGCTGTCAAGCCTAGCAGATGGCAGGATGGCTGTGGGAACAGACTGGTGATTCTAGAGTTGGTTCATATAAAACAGGCTGAAGAGGAAAAAAAAAAAAACAACAAGATGTAGCCACCTTGCAGCATTCAGACACTTCTCCGTAGACTAAGTTTTGAAAGGCTCCTCCAAGTATGACACCATCCACACTTCTGTGCCTTTTGAAGGGACAGTGGACTGAGTGGCTTCCTTGCTGGTGGGGAGCCAGAACTGGCAGCTTTGCAAGTGTCTGAAAATGTGTATCAAAGGAAAAGAAAATTATGGCTGATATTTATTAATAGTATGGTTCAAATCCTCTACATTTTTAGGGATTTTTTTGGTCTAGCTACTCTATCAATTGCTATGGGGGTGTGTGTTAAAAATCTCCAGCTATGGGGCTTCCCTGGTGGCACAGTGGTTAAGAATCCGCCTGCCAATGCAGGGGACACGGGTTCGAGCCCTGGGCCGGGAGGATCCCACATGCCGCGGAGCAATTAAGCTCGTGTGCCACAGTGACTGAGTCTGCGCTCTAGAGGCTGCGAGCCACAACTACTGAAGCCTGTGCAACTAGAGCCCGTGCTCCGCAACAAGAGAGGCCACCGCAATGGGGGACCCGCACACCGCAATGAAGGGTAGCCCCTGCTCACCACAGCTAGAGAAAGCCCGCGCACAACAACGAAGACCCAACGCAGCCAAAACTAAAAATAAAAAAAAAATTAAAAAAAAAAAATCTCCAGCTATGATTATAGAATTGTCTTTTCTCCCTTTAAGTGCCTATTTTATTGCATGTATTTTAAACTCTGTTATTAGGTGCATATACATTTATAATTATTATGTCTTTCTGTTGAATTATGAGAAGTCCCTCTTTTCCTGTGGCAAACTCTTTGTAATGAAGTCTGCTTTATCTAATATTATTATAGCTGCTCCAGCCTTATGTTTATTGTCTGCATGACACACATTTTCCATCCAATTCATTTCAACTGATCTGAATCCTTATGTTTAAAGTATATCTCTTATAGGCAATACATAGCTGGGTTTTACTTTTTATCTGTTCTGACCATCTCTGCTTTTTAAATAATAGTGTTGAATCCACCTGAATTTAATGTAATTATTGATATGATTGGATCTAGGTCTGCATTTTCCTATTCACTTATTGTTTGTCCCAACTAACGTTTATTATGTACCATTAAGAAAAGATACCTAAAGCTTGGAAATTAGGGAAGATGGATGTATGCCCTCTTAGAGTTATCATAGACCATTGTCTAACAAGCCCACCAAAGGCTCAGCTGAAGGCTAGGGGAAGATGACTTTGTTTGACTTGCTAATTACTATTAAGGGAGCTAGGGTGCAGAGAGGTTAGTTAACTTCTCAAGGTCACCCAGGAGTAAGTGCAGGAGTTCGAATTCAGAGCCCCAAGCCCATATATTTGATCACTTTACCATACTGCCTCCCACTGGTAATTGCCTCATTATTGAATTTATGGATAATTACCAGAGGAAGTAGGGAGGGTTATTGCTGCCTTTTGCTAGCTGTTGTTCCTGCAGATGGCATTTTCCGTTAAAGTGAAGGGCAGCTGTGTGGGACCTCAAGACACATGTGAACTAAGCCCAGGGGTCCCAGGGCAGTGAGGCTCAGCCTGACTGCATAAGGTGTTTGTTCACTCTGCTGATCGGGAACCCCTCGTGTGTACCACTGCCTAACACATGGTTAAGTGCACAGAAAAGAAATGCTGTTTCCAGGAAATATTGCTGAGCGTTCTGGTGACATGCATTTGTTTTTCTATTTCAATGGGGAAGTGGCGCTGAGGTGAAAGGAAGAGTAGTATGACCAGCCAGGAAAACACACTGATGTAGCAAATGTTAGTCATGTTTTAGCACTTCCTCATGAAGCAGTGTGACCTCTTGCCACTCAGACAGGCTCTTTCTTTAGATTTTTCTTGCTCATTCGACACAGCTGTTTGTTGTTTTCTTAAATGCTAAGCTTTTTATAGCTCTTCAGTTACTTATAAAAAGTATCAGTTATTCAGGCCATAGGAGTACTGGCTCAGTGCTGGTCTAATGAGCAGGCAAACACTGAAGGCATATTTTTGTTGCTTCTATTTTTTCCTTGTTCCCCCTGCCCTGCCCTCACTCTCACAAGTTCCCCCTTTGGACTCAAATGACTCCAGATTTTTGGAATTCACTAAAAAAGCAAACCACCAGTTGGTCTTTGCTGCATAAGAACAATTCGTTGCTGACTCACCTCCCTGCCTGTGTTAATGCTATTGGCTTTCCACCATTGCGTGAAGAGGAGATGAATGGGTGGGACCTGACCCCACAAGTCATGGCTTCTCCTAGGGGTTCACAAGGGACTCACACCTGTACAGATGCACCTGTGATCTCTACGGAGAAGAAGTCTCATCTTTGTCATGCAGAAGAAAAAAAGTCCAGAAGTTGGAGGGCCTTCACTGAGTAAGTTGGAACTGTCTCTGCAATCTGCATCCTTACAGAAAGCAGTTAGGACGAGTTACAGAAAGGATCCTGCTAGAATCAGAAGGAAGATACCACAAACCACAGTCAAAAACACAGAGAACATTTAAGTATTTGAAGAAATTGGATGGTCTCTCCTGGGCTTAGAGGCCTTTACAACGGTATGTGGCTTGTACACACATTCTACACGATAAACACAAAACTCTCAGTGAAACTGTTATGATCTTAGTGCAAGAAGATGTCACTGAACACAACATGGGGGAATTCTCTCAGGAGAGCCAAGGCTGAAAAAATCTGCATGTATGTTCTGGTATAGAGGTTCCCCATCTGTGAGCCCTAGACCCTGGGGGGTACTTGGAGTGATTGCAAGGGTCCTCAGCAAGCATTTTTAGTTGATTTAATGAATAACTGCCCTACATATATGTGTACTATTTTTCACAAGTAGGTAGAAAATGAAATGATTACTAAAATGTTAATTTAAATACAGTATCAAATTATTGGTGCTAAGTGTCTATCAACAGATAAATGGACAAAGAAGATGTGATATATATACACATTAGAATATCACTCAGCCATAAAAAAGAATGAAATAATGCCATTTGCAGCAACATGGATAGACCTAGAGATTATCATACTAAGTGAAGTAAGTCAGACAGAGAAAGACAAATATAATGTGATATTGCTTATATGAGGAATCTAAAAAAAGGGTACAAATGAACTTATTTACAAAATAGAAATAGACCCACAGACATAGAAAACAAACTTATGGTTACCAAAGGGGAAATGGGGGGAAGGATAAACTAGGAGTTTGGGATTAAAATATACACACTACTATATATAAAATAATCAACAAGGGCCTACTGTATAGCACAGGGAACTATACTCAATATCTTGTAATAACCTATAATGGAAGAGAATGTAAAAAAAGAATATATACATTTATACATATAACTCAATAATTTTGCTGTACATCTGAAACAAATACATTGTAAGTCTACTATAGTTCAATAAAAATAAAAAATAAAAATTATAATTCATTGGTTATAATTGTTTAATAATTAATTGATTATAATAATTTTTAATTAATTTATTTTTACCTTAATATAGCTTAGGTTAGAAGCTGCTGTTCTAGCAAGTGATTGGCCTCATATCCAGAATGTCTTACAAAGAAACTCCTTAGGAGCCACTGACTAATTATTTGGGTTGAAGAACATCAAATTATGGGTTTGTTTTCAGGAAACCATTCTCTCAGCTCTTTTTTCTTAGTACTGGAAGAGGTGAAGTCTTCCTTTTAGAAAGGAGGACAATTCATCTAGCATATTACCTGGGATGATTTTGCAGAAATGAGTCTTCCTTAAACGTGTTCTGAGGTGGCAAATAGACCTCATTCCAACCAGTGGTGACCTGGATTGATCTCAAGTGTCAATCTTGTAAAGGGTCTATTTATAGAGAAAATTATGTTTGTTTGTTTAGCTCAGTGGCTACGTATTTCAATCTCATGCTTTCAAGTGTCTATATAATAATCATATCATCATAATAATAACAATGACTAATATTTATTACATTACACTTAATACATGCCAGACACCATTCTTTTTTTTTTTTTTTATAATGACATTGTTTTTGTTTTTGTTTTTTTTTAAGTATTTGTTTATTTATTTATTTATGGCTGTGTTGGGTCTTCGTTTCTGTGCGAGGGCTTTCTCTAGTTGTGGCAAGCGGGAGCCACTCTTCATCGCGGTGCGCGGGCCTCTCACTATCGCGGCCTCTCTTGTTGCGGAGCACAGGCTCCAGACGCGCAGGCTCAGTAATTGTGGCTCACGGGCCCAGCTGCTCCGCGGCACGTGGGATCTTCCCAGACCAGGGCTCGAACCCGTGTCCCCTGCATTGGCAGGCAGATTCTCAACGACTGCGCCACCAGGGAAGCCCCAGACACCATTCTAAATACATGTGTTATCCCAACAAACCTTTGTTTATTATTATTGTTTATAATAATAATATTGTTATTTTCATTTTATACATTTCATACATTAAAGACATTAGACTCAGAGTGCTCAACAACCTGGCTTATCAGCACATATGTGCCAGAGCCAGGATTTGAATCCAGACTGTCTGGCTTTACCGCCAACACTCTAAACTACCATACTATATTCACTTTATGTCAAAATCTTACCTAAAGCTGAGATTTTTAAAAATTGTGAATTAACATTTTAAGGTATTTTCTTTCCCCTCATTTGATTTAGGATTTAATTTTTTTCTCAGTTGAAAATTATACTATTGTGTTTAAAAATCTCTCTCTCTCTATTTAGTAGACTAGCAAATGTACTCGTGGAAATTCACACATACCAGTTTTCCTAACTCTGTTTAATAAAACCTCTCATTTCTTCCTTGAGGACATTGTCTCAGGAGCTCTGTGGCATAAATGTGAGCATTTACATTTTCTTTCTGTGGCCTTAGTTCATTGATCTTTAAAGTGGGGCCACCTTTACTCTAAAACCATTATAAACAATTGTGAATTAAAGGAGATATATGAATGCCCAATAGGAACAAAAAAGATATTCAACATCATTAGTCATTAGGGAAATGCAAATTAAGATACCGAGATAACTGCTACACCCACCAGAGTGGCAAATATGAAAAAGACTAACAGTACCAAGTTTTGGTGAAAATGTAAAGCAACTAGAACTTTCATAATCTGCTGGTGGAAATGCAAAATGACACAGCCATTTTCAGAGAAACAGTCTGGCAGTTTCTTATAAAGTTAAATATATACTTCCTATATGATTCACCAATCCCATATCGAAGGTATTTACCCAGGGTAAATGAAAGCTATGTCCAGCACAAAGACCTGTACACGGGTGTTCATAGAAGTTTTGTTCACAATAGGCCCAAACTAGGAACAACCCAAATGTCCATCAGCTGCTGAATGGATAAACCACTTATGATATATCCGCACAATGGAATACTACTTAGCAATAAAAAGGAGCAAACTGCTGCTAGACACAACAACATAGGATGAATCGCAAAAGCAACAGACTAAGTGGAAGAAGCGGGACCAAAAAGACTACCTGCTGTGTGATTCCACTTATATAAACAACTAGAAAAGGCAAAACCATAGTGACATAAAGCAGATCTGTAGTTGTCAAGGTTGGTGGGCATTGATCATAAAGGGATTGAAGGAAATTTTGGGGATGAGACAAGTATTCTATATCTTGGTGGTAGTGGCAGTCATGTTTGTCAAAACTCATCAAGCTGCACACTTTAACTCACACCTCAGTAAAGCTGTTTGGAAAAAAAAGCGTACAGAGCTTTGTGACTGAGCTGTATATAATTGCAATTTGAAAACTCTATGTTTACCTTCTATTGAGTTCACCCTAACTCATTTCCCCCCACATTTAATAAAAAGGTTTGTGATTTAAAATGTTTTCTAATCTGTCATCTTAGGATTGAAGTTCTTTAACTGAAAAAAAAACTGGTGTTTTTTTTGTTTTTTTTTTTTTTTTTTTTTTTTATTTTTATTTATTTGTTTATTTATTTATGGCTTGTGTTGGGTCTTCGTTTCTGTGCGAGGGCTTTCTCTAGTTGAGACAAGCGGGGGCCACTCTTCATCGCGGTGCGCGGGTCTCTCACTATCGTGGCCTCTCTTGTTGCGGAGCACAGGCTCCAGACGCGCAGGCTCAGTAATTGTGGCTCACGGGCCTAGTTGCTCCGCGGCATGTGGGATCTTCCCAGACCAGGGCTCGAACCCGTGTCCCCTGCATTGGCAGGCGGATTCTCAACCACTGCGCCACCAGGGAAGCCCAAAACTGGTGTTTTGAATTCAATGTATTAACAAATATTCGGTGAAAAAAGGAAAGTTGAAATAAATTTGTTCATAATCAGAATAACTTTATATCATTTATTCAGTGACTGTAGAGTCCTTTAAGGGTCAATACATCTTTACATTCGTTGATCTACTGTCACATTGGATCAACTGTCGTGTGAAGACCTTTTTTAGAGTATTGGAATTTTTATGGTCCTAGGTGACAAACTGGTTGCTACATGAGCCCCCAAACACCAGAAATTCTCCGTGTAGAGAGGCTGAATCCAGGACCTACTCGGTAAAGTTTAAGACTGAATTGATTACAAGAGAACAATTGATTGAGGGCAAAATAATTGAATTACCCAGTTTGTATAGTAATTTTGCCTATGGGAACCAATGAAAAACTAGTAGTTTTTCCTGTCACCATACCTCCCAGGGCTATGAATATATTTCTACTCACCCCCACCTCCAGTCAAAATATATTTATTAGGGCTTTACTTTGAGCAAGGCATTGTGCTAAATACCATGGGAAATGCAAAGTTGCTTAAGCTATGGTGATTGTAGTCCTTTAAGTTAAACTTCTACACTTGGAAATTGGCTGAAATGTCTATAAAATTACATACAGATATTTATTTTTGGTTATTTCAGGTATAGGATTCAAAAGACATAGGTTCCAGAGTCAGAATATTTGAAAGTGCTGTGGTGTGCTAGAAAGGGCACATTCCCCCAGATACGTCTCCCACCAACCCGCCCCTTGGGCCTGCCATGGCGCTATTAGAGGAACGCTGTGTTCAGCATTCTCTTTTCCCTCCAGCCCTGATTCAAAGGTAGATCCCCTTGGAGAAAGTGATATATTAAATTGCAAATTCCTTAATCTTAACTAGGATTTTCAGTTATCTCTTTTTGGTGATAGAGGTAGCACTTGTTTCTCCTCTACTTAGAGACAATCTTTTTTTTTTTTAATTAATTTTCATTGGAGTAGAGTTGATTTACAATGCTGTGTTAATTTCTGCTGTACAGCAAAGTGAATCAGTTATACATATACATATATCCAGTCTTTTTTTAGATTCTTTTCCCATACAGGTCATTACAGAGTATTGAGTAGAGTTCCCTGTGCTATCAGTAGGTTCTTATTAGTTATCTATTTTATATATAGCAGTGTGTAAATGTCAATACCAACCTCCCAATTTATCCCTCCCCCCTTCCCCCTTGGTAACCATAAGTTTGTTTTCTACATCTGTAACTCTATTTCTATTTTGTACATAAGTTCATTTGTACCATTTTTTTAGATTCCACATATAAGTGATATCTTGATCAACTTATATTTTTTCTTAATACAAGCACCCAAAAGGCTTTGCAAAGCTTTATTTGCTTTATCCAATAATAGCTAAGAACAGGTGCATAGTGAATGGAGTTGTTACTCAAAGTGTGGTCCCAAACCAGTGTCAACATCACCTGGGAGCTTGTTAGAAACGCAAAACTTCAGAATCCACCTGCAGACTGATTGATCCAGAATCTACATTTTAACAAAATCCTGGGGCGTCCAGACCCCATCATAATGTTTCTTCCAACCCTGAAATTTTCTGCTTCTCTCTGCATACCAGTAGTATGGACATTTAAAGGCTTAATTCCTTCTGCTGGAGTATTTGGGGATACACTGAGGTTCAGGTATCTATCTGATCCCTTCTATTAGGGAGAGGAACCATTCAACAGGTTTCCTCTGAGATCTCTCCAGGTGTTTACTTACCTCTTGTAGTTCAATAAACATCTTTGTAAGTAAGAGGAAGAAATTGCAGGTATCTGAAAAGCTGTGCACACAGTCAAAAGGGGCTCAGATTATGACAGCGTGCTCTGCAACACTCTTCATTGAATAAATGTTAAATGAAAATAATAAATGCTTGGAAATGGCTTTTGCATGTCCCCGGTAACAAATACATGTAATCATCTCAAAACACCTGTTGTTTTATTCCTACCTCGTTCCTATATGGATGACTGTATTTACTCACTGAGGTGTGCGAGGATTACTTTAATGGCTGAATCTATTTCTTCCAAGCTCTGGCTGACATCTGAGTGTAGACTTTTCTTCTTCACACTTGAGGTACAAGCTGACTAGCATCCTGGGAGGGTGCCCTCTGTCTCTCTGTCCTTTCAGAAGCTGCTTGTCCACAGAGGTGCCCTGCATCTTCTGTTGTAAGAAGCCACTCAAAAACCAGGGAAAGTAGAGAGGGAGTGAGAACAGGAGTCAGGAGACAAGGCCCTGGAGAAGTCATCTGACCTCCTTGAGCCTTAGTTTTCTGACCTGTAAATGGAAGGATGGGACCAGGCAATGTGTGAGGTCTCTTCCAATGCTAAACGAAGGAGAAGTAGACTAGGAGTTAGATTTGTGCAATCATGACACCCCTTCATATGCATTCCCCTATGTCCTCATCACAACTCTAAAACATCCCATTTTACAGATGAAGAAACTGAGTCCAAGAGAGGATGTGACTGCCTCCATTTCACCCAACTCAGATGGCAGGGCCTGAACTCAGGACTCAAACCCAAGCATCCTCACTCCAAGTCTTTCCCACCACACCTCAGCCATCACCAACGCGGGCCATTTGCTTTGCTGGATCATTTTTTTAAGACTGGACCAAGGTCAAACTCTCCAAATCTACCTGCTGCTATAAGAAGGCTAAAAGAAAGTAGCTTAAAAATAGTCTCATGCAGGTGTTCAGCAGTAGAAAATACACAACAAATTTGGATTCTATTTGGACATTCTGAAGTGAGCAAAAAACTTTTCTAAACATTGCCTCTGTAGTGTCAAAAGTCCCCTCATGAGGTGGGCAGAAGCAAGTACTGCTAATGCCATTTCAAAGGGAGAAAAACGGAGGCAGAACAATTAAATGACCTGCCTAAGATTTCTCAGTCAGAAGTGGACAATAGTTGCAGTTGCCCAATATTTCCATTATCTTTTGTTCTCATCTATCTGCTTGTCCTGCCTGCAGCTATCATGCTCCCTGTTCTCACGCCCAGGTGTAGCTGTCCCCAGCTGGGGGCCCCAGAAACTGAGGAGAGGGTTGCGATGTCTGTGAGGGAACGACTAGGAAAGTGCAGAATGGAACGATCTATGGATATCCCAAGGCTTTGATGACACAGGAAAGAATCTTTACATTCCATCCTAAACATCATCAGATTTAAATATTTTATCAGCTGGCAGCTAAACCTTCTCAAATTTTTGGCCCTGCTAAAAACAGGTACTTACTTATCTGGAGTTTAATTACAAATATAGCTTTGTTCTGCATGGATAAAATGCAAAAAAGTGAAGAACAGTTAGCTAGAGTCAGGGCAAGTGAGAAAAACAGCTGCTTCCTTTTTTTGTTTTGTTTTGTTTTCATTTGCGATAGTCATAACACCCAAGTAGCAAAGAGTCTAAGAGGGTAATTTAGTGTTGTGGTTAAGACTGTGGGTATCAAACTGTGTTTGCATCTTAGCTCTGCCACTTATTAACCCTTTGACCCTGAGAAAGTTACTTCTCAGGTCAGTTTCCTCATCTGTGAGATGTGGAGAATCATGGAAGCTACCTCCTAGGGTAGTGAGGGTTAAATAAGTTAATACCTGCAAAGTGCTTATAGCAGAGCCTGGGTAATAGTAGGAAGTCAACAAATGTCAACTATTATTGTAATTGTCTTTAGTGAGGAGGGAACAGTTAAACTTTTGTTTTTATTTAGTTTAAACTTAGTACTAACATACAAGTGAATTCTAACGCACCAAGTAAGGAACATAGATCATTAACTGAGAAATTCTATATGGTTGCCCAAATCAAGAGGTGAGTTTTAGATGGGCTGGGAAATAGCCAGTCCATTTGAGATGACCAAGCATAGAAGATAATACGAAGAAATGGTTGAAACAAATAAACTAATGTAGGATTAGTAGCTTAATCTATCGTAATGTCTACAGTCTGAAGTGATGGAATGGTGACAAATGATCAAGAGCCTTCTTGAAATCCAGAAAGAGAAATCAGTTTTAATGCACTGGAGAAATACACTGTGTTTGGTCACAATAGGTTGTATAATTATGGGAAGGACAATTCCTCCATGGCAAATAAATAAATGTCTAGTCTGGTTTATACATCAGTTTCTAATGTGTAGAGTTAGTGTGAGTCAGTTCCCCTCATTCTAGTTAGTTAACTCTGCATGAACTAATAAATTCAACTTCTGGAGCCAGCAATACTGACCCCTTGGATTTGGCGAATTCCCCAAGCACTGCAGCCTGTGGGGTCTGGCAACTGAAGTCGTTTTACTTCTTTTTGGTAAATCTCTCATTAGATATCAGAGTTTAAAAGAACAGGATTCCTGGGCTTCCCTGGTGGCGCAGTGGTTAAGAATCCGTCTGCCAATGCAGGGAACATGGGTTCAAGCCCTGGCCCGGGAAGATCCCACATGCCGCAGAGCAACTAAGCCCGTGCGCCACAACTACTGAGCCTGCATTCTAGAGCCCGCAAGCCACAACTACTGAAGCCCACGCACCTAGAGCCTGTGCTCTGCAACAAGAGAAGCCACCACAATGAGGAGCACAGCAACGAAGAGTAGCCCCCGCAACTAGAGAAAGCCCACGCAGCAACGAAGACCCAACGCAGCCAAAAATAAAAGAAAATAATAATTAAATAAATAAATTTATTAAAAAAAAAAAAAGATCAGGATTCCTATTTCAGTCCTACCAAAGTCATTACACCTACTACTTTTTATCAGGAAAGACAAGAGTGCTCTAGATGCCTGTGTGGGAGAGCTAAAGTTACAAAAGACTATACTAAAGATAAATATTATACTTAAAAGGAAACGCTCCTCAAACACGGTGAGAAGTGACAGAGTGTGGAATTGACTGGAAAGTGATCAAAACAAGCAAACTTCTCAGAAAGATCCAAATGACCCCTGCATGTGAATTTCAATAATGCACAATTGCCTGTAACATGCGTGGACCCCCTCTTGGTTCTATCAAAGCAGTTCCTGGGCCACATGAGGAAAATAGTTTCATTACGTCACCATCATCCACTGTTGTTCACCTAAAAACTTATTTTCCAGAGCTCACCCTGTTCACCATGCATGGCTCTGATTTTTGGTAGTTCCAAAAACTCGAAACTAGTTCCAAGAAGCTAAAGACTGTGCCAAAGCAGGGTCAGAGGACTGTATCACACGGACAGAGGTGACCCAAAGGCTGAGCATGTCTTTAGGCAGGGTCCTTTATCGGCAAAGCCTCTCAGGCGCCTGGCCTGATGGAGTAACGCACACAGTGGGGTGAGTTCTAGTGTGTTTGCAACAGAGCCCAGCGGCTGCTAAGTGCATGCATTCTTGGAGCCTGCCTTCTGGGTTCTAATCTTGACTCTGCCAGTTCCTGGCTGCATGACCTTGGGCAAGTTCCTTAGACTCCTTGTATTTAAACTCATCTGAATAGGGGTTTAAATCTCACAGGTTGTTAGGAAGATTTAGGTGGTTAATACATTTAAGGTGTCTGGCACATAGTTAGCATTATTTTAGGGTTGATTACTGTGACATAATCAACCATCTTTGGTCCCATCTTGTCAGAGCCTGTTGCTTCCTCTGCCATCCTGGGATGTAATGGGAAAAGGTGCCTCCCCCCCCCATCCTCGAGGAGCCCCCGACTTCCCCCAGCGGTAGCCCTGCTCTGGAGCCCCAGGGGTTGATTTTGTACTTTCTTCTTTCTCTCTTTTTGCCTTCTCTGCTTCCCTCTCCCTTTCTCTCTTCTGTATCTCTCTCTGTCTGTCTCATCTATCTTTCTTGAGACATGCGTGAGAATTAATAATGAACTTGACATGTATCTTTTTAGTTTTATGGGCTCTGTGATGGATATACGTGCTTATTTGTTTATTTGGTTTTATAATTCAGGAGACTTATAAAACGTCAGGGACCATATGTTCTATTTGTTTTAGTGTGACAGTGGTAGATAGCACAGTACTTCATGCTGTGTGAATATTTGCATCTCAGAAGTATTAGTATTTGCAACTTGTAAAAGACGGTGTTTGAAAAAAAACCTCTTTTGAGTGAAATTTACCATTTCAAAATATCTACTTCCAAATTTTGAGGAAGAAAACAACTTTTGAAACTGAGTGCAGTTTAAAATTTGTTTAAAACAACTTTTGAAACTGAGTGCAGTAAACAAAATTTTTATTCATGCGATGTCTAAAGCAAAAGTAATTTTTAAAAATAAAATGTTAGGGACAAAAACCACATTTCTACGTATCATTATAGACATGGTCACAAGGCCATGGTTAAGGCCAATCAAGTGATCTAATTGTTTCAACAGTGCTAAAGGATTTACAGTAATCTTCAAGATCAGGGCTGTGCTAGTCTGAACTTCCCCTTTCCCACCTCCACCCCTGCTTCCTTCTCTCCCTCCAAGCAGTTGCGTACTATTGTGTTTGCCAGATTGAAGTTATGTAGGAAACGGTTCAAGTGGGAGCCTGGGTTCAAGTCTTAGGGTAAGATTACATGTGAACATTCGTGGGGGTGTCTTTCTGTAATTATCCTTTGTGCATTTTATAAAACCACTGCTGGCTTGGGAATGACTGACAGCCTTGACTCACTGGAGGTTAGCAAGGAAGAGTGTGTGTTTATAAGGTTCGGGTGGAATTGCTCAGGGAGAGAGCCCCCTGGGGAACATGGCACCACTTTGCCCGTCTTCTGTCTACTGAAAGACCTTCATTAGGCCTTCAGAGTTGCTCACTGACATTGACCTGGATGACATATTAAAAATCCAGCTTAACCAATGTGTTGTGAAATGAACTTGGACAACAAGAAGGTATACAGCCCCCCAGATTTGATTATTCAAAGCCCTGTAGATACACAGAGGGCAGTGTGATAGATGAGGGATGCCAAGCCCTATATGACGATCACTTACACAGAGCAGGCATCTGTGTCCCAGGAACACTGTACTGTTCGGTTAGATAAAAAGAGAAGCAAGAACATATGCAGTTTATCTTTTTTTCCCCAGTGCATCCAAGTTGCTAATTTTTATAGTTATCGAAAAGAAAATATCAGCTTTCTAGTGGGCAGGAAGATTTGTGCTTGAGTTAAGAAAAAAAGAACTGAGAGGGAAGACAGGGTTTTATCTGCGCCTTTATGGTGGGGTTAATGTTTTCCAAACCACTGACAAGTTACTGTGCAAAATCTCCAGGTGTGAGTGTTGGGGGTTACTATTCTGGCTTTACAGACTGCCATGGAGAGTACTTAAAAGTTGTCTGCCAGGCAAGTAATCAGCTAGGGATTGGATTTCGTGGGGTGAGGGATCCTGTGATTAAGAAGGGAAATGGGACAAGACAGAGAAATCACCTGGAGTGGTGTAAGGAAGGAGCAGGACTGGTGAGAGCCATGCCAGGTAGACTATGACAGTCACTGGTTCCCTTTAGGATTAGAATCTACTGGATAAAGGACGGGGCGGAGATCCTGGGAGGTCGCCACCACCTTCTGTGTGCCAGCCTAGATTTGGTTGGAGCTACTAGGAAAACAGTACTTTTGGTCCGGTCAGTGTGAGTTGCCTGGACCTCAGAGTTGGTTTTTGTTTTTGTTTTTTGGTGGTAGGGATGGGAGGTTCCCTTTCTCCTCTCTAACCTGATCCCCTTTTCCTAATCCATCTTATCTCTCTGTGAGCCTCAGTTTCCTCATCTGGAAAATGGTATAATAGCTCTGGGGAAAATTAAATCAGCCACTGCCTGGTATAGAAGAGGCATTCACTTAACACCCATTTCCCTTTCTCTCCTTTCAAAACTGCTATCAGAGGAAAAACCTATAGGGTTTTTTAATGACATGGCATCTGGGGTCATTAGCAAAGGATGTCAGAACACACAATTCCCCTGCTCGGGCTCAGTGCTCAGGGGAGCCCTTCAGCTGGGCACGTTGGCTGCCATGGAAGGAGGGGTGGTGGCCACAAAGTGCCAGCTTTTCACTCCCACCTCCCAGGGCCGCTGAATGGGCCCCTCACTTGCCTTCACAAGGCGGGTGTGAGGACCCGCTAATTAGCACACACAATGTTTGGCAAAGCTGAGCCCAGATAAGGGCATGAGACAGCCGTCATTTTGTCTAGGTGACAACACAAGACCACCCATTTTCCAGAAGACAGTTAAACCTGTTTCTCGGATCATAAATGTTGACAAGTACAGTCACCAGAAAGAGTTGGTCCAGTTTATTCTTAGACCTGGGTTTAGGCACGGCTTTTGAGCTGTGCTCTCCTCCTTCTCTCCCAGGGAGTGGGAGTAGGGGAGAGGTGGTGATGTGTAGCTCTGACAAACTGCAATTTGGGGGGTGTGTGTGCGTGTCTGTGTGTGCGTGTGTGTGTGAGAGAGAGAGAGAGAGATTTTCCACACTAAAGCCGGTGTTCCCAATCCCCCATCCTCTGGGAGGGGGGCTGGTCCTCTTAATAACCCTCCCCCATAGAACTCAGAAGATGTAGACGGGAGAATTTGCTTCACTTCCCTCCCCCCAGTTAGAGGGCTGCTTGACTCAAATATCTCCATCTTGGCAATTTCCTGCACACAGTTTCCATTAAATGACAAGCTTGGATGACTGCTTCAAACATCCTGCCTCGAAGAACTTCATTTAAAAAAGCATAAAAACTTTGCCTGGACTGAAAACTCTGTAGGCGACAAGGGAATGGGGATAATGATTTTAGTTTACAGCTTCAGATATGGTGAGAGCTTGTTTGTTCTCCTTTGTTGCTCTTTGATGGTGGTTGGAAAGCAGGTGTGGGCTGTTCTGCGCACCAAGCAGAGTCCACACGGGAAGCGGGGGATCTGGGGGTGGGATTGATGGGTGAACTGTGGCATGTGAAAGAAATTGTGCCCTGACTGACTGAATTCCGTGCAAGGTTCGTTCAGAAAAGTCATTTCCTTCAATCACTCAGATCAAAAAGCAATTATCTTTGGAACACCCACCCTGCCATTCATAAAAGCACAGACTTTGCTTTCACACAGAAGCTTACCTTGGCTTCTCCCTTTCATGAGTATACTGACTTCTCCCTTTCTACCTAAAATGGCTGTGTTGGCAGAAGAGGTGAAAAAACAGTATGCCCTAGGCCAGCAGCAAATTAAAACGACCCCAGAAAAATACGGGTCTACATCCTCCATTGATCGATGAGCGTTTCTTTTTGTGACTGGCTTGATATTAGCTAGAGAACATGCGTTTAAAAAAACCCACCAAGCAAATGCTTTGGAATTTGATTCCCATCTAAGAGGAAACCTTCACTGAAACACTAACTGTACATTTCGAATGTGGTTTAAAACCCACCATCTGTCCAGGAGTGATGATACACCAGTGGAAATCTAAGATCTTGTCTTCAAAAATGAGGTAGGTTCTGACACTCCCACCCCCTCCCCACGTTGAGGTCTCCTTCTTCACCTTTAATCCATTAGTCACAACTGCCTCGTGTTGAAAGGTGTTCCTGTCCTCATGCCCTAATGGAGAATAAGCAAATTTCTAAACTCCTAACCTGAGCTAAGGCTGACGACCAGCCTCTTTGTTTCCCCAGCTTGGGACCCAAGGAGTGGTAAATTCAAGCTGAGAGTTAACCAGCAAACATTGCTATAGTCGTAGCTATTATAAAGTAGTGTAATATTTCTCCATCGGCTGGTAAATCGCTGTGCTCTGAGCCCCTTGGGTATCCCTCCGTTGCCCTCCTCTGGGACCTCCTGGACCACCCCCCAGGATGTAGCAGCCAAACGGCTAACACCTGGTGTAGCTGGGCCTTCAGGGCAACTGGCTTGGTTGTTGGAACCCCTTTTCCTCCCAGTTGTGAACTAATTTGAATAGCACCCCTGCCTTGCATTCTTCATGTTGAAAATGACGGATCATACATCTACCTTCAAGATCTCATGAAAACTCTTAAATTTTAGGGTGACGTCAATAGTCCTTTTCTTCTTGGGTAGAGAAAGAGCCACTAATTAGACATTACTCCTAGGAATTTGTCTCAGTTGACACACTTAGCTTCTTTCCTCTTGTTCAGCTGGGGTTTGATCCCTAGGGATGCAGGCATTTATTCAACAATTTAGACCAGTTAATTAAAACCTCATGGCCTCTGTAAATACAATTCTTCCTCCGCAGCACCAGAACACTCGGTATGCATGCATGGTAGGAGAATTAGAAAAAGCACAAAGGTATAGGAAAAAATGGAGGTGGACCATCCCTTTATATTGCTGGGGGCCTTCCAAGTGAAGGCAAACTGTGAAGCATGAGGAAGTCCCCAGAGTGGCTGTGACCTTGGACTTGTTACCTCAGCCCAACTCTGGCCAAACTCTCACACCACTTGGAGCTGGAGATCAAGTCTTTTCAGGGGCTTTCCTCACTGAATTCTCCTCATGGAAAGCATAGGGTCTGCTGGCTGTGCAGATGGCTCTTTATTTCCTCCGGACCATGCTCTACAGTGCTGCTGCTTGCTGCTTTGTTTGTGTATGTTTGCATATTTGAAGAAATATATTTTATTTATATATGTGACTATAGTATAGTCCTACACACTAGTGTAGGACAAGCTATTCTAAGCCTTGAGAACATTTTTAAACATTAAAAGTTAAGAGACTTTGAAGTTAAGTAAGTAAATAATAACAATAAGGGAGTGGTTACGGTATTTGGGGGATATATATGCTTCCAATGTCACATGAATAGGAGGGAATATTAGAGGCAGAGCAAAACTTGGACCTAAATGAGCTTGGTTCATTGCTGGTCCACCAGCCAAACCAAAGGGCAAGGCTGTTAGAACAATTAGGCACAGTGTTTTTAAGCTTGGGAAGTTTAGAAATTCTTCAAAGAAAAAAAATCCTCTGGAGTCCCAGTATTAATCTAGAATAATGTTATTTATATGTGTAAAGCAAAAAGGAGACATAAACTCCTGCTTAAAGCTCTTATACAATTCTAAAACAAAATTGATAAATTAAGTAAAAATAAAAGTAAATGTAAAGAAAATTTAAATTCACACCATTAATTCATACTGACAGATGAGATTTTGCTGAGCACATAATGCCTCTTGCCATGGAATATGGTGTTTTCCACTATAATACACATTCTTTTGAGTTCAGTGTTTCTCTACCACTGCAAGCTTTTGGGAATGACTCAATTCTCCCACTCCTTTTCTCTCCTAAAAATCCACCACCGGGGCTTCCCTGGTGGCGCAGTGGTTGAGAATCTGCCTGCCAATGCAGTGGACACGGGTTCGAGCCCAGGTCTGGGAAGATCCCACATGCCGCGGAGCAACTGGGCCCGTGAGCCACAACTACTGAGCCTGCGCGTCTGGAGCCTGTGCTCCGCAACAAGAGAGGCCGCGATAGTGAGAGGCCCGCGCACCGCGATGAAGAGTGGCCCCCACTTGCCGCAACTAGAGAAAGCCCTCGCACAGAAACGAAGACCCAACACAGACAAAAATAAATAAATAAATTAATTAATTAATTAATTAATTTTAAAAAAATCCACCACCGTATAGCATATTGTGATAGCATTTGGACTTCAGTACACGTGAACACATCATTTATGTATCCAGGCTCCTTTTTTTTCCCCTCTTAGCTCTGAAGTTCAAGTAGTATTGGTTACTATGTGACTATAAATACACAGGCAAACACAAACCTTGAAATCATAAGGCATTTTTTGGTAATAATTAAAATAATGACTAACATGTATAAAGTCCTTACTGTGTACCAGACACTGCTCCAAGTGCTTTATATGTTTCAATCCATGTAACCCTTACTATTACCCTATGAAGTAACCTTATTGTACAAATGAGGAAACTGAGGTGCTGAGTATTTCCAAGGTCACACAGCCAGTAAAGGCAAAGTCGGGATGTAAGCACAGGCAGTCTGCTTAACCACTATGTTCTACAGCCTCTCAAAGGTAACCATAACCCACAATATGCTTATATTAATTTTTCATGAAATATAATAAAAATGCAACACAAAAGTTTCTCCCAGAGAGCTCTAGGACCTCTGAGAAATCATCTGTGAGCCCCAGTTTGAGAAACAGTCATTTAATTCTCTACTCTCGAGCTCTTTACTATTTCTAGACGTCATTACAATATAATGTTCTTTAATTCTTTAAAGTATAAAAATATGTCCTGATTCTATCCATGATTACCTTAGTTAACCATCAAGGCTACAGCGCTGTATTAATTAATTAGTATAAAAGCCCTGCTAGTAATAGAGGTGATAAAAGGAGTGACATGTAGACACATTAAAATGTACTTATCTACATAGTCCTAACAAGGGTGAGAAATTATAGATAAGCATGGATTTAGTCTCATTGCTTTTTAAAAAAATTTTTATTGATTGATCGATTGATTTTTGGCTGCATTGGGTCTTCTTTGCTGTGCGTGGGCTTCCTCTAGTTGTGGCGAGCGGGGGCTACTCTTCGTTGCGGTGCGTGGGCTTCTTATTGCTGTGGTTTCTCTTGTTGCGGAGCACGGGCTCTAGGTGTGCAGGCTTCAGTAGTTGCAGCACGTGGGCTCAGTAGTTGTGGCTCACGGGCTCGGTATTTGTGGCACACAAGCTTAGTTGCTCCGCGGCATGTGGGATCTTCCCGGACCAGGGATCAAACCCATGTCCCCTGCATTGGCAGGCGGATTCTTAACCACTGTGCCACCAGGGAAGTCCCAGTCTCATTGCCTTTGATAGGAATGGTGATGAGGGTGAGTGCTCTGGGATGAGTGGTACTAAACTCTGAGCAATACCAGGACAGGGGTAGTTGGCTGAAATCTTGAAAGGAAAAGCTGGGAGCAGAAATCCACCCACACCCACTCTGCTCTGGGGGTGGCAGCTGGCAGAAAATTCTGGAGACAGTGATCCAAAGTTGTAATTAATCTGGACTTTCATGGAAGTTTTTAAGAAACCTGGGAGTAGCAGAGTGGGAAGGTTAAAGAAACAAGCATAGAAGATCACCTTAGCCTTTTGTCCTTGGTTTATATTTGTAACCTAAATACTGCATCCAGGTGGGTATTAGTTCAAGTTTATTTCTCACTTGTCTGTGTCTTCAACAGGTTCGTCTGTGTCATTGCTGTCCGCTGCCTTAGATCGTGAATGAAGACAAACTGAGGAATATGTTGAACCTATTCCACCCATCACAATACCATCAAAAGACACACCAAAGCACTTCTGAATGATGAATCAGACTTATTTACTGACCACCTACCATGTGCAAAGCCCTCTGCTAGCTGTGAGTGGATGAAAGGATGAGTTACCTAAGGTTCCTGCTGTCAAGTAAGTTCCCAGAGTAAGATAATAAATGGTGCATGTGAACAGAACAGGTTGTAAGGCCAGCCATTCATAGCATGGTGGCTGGGCTCTTGGGTTGTAGACTGGAACCACTTCCAATATCAGCTCTATCCACTGGCTGGGTGTCCTTGGGAAAGCGGACCAAGCTCATTTTTCTCATCTGTAAATGGAGATGATGATGATCATAGTACCCATATCATAGGGCTGTTGTGACGACTCGAGGTGATGCGTGTACAATGCCTAGTATGTTTGCTGTGCAGACCCTAGTTTATCAAATAAGAACTTGCAGTCTCTGAGGCTCTGCTAACGATGACCACATCTGCGCAAGGGTGTGGTTTGGATTTGGTCCGAGTCACCGCAGCATGACCTTCTATTGCAAGGGGAGGAGAGGCGCTCTGGAGAGGCAGCGCTGGTTTGGTGGTGCCTGGGGTCAGTGTCTGCGTCTACCACTGCCCTCTACTGGAGACAGTGAGCACAACAGATGTCTAAGGAACACCCAACCTACCTTGGTTATTATTCTCTTGTTCCAACACCCTGTGTTTATAAAGAAAAGTCTCCTTTGTTGAGAGCTTTACAGCCCATCTGAGCTAATTTTTTCTTCTTTCAGATACTTAAGAGCCAGAGAAAATTCTATTGTCTGCCAGCCTCAGCTCCTCACTTGCTTTTAACTAACGTGGAGTCTGGGCATGTATTGATTTTTCTGCTTTTCTCTGACTGCACTCATCAGTCATTTTATATTACTGGAGAGTCCATTAGCAATAAAAAATAAAGGATGGGAGTTACAAAACCATTAGAGAAACTTACTCTCTGTACCTTTGAGGTGAGGGAAACAATTAAAAGCACGTCATCTTATAAACATTCTAACAGAATTATTAGAAAAGTGAGTAAACCCAGGATGTGATTATCAAGGGATGAAATGAAATCCTCCTTAGAAGTCAACTGGAAGGGAGTGCCCCGACGTTCCACAACGTTGTAGTAGGCATGGAGCTCAAATGCTGTACGTGGGTGAGATGAAAAGAAGATTAGCTACTAGAATAAAGGAACATTACACAACAGCGATTCAGCCCTAGGCTCACGCATGAATGAATTTCAGAACTATGATGGCAGAGCTAAGAGGAGAGAAAGGAGGAGATGAAATGGAAAGGGAAGAGGTGACTTTGAAATTTAGTAAGCTGGAGAAACAAAGCCACGTCTCCACTCTTGTCCAGTTGTACAAGATGGTTACTGAAATTCACTGAATTCTCCACTGGGAGCTGAGAGGGGGTGAACAAAGCAGGAGCAGACTCTGTGGATTTTGATGCTTGTTGAGTGGAGAACATAAGAAGATGCAGGGGTCCTCACGCTCCCTCGGGGGGTGCGCACCATTGTGTGTAAGTGACCAGCAGCATTCTTGGCACGTGTGGGTCCTCAAAAGATGTGAATTCCCTTGCTCCTCCCTGTAAGCGGGAGAGTGTGTAGAATTTATAGTGAATATTATGAATACAGTGAATATCAGGCTGCATTTAACTTAATTTCCTTTTATTTTCATGGCTTCCAAGAGTACACAGTTTTCACACTAAGGGTTATTTGGACATTTATTCTCTCTAGATGAGCATTAAGTATATATTCAGTCGTCTGACCCTCTTTGGTCCAGAAAGCAATAAACACTTCCACAAAACCCTGCTATAGGTGGCAAAATTTATGTTTTGTTTTCTCATCCTTACACAGACAGCAAGTTGTTTGGCGTTGTACGAGGTTTTTCTACCTATTGTAAAGTTGCTCTGTAGTATGTTTTTCTTTTCCCTTCCTGATTGTAATTTATTGTCTATAAAGAGTATAACAATAATACTGGGAATAATTTTAAAAATTCACAATTCTACTTCTCTAACATTTGAAGTATTTATATTTTCCATGCTCTTTCCATCTTTACCCTTATGCATATTTTACTTTTTACATAGAATCTTGCATTTTGTTTTTTCACTTGATGCTATTTTATATACATTTTAATGTGGTGTCATGGCAGTCATAATTATAATATTTAATGGTTGCAAAATATTTCATTAAGTTTATGGCTCATAATTTTCTGAGTCAATTCTCTATCAGAGGCATGAAAGGTTTTTTACTATCTGTTTGTTTTACCATTATAAATAATATCATCATGGTTACATAAGTAGGTTTTTTTCCCTCCACTTGAATTATTTCCTCTGAATAAATTCTCAGGAGTCGGGTTATTGTGCTCGAGGTACACCTCCAATTATTTTCCTGAGAGGTTGTATTTTATTTTGTCAGAAGCAGTGAATGAGACTAATCTCGCTTATCCTCTTAACAACATTAGATGCCGCTGGCCAGATACTCTCTCCCTTAGGGTTCCCTAGCTGCCATCCTATTCAGTTTTTCATGTACCTCTCTGGCTATTCTTCCTTGGTCTTCTTTGGGGTCTCCTCTGCCCCTACCTTTTCCTTCAATGTTTGTGTCCACGGGGCTTAGGCCTGGGCTGTCCGCTCTTCTCATTTTTTACATTCCCTTTGGAACATCTTATGCCCTGTACAGTGGGCTTTAATTACTGTATCATTAGTCACACCATGTCCCTGTACACCAGACTCATATATCCAAATGCCAAAAGGAATCCTGGTCTCCCAGTCTCCAGCCTTGTTCTTTCAAAACCTTTCTCCATACTATGCCAGAGTAGTCTCCCAACACGTAAGTTGGATCTTGTCACCTTCTGTGAAAAAAACCCTTCAGTGGGTTTCTGTTGCTCTTAGGAAATAACTGAGATTCCAAAACAAGGATGCTAAGACCATTCTGGTACAACCCCTGCCTGTTTCTGTCCACTCTGTGCTCCTGCCGTTCCCCTGTATGCACGATGGTCTCCCTTTATCTCTGTGCCTGTCAGCACTCTTCTTCTTTCTCTTTGTCTGGCTGACCCCCGCTCATCCTTCACGTCTCAGAGAGGCCATTCCTGGGCGCTAGGTTTCTCTGTTATATGTTCTCCAAACCCCTTTCCCAGTCATACCACCTGCTGTGCTTTAATGAGACCTGTTCCCAAGTGCATCAATTCCCCAGCGCCCCTGGCCTGCCCTGCGCAAGGTCAAGCACCCCCGAAGTCCAGACAAAGCTCCCGGCAGCAGGCGCTTGCAGTAAGAGGCACTGGGTGTGCACAGGGCACGTGGGCCCTGAAGGCCTACGGATGAGGCACCGGCAGCCTTGGCCCCCATCCACCTCTTACGTTGCTCAGATCCACTCACGCTTCATATTAAATTCACTCTGGCCCATCGCTGATTCTTCAAGGTGATGGCTTACTTCACACTCAGCTGGTTTTCTCTCAATTCCTTTAAATGAAAAACAAACAAAAAAGATGTACAACAGGGAGGTTGGTTGGACAAACTACAGTCCCTGATGCTACCCTGAGGCATGATTTTTTTTTTTTTTTTTATTTTTTTTTGGCTGTGTTGGGTCTTCGTTTCTGTGCGAGGGCTTTCTCTAGTCGCGGCAAGCGGGGGCCACTCTTCATCGCGGTGCGCGGGCCTCTCACTATTGCGGCCTCTCTTGTTGCGGAGCACAGGCTCCAGACGCGCAGGCTCAGTAGTTGTGGCACACGGGCCCAGTTGCTCCGCGGCATGTGGGATCTTCCCAGACCAGGGCTCGAACCCGCGTCCTCTGCACTGGCAGGCAGATTCTCAACCACTGCGCCACCAGGGAAGCCCCCTGAGGCAAGATTGATGCTCACCGGCTCAGATGGCAGTTTTGCTGGTCTAGGTTGCTGGTCCTGTGGGGTAACCCTGAGATCCCCCCGCCGCCCAAGAATCCTAGTCTCTCCGGTGACCAGGTTTTTGTCAGGCTCTGATTGCATCCGGTTATTGTGCCTTTAAGGAATAAGAAGCACAAAACTCCCAATCAGGTCACTTAGATAAGTGACTTAGACCACTTAGATACGTGAGAAGAGGGGCCACTTCTGCCCCCTATTCAAAGTGTCCAAGGTATACTGTGCATCTTAAAGGAAGACTTTGTGCCAAAACTGGCACAGAACGTGGGCCCTGTAGAGGCCTTTCTGACCCTCCCCAGCTGGCAGCCTCCAGGCTGTGCAGTGTACGGAAGGGACACTGGATCCTGAGGTCGTGGGCCATCGTGGCACCTCCTTGGCTGTAAAGTGGGTCCCTGGGTCAGAGGAGATGGGTTGTGTGATCTCAAGTCTGCAAATCAGACACTCTGGAAGGTGTCAGATGGTGGGGCAGGCCAAGGCGTTGCGGGCAGGAAGACGCACCCGTATCAATCTCAGCAGGGACAAACTACTGCCCTACCCCACCCCGGGGGGTGAAATCAGCTTTCGACTAAGCGGCTGGTTTTTTCCTCCAGGGACGGTATCGTATCAGGTCCTCATGTTGGTTTCCGCTGGTGACAGATCAGACACTCGGCAGCACAGCAGCCAGATCAGCCTTGGTGCTTGACCTTTCCACCTGCTGCTAATTGCTCTCTTGTCACTCTCTTAGGTACCTGACCATAAGCAGGCAGGGACCTATGTGTTAATGAGACGTCTCAAATGATCTTTATTCCCAAACTAGGTGCTCTTATCTCCAAAGCGGCTCTCTCTCTTCCAAGGGTCATTTTCCCAGATGCGCTTGGGATTCAAGCTGACGGATCACGTTGTACTTCACACAGGCTGGCAAGAAAAGATTTGGATCAAAGCAAAACTAAAACTAAAACATTTGGGGAAAGAGGTTGGAAATCCTGCCCTGGAGGAACAAACTGCCGTGGATGGGTCAGGGAGGAGGGGCAGGTGCCCCAGAACACAGTTCTAGTTAGTCACTAGTCTGCTGATAAGCAGATATTTCTGAAGACCCATTTTGGCAAAAAAAAAAAAAAAAAAAAAAAAATCAATTAGCACACCTGTATTTCTCTGGTAATGTTTGTGTAATGATGTGAAGCTCACAAGCACAGGAAAAGTCTTATCTCCCCGCCTCCCCCATATTCCCAGTACCTGACCCAGTGCCCTGCTCAAAGTCCTGAATAAATATATAGTTGTGAAATGAACAAATGAATGAACAAACAAATGGTAGCTTTGGTAGATAAAGGATGCTTTATAGGAATCGTGTGAATAGCAAGTTTCTCCCAACTCCTTGAACACAGGACTGGATTTGCAGACCTTGGTTTAGTCGCAGCATTTCAAGGGCACGCTTTCTGATAAAGGGAAGTATGGTTATACATGCATAATGCCTTTTCACAGTGTCTGAGTCACCTCACACCCCTCCACCTCATCTGATAACAGTCCTTGGCCGGATCTGCCCTTTTGCCGGGCATTCGCCTGGGCTATCGCCTCTTGCCCTCCCCCCCGCCCTGGGTAAGCTACCACAGCAGGCACCGGGTTGCCAGGCACCGGCATGCAAGCACCAAGCAGGAGGAAATGGGGGGAACACTAGGGCACGTTTACAGCCGTGAAACCTCCTGACGGTATGCCTTTGTGTGGATACCATGTACATTTTACCTCATGATGGTATTTTTTTTATGCTGACAGAAAGATAAAGCTGGGCAATAATGGAAAAGTTGACTACTAAGGTGATGGTGAAAAGGAAATAATTTGTTTTGATGAGACCTTGTCATTATATATGTTGGTTTAGCCCAAGCATCTGCCTCCTCTCCCAGCCAAAGGTTATCTTCTACACTATTGTGGAGGAAGGTGAGGGCTGTATTAGTGCTACAGCTGCCTCTCCCAGGCTGCCTGCTTTACATGCCCCGCCCCCAACGAGGAGACAGCAGGAGTCCAACAGACGGGGTTCATGACAGCACCTCAGCTTTGCCATAACAAGATTGTCTTTATCTTTAGCCAGATAAAAATATTTATCTGGGGCTCTCTTCCTCAAGAATCTCTCTAATTAAATAAAGCAAATCAGCAGAGGTCTGATAGAAGTTCATTTGGAAAATTGCTAAATAAAAGGTAAGCAAAAACCAGTATGTTACGTGTTCCCTAAAAACCTGTGACTGAAGTCAAAGGCCTTGGTGTCTTTGGCTAAAGAGAGAAGATAACTTAGGTGTGCAGCGGGAAGTCCACCTGTACTCCAGTGCTACTTCTGTGAAGCTGTGTGAGCCTGGTAAGTCTTGTGGCCTTCCTGGGCCTTGGTCTCCTCCTCTGGTGAATGTGTGGTTTGGACTTTCTCTCCCTTTCTTTCTCTTTCCTTCTTTCTTTCTTCCTTCCTTCCTCCCTCCCTCCCTCCCTTCCTCCCTTCCTTCCTTCCTTCCTTTTTCTTCCCGCCTTTCTTCTGTCTTTCTTTCTTCTCTCTCTCTTTCTTTCTCTTAATATAGGAAATATGCTCTGTGAAAGCTGCTTTCCTAGTCTCACCAGTCAAAGAAGAGGGAGTCTTTTCTGTCCAGGAGGACCAAGAGTTTGGGAATATTCATTCCAGTCAGTTTTCTAAATAATCCTGTATTAATGATTATGAGAAACACTAACTAGAGTCTGAATACCTATTCTTTAAAGGATTCCTACAGACTTCACTTGAGATTCCCAACTGCAGAAAAAATTATGCTAAATCATTTACCTTCATGAAGTGGCTAACCCAATGGCCAGCATTTCTCTGTACAAACTCCCTTCTGACAAGCCCTCAAAGCTCAAATGAGAAAGAAAAGGCCATGGGAGGGAAGATTTCCCTCGAGGGCATTTGAGGAGATTGCCAGAACCGGATTAGAGGCACCACATTATACTTCATTAATAGAAACAATGCAAAAGCCCAGCTCTAAGGCAGAGTAACTCACCTGTGAAATGGCAACCAATCCCTTCAGCTCCCAGGAGCCAGGTGGCCTCCTCTGGGCAGGGATCACCTCCGGTTTGCCCCATTGTGGTGTCCAAATATCACAGCCCCTCCCTCCACAACATAGAAAAGGATGGCAAATGCTGTGCAAATCTCAACCGCTACACAAAAATGAGAATCTCCCTACCACCAAGCACAGTGCCAGGCATACAGCAGGCACTCAATAAATATTTATTCTGTCAATGAAAGGATGCATGAATGAAATTCCTCATCTCTGTATCCCTGATGATAACCCAGTGTTCTGGACATCTTTTGGATCCATTCAGCTGAGTTATGGAAAAGGACCAAAAAAAAAAAAAAAAAAAATGACAACACAAATGAAATCGGGAGCTGGCACAGGAAGTGTGATCTGATTCTGCTTCCCTGGTAATTAAGTGTGCCGGTGCCTGCCAACTTAGACGATGACAGCGTGGGACGCGCCTGCCCACCGTGGGCGCGTGGGCGGATGGGCAGCCCTCAGGATGCTGCTGCAGGGCGAGTCATCTCTTTATCAAGATTTCCACAGCCACGGAAGCTTTCTCACCCCGCCGGTGGGGGCGTTCCCCAGCCACCCTGTCGCGGCCTCGCCCCTGCTGGCTGCCCTGTGCTGTCGGCCCCCTTCTTGGCTAACCACCCCCCGGCTGTCCTCTGTTAGAGAGTCGCGCATCTTTCCTGAGCCCCTCTTGGTGTTTCAGCAGCCGCCCGTGTGTTTCCCCTGCTCAGAGAGGGAAAGTTACTAGGGAGGCCTCAGCGGAAATCGGAAATCACTGTACCCGTTCTCCAGGATGGCATGGGCTTGATCTAGCCTGATTATTTCTGATTGCTGTCACTGGGCCTAGAGCACAGCTTAGGTCAAGAAAGGTATGACCCTGGGCTTCCCTGGTGGCGCAGCGGTTAAGAATCCACCTGCCAATGCAGGGGACACGGGTTCGAGCCCTGGTCCTGGAACATCTCACATGTCGCGGAGCAACTAAGCCCGTGCGCCACAACTACTGAGCCTGCGCTCTGGAGCCCACGAGCCACAACTGTGGAGCCCGAGTGCCACAACTATTGAGCCCGAGTGCCACAACTATTGAAGCCCGCGCGCCTAGAGCCCGTGCTCTGCAACAAGAGAAGCCCCCCAATGAGAAGTCCGTGCACCACAATGAAGAGTAGTCCCTGCTCGCAGCAACTAGGGAAAAGCCCGTGCACAGCAACAAAGACCCAATGCAGCCAAAAATAAATAAATAAATAAATAAAAAGAAAGATATGACCCCGGTTAGTGAGGTGCAGCCTGGCTACTTGGGGAGCAGTGGCGGAGCGTCACCGGCTTTTGTGTGGGCAGTGGAGAGAAGTGAAGGGGGTGGTGTCTTTCTTTTTTCCTTTCTTTTCTCTTTTCCTCTCTATTCCTTCCTCCCTTCCTTCCTTCCTCCATCCTTCCTTCCTTCCTCCCTCCCTCCCTCCCTTCCTTTTTTTTCTTTTTCTTTCTTTCTCTATATTTTGAGATTTCCGCTTTCTTCACTCCCCTCTGAGGCCCATACTGGTTATGTAGGTTCCAGAAGGTTCCAGAACCCGGGCAAGCTGCGACCACCCAGCTTTTCATAGGACAAGCACAGAAAAACAAAACAGAACAAAACCCCCAAACCAAAAGATCTGGCAGAAGTCATCTGGTTCAGCTCTTTTGAGGTCTAGACCAAAAGTTAGACAGAGCTTCATTTGATATGTTTAAGACGTCTGGCTCTCAGTTTTCCTCAGCTACCCCGCACTCTTATCTACCCTGGCATAGGAGTCAGTGCAAGTGACCAGCTCCCCTGGGACCTCTGGTTTCCAAATGTCTTCCTCTCCTGGAAGCCTGAAGTGTTCTGCATTGGCCTTGTCCCAGGGGTGGGGATCCTCAGCCCAGGCGCCATGTGCGTCCTCCTCTTGATTCACGCAATCACAGACCCTCCGATCCACTTTTGAAGAAGCAGGAACCGTTGGTAAAGAGCGAATTCGCCTTTCCAGCCGCTGGGATGTCTTTGAGAAGGGATGTGATAAGAGCGCTTTCTCTGTGACCTTCTCTTTCTCCACGTCCCGCGCTCTCCCCATAGCCAAGCCTGTCTGCTCACAGCCACTGCCTTCCCCACCCCACTGCCTGACCGTGCTTCTCTCCTGACACCTCCCTTGCCTCTCTGCCTCCCTGCCCCCGTCCACCCTGCTTCCCCTGAAACCCATCCCGGCAGTTTTGACATGTGGGCTGTTTGGTAAGGAACAATGGTGCTCGATTCCTGAAATGAGGGAGGGGAAAACATCCATGCTGTTTTTTTAAAAAAGAAAGTGCATCCTCAAGCCCGCCCCTTTGCTGCTGCTGTTTACTGCATTGCTGCTGTCACGGGACCCTTCCTGGGAGTGCAGCGTGGAGAAGTCCGTCCTCCGCCAGCTGGGACGGCAGGACGGTAGGCCTGCCTCCGCACTGTCCCCCTCTGGGCTGTCCCTGCCTCGGGAGAGCTGAGACTGCCTAGCAGGAGAGGAGCCTCAGATAGGAAAGTATGGAACGGGGTCCCCCTGTGCGTCAGGCTTGACTAGAAAGCACCTCCATCCTTCTCGGCTGGGCCTCCCACACTTCCTCTGCGGAGGGTGTCCAGCCCTTGGCACTTTGCTAAGGGGAAGGGGCTTAGGATTAACTGGGTCGCACGTCTAAGGCTCAGTTCCAGACTGGGGTCACTATTTCCAGCTCTCTGCCCTCCCGACCTGTGGCAGGACTGTATTCCCAGACCCTTTGGGGTGTGGGCCGGGGGAGGGTGTGAGTGACTCTTCCAGTCAATGACTGTGCACGTGCGTGAAGGTGATTGATGTGTGTGTGACTTCCAGACTGAAGTATCTAAATGCCACTGTGAGAACCTCCGCAGTCCTCCTTCCCTCTACCATAGATACAGGGTGGTTGCTCTTTTAGCCTGGATCCCAGGGAAAGGGATGGAGGATCGAGCCTCAGCCAACCGCTGATGAATAGGTAGTGTGAGTGAGAAATGCACCTGTTTTTCAGTCGCTGAGCTATTGGAGTTGTTACTGCAGCATGAGCTAGCCTATGCTGACTGAAACACAAGGTTTAGCCCTCTTCCCCTTGACCATAATAGCAGGGGTGTCCCAGTGTGGGAGCAGGGGCAGTATTTGTCTGAAGAGAGGAGGCCCCGTCAAGCTCCTGGCGTGGCACTGGGCTTACTGAGCAGTGGAGAACTTGTGAGCGTGTGTTAAACCAGCTCACTGGTTGGGTTGGGCTTTGAAGACTCCCAAGGCTCAGAGGTCAATGCCAGGGCAGCCACAGAGACTGATCTAGTGCACTGGGATGACCTGGGCATGGGGGCACAGGCTCCCCGAAGCCTCCTTAGTGCTTTGCTATGCATGCCCTGGGTTGTTTGGCCCCCTTTTGTAGTTTGAGCAGGAGGCATGGAGCTGCTGCATGTGTGTTGGGAGAGGAGGTGGAGAGGCAAGAAGAGGCAGGAAGCCATTTGCATGTAGCCTTCCTGAAGGTGGTCAGTTTGGCTAGCCAGGCATAGCTGCCCTGGGGCACAACTTCCCCTCCCTGCCCTCCTTTCCTTCCTTCCTTCTTTCCTTTTTTTACTCAGGAAATACTAATTGAGCACGTACCACGTCCCAGGCATTGTGCTGGGTCCCGGAGATACAGTGGTGAGTAACATCATCATGGTCTTGACCATGGCATAGCTTGGTCATCCTCACAGATATGAGGCCAGTGACGTTGGCCGCAGAAGCATCCCATCATATTCCCAACAGGGGCTAAGGAGTGTTCCCCGATAATCATGTGCACGTGTCACGTCAGAACCGTGTCACACACAAGCAGACCCCACTTAGGGGTTCTTTTCTGTCCTAATAACTTTCTTCTCCGAGTAATTATTTTTTCCCCTCAAAGGAATTGTTACCAAACTCAGGTGTGGCTGCTTGCTGCTCGAAAGCCAATAATCGAGAGACAAGTGTTGGTAGGAAAAGAAAGTTTGCTTTATTCAGGAGCCCAGCAATCTGGGGAGAAGGTAGACTCATGTCCAAAAGCCAACTCCCCCCTATGCTTCAGGGGGCAAGAGCTTTCAAAGGGGAGTTTCAGGGGTGTATAGGTGGAGGGAGGGGCTACCTGCAGAATAGCGCAGTCATCTTGAAGACAGGATCTTATCTCTGCTCCTCGAATCTTTCGAGACAGTCATCTTGAAATTGGTCATGCCGTGGTCTGAGCAGCAACATCTTGATGGTTTTAAGTACAGTTAGTCTTCGGTTCCAGGATAGGTTTGTTCCCATCTCCTTGAAGCCAGTTCTCAGAATTGTGGCAGCTTATGTCATGGCTACAGTCTGGTCATCATGTAGTTAACTTCTTCCACCTGGTGTGGGTTTCAGTATCTGCAAAACAGCTCAAAGGACGTGGCTCAGAATATTATCTATAGCCCTTGAGGAGGAACTAAATGTCCTTGACTTTGTTTGATGGCTAAACTATTATCCTTTTGTCTTCTTTGGCTGTTTCCCTTTGCTTCTGTATTTTCTCACTTCTCTGATGAAATTTATTCTTTAAGTGAAGGTTTTCTACAGACAAGAGGCAGGCAGAGGACCTGGGGGGGGGGGGCCTGTCCCGTTAAGGCCCCTTAGCGTCCTGCTCCATTACAACTTCACCTCTTGTGATCCCTGCTCGTCTGTTTTCACACTGTTTTCTTCATGTTCCTTCCCCCGTATTTACCTACTGCTCTCTCTCCTGCCTTTTTCTTTTAATTCATTTCAGTAGGCAGCCCGTTTCTGACTGACATGTCTCTGCAATCTCTGCCACGTCCTCATGTCCTCAGCTTTTCAATCTCCTTGGACCTTATTCTTCACTACATCCTAATGGAATCCACAGCCCACTCTCTGGCTGGCTACCTTCAGCTCATCTAGCATCTTGGATGTCTTGCTGTCATTCTCCCTCTGCCCGTGTTCAGAGAGGGGAGCTGGGCAGTGGCAGGCATCTCTTCAAAACTGCCATCCTGCCCTGTGTTACAAGCCTGCATTATTAACGAGACCTCCTTGACATTGAATGTTCAAGATGAGACTGCTACAGGAAAGGGCGGCAGCTTCTGGGTCTGGCCCAAGTCTCACAGCTGGAAACAAGGGAGGATCTTATCTCTGCTCCTCGAGTTTGGCCTCGAGTTTGATGCAATGTGTAATACGATCCTCCCAGCCTACTCACCGGCTCCCCAGAGGCTCCCAGCCTTGCCTCACTTGGCTCTCTCTTGTTCTCCTCTGCCTCTGCCAGGGCACCTCCACTAACAGGTGTTATTTCATAGAGGCTGTGACAGATGGCCTCGGCTTGCATTCTGGTCCTGGCGCTTACTAGGCTGTGTGATCTTCTGTGTATTATTTAACTTCTCTGTGCCTAAATTTTTTCTTCAGTAAAGGCACATTAAGTAGCATGTACCTAGTTCACAGAGTGTTGGTGATAAGATGATCTAAATAATGTGCTTGTCGCCTGCCTGGGTTCTGGCCCCTGGTTAGCGGTAGCCCCAGGACTGCACCTCGGCCCACAGTCTCCCGTGCTTTCTCCCTCACCCCAGGCCCTCACTCGTGAGTCTGCCTCGCAGAGTAAAACACTCAAAGATGTGAGTTTGTTGCATATTGTAAAAGCAGTTGTCAAGACTTCTCTCTTGAATTTTTTGTTTTCACAGAACAGTAGGTGACAATTTGCTTCATTTTACAAAGAAATGTAAAACCTGCTAAGTCCATTGACCATGGAGCCTGGTCTATTGATTAAATCAAACAATTTAATGAATTACTTATCAACCAAAGAATGATTATATATAGGTAATAATAATGAACCATTGTCCAGAACTCCAAACACAGAAATGATTTTTTAAAAATAGGATATTATCATGCTTTCTGATCCTAATAGCACAGAAAATAATAAAGATCAATTAATTATGTAGTATCTTTTATTTGTTAGTAAGAAAGATAAGAGCTTACATAATGGATGATTTCAAACATTAAGGGAAATATTTTTTTAAAACGGACTTGTGGCCTCTGGTCTCTAATTGAGAACTTCTGGAAACTGCACTAGATTTATAAACTGATTTTCTGGTAAAAGGCATCTGAACAAATTTCAGAGGGATATCCAAAAGTTGATACATGTTTACCTGCACTCCTTTAAATCAGGCCTCTTTATCCCCTTGGAAATCTTTAGCTTTTGAAATACACCTATAACTTGTATGTGTTTACTTGCATTAGGTTACATTAGGCAGCGTTTCCGCTGACCGACAGGCTTGTCAAAGGCTGGCTTCCCGAGCATTACCAACATCACCTTTTGATAACAGAAAACACACCTCGACAGAGGTTGGGCAGTATCTCAGGGCAGGGAAGGTGACATCAGATTTTACTGAGAATTAGAAGTTGATTAAAGGTAAGATCAGTGGAAACAGCAAGGTAAGGATTTTGAGAGAAGGCGTGAAAGAAGCTTAGGGTGAGTACTGTTGATCCTTTCCACTGAAGAGTTCATGAATCTTGAAACTCAGGTGAGACAGTCCTGGAAAAGTACAGTCATTCTAGGGAAGACAGTGGGATAGCTAAGTTATGTGAGTGTAGACCCCAGGGAGTAGTTGCAGTTTTGTGTCTAGGTTGGGTGTGGAGGAGAGATGGTTTTGGTTCTCAGACCTAAGAGAGAAGCTTCCCTGGGGCTGGGCTTCTAAGCACCCCTTTACCACAGGCTTCAAGTTGCAGGCTGGTTTTGACCGGGTTAGACTAACCCGGTTTCACTTGGGGATGGACTGTTGCTGCCATGAGCAAAATCAAACTTGTGCCAATAAGGAAGGGAGAGGGAATGGACACGGGTTAAGCAACTCGCTTTATTTCCTGTAACAGGTAGGGAGGGAGATTGATGGCCAGCAGAGAGGCCCTGCCTTCTTGAGACCATGGTTCCTTGGAGGCCAAGACCCGTGGCAAGGCTCTGCCTCAGCCGTTCTTTCCTCTAAGCTCAGGGCCCTGGCTCCTGGGTACCTTAGGGTCACACTCTGCTGAACTGTAGTCTCCTACAAGCAGGAATGTTCCGTCATGATTCTGGCCATTTGTTCCTTGGTCAGTCCAGCCTGGTGCTGATGGTTTTCTCCATCTCATCACATCTGATCTCATCTCATACCACTTTCTTCCTCTCTCACCATACCCCAGGCACGCTGCATTTTCCTGCCTCTCACACTTCAACTCAGTTCTGCCTCAGGGCCTTTGCACTTGCTGTGCATCTGGCCTGGACTGCCTTTGCTAGGATTCTTCTCGTGTCTCCCACTGTTCGGGTTCCAGCTCCAATGTCGCCTCTTCGAAGAGGCCTTTCCTGTTGGCTCCTTTGAAAGTGGCCTCTGCCCACAGGAATGCCCCACCCCATCAATTTCTTTGCATCTGTCCCTCTCTGAAATGACCTTGTTCACTAGTTTACTTACTAATTGGCCTCCACCTTAACTGGAATAGAAGCTTCATGAGAGTCCCATCTGTCTTCTTCACAACTGTAACCTCAGTTCTTAGAAAGGACACATTAGAAACATTAGAAACTAATACACATTAGAAACATTAGAAAATAATAACAGCTAACTCTTTATATTGGACCAGGCACTGTTTTTAAGACCCTCAACGTATTATTATCTATTTGTTCTTCCTAACAGACCTTATTATCCCAATTTTACTGAGGCGCAAAGAAGTTAAATGAGATCATAGACTTAGGAAGTCCCAGAAATGGCATAAATTAAGTGTCCAACACATTTTTGTTAAATTTTAAAAAATGAACCTTTCATTTTTTGTTCTTGACTTCCGTGTCCAGGTGACACGCACTGTTTGGCAGCACAGAAAAATCTCCTGGCACAGAGAGTTTATAGAGAGTGATGCTTCTCTGCCCCTGCCTATGAATTTTTCAGCAGTGCTAGGTCCCATTTCCTTCTAAGGTTTTAACACATGACGGTAGCGTGTACATCACACACCTTGAATTACATCACAGAATGATCCATGACAAGCCCACACCACGTCTTTAATTTTATCCATGATACACATCACGCACATGTTAGAAACTCTTTGATTAAGTTATAAATGCTTATCCTCAAAATGCATCTGTATTAGAAAATGTCACCTGGGACTTTCCACTCCATTCTCAACTAAACAGCGCAGCCAAGCAAATAGGTATCTACAAACTCACTGTCCCATGATAGTGTCTCATCCTACTTCCCCTTATCAGCATGACTTTAATTAGGATGGTCTCGCCCTGCTGCTCTGCAGGCTTCTATCTACCCATTGGGGTGCTATTTCCCTTGGAAATTCCCCTTTCCACGCTCTTTCCTCATCACCATCATCGGTCTCACTGCTCTGATGTTGTCCGCCTGCATACCCACCTGCTTCCTCATTGTCTCCAAGACCTTATTCATGTAGCGGGAGACACCAAGGATCCAGCGCTTTCTTCTCCAAATGTTCGTTGGTGCCCACTGGCCATCCCTCAGCAGGCCTGAGTGCTAAGGAAACATGAATGAGAAAAATGGACATGATCTCTGCCCCTTGCAGCTTAGTCTCCTGGGGAATTAAAGACTAAAACTGATATCATGAGTATGATGAGTGAAAGTTACCGGGTGCTAGGAAAGTGGGTTATGGTGGCCTGATGCAATCTGGAAGGGTAAGGCACGGCTTCTCGGGTCTTCTGGAGGAGACCTGAGGATGATGGCAGTGAACTTGCTGGAGATGGGGGAGAGGTTCCAGGCAAAGGGAAGGGTGAGTGCAAAGGCCCTGAGGACGGAGCCTGAGCATGCCACTTTTGAGGAAGTGATAAGAGGCAGAGTGAGGGAGCTCGGGGAGGAAGCGAAGAGCATTGAAAGACAAGATGGGCGGGAACCACACTGGGCAGGGCCTCGGGCTCCACGTTCCTGGTTCTGGACATATCCCATGAGCCATAGGAAGGTTTTGGAAACATTTAGGCAAAAGAGATTTGATCTAATTTGTGTTAAAAAAAGATCACTTTGAAAAAAAAAAAAGATCACTTTGACTAAAGCGTGGAGGATAGATTAGATGACCCCAGCTTTTTGTCTTGTGCTGTTTGCTGTGATAGGAACAGAGGAGGGAAACTATTTGGGGAGAAAAAGTCACAATTCATGATTGATGTGGCCAGCCCAAGATGCTTTTGAGGCATTCAAGTAGACACACTGAGTACACAGGTGAATTTATATATTTGGAGTCCTAAGAGAGACCTGGGTTAAAGCTACAAATTTGAGACGGTGATTGAAGCCAGAGGTGTGGCTGAGATTGCCAAGGGAGACGTAAAGAACAGAAGAACAGGGGAACTAGGACCAGTCTTTGATGGATTGTGACATTTAAAGTCTGGGTAGAGGAGGATTCATCAGCAAAGGAGACTGAGCAGGAATAACCCAGCAGGAGGAAAGCCAAGAGGGTGTTTTGTCCTGGAGGCTGAACTAGACGCTTTCAAATATTCAAATACATGCTACTGAAGTCCATCTTCAACTGATTTAAGAAAAAAGGAAGGAGAAGCAGAAGAAGCATTTGTTGACTCTTATAACCTAACCTCAGGACTACCCAGATGTGTCTGGATCCAAGTACTTAAACAGGTCCTCAGGAACCTGCCTCTCTCTCCATTGCTCAGTTCTTTGCTGAGTGGGTCATTCTATGTGGTGGCCTGATCAGGTCACTGCCAGAAACTTCAGGTTTACATCCTACCTCAGGTGAAGAAAACCTCTCTCTTTTATTGGTCTCAGCAAGACACCAGGTATCACTCTTGTTGGTGCGGCTCAGGTTACATGTTAGTCTCTGAGCTGGAGGTTGGAATCAATCCTGCCCATACCTCGTGGCCAGAAAGTTCCTGAAAAGAAAATCAGGGTGCTGTTACCCGAAGAAGGCAGAGAAGCCAGGCAGGCAAACCCCAGATGTCTATACAGATGCCACAGCGATGAGTATTCCAAAAAGGAGAATATATTCAATAGTATTAAATACTACTGAAAGGTCAAGTAAGATGGCAACTAAAAATGCCCATGGGATTTAACCACCTGGAGTCACTGTGACCTGAGACCCACACGAATAGCTCCATCACATAGTGGGATGTGATGAGTCATCATGCAAGTAGAAATGGCCATATGAACTCAGTGGAGAAAAATCACTTAGAACTGAGGTAATCAAGGAAGACTTCATGTAAGAGGTGGCATTTGGCCCTAAAGGATGCATAAAATTTTAAGAACTAAATCCAGAGAAGTGGAGGAAGGAAGGGCACCCCAACCAAATATAGCATGAACAAAAAGCATGGCAGCAGTGATGTTTCGGGTGTGTTCAATGAGGGTTGAACAGTTCATATTTGGTCTGTGGATTAGGGACCAAAAGTGAATGCTAGCTAAGGAAAAGGGACTTTCTTTGTTCAGTTTACAAGTTATTCAACTACAACCAACATACCCTCAGGTTACTGGGCTGAGTATGTAAATGAGGGATGGCTGTCACTCTAATGGAGCTGACTCAGATCCCACCTGGAGAGGGGCCTCCATATACTCTTGCCTTTCCACCCAAGGGATCCCTGGGGTGTGTCACATGGGAGCTCAACATTAAGCCTTGGTCTTTCCTGTGACTCTCTGAGTGGCCTGGGCTTGCAGTGCTCATGTCACCACTCATGGCTGCCTCTGTCACTCAGGCTGCCACCTCCATTGTGAGGACTTGACTACCCTGCCTTCTCGCTGACTTCAGCGAAGGAATGGTCCTGTCAGATGATCGCGTCTGTGACAGCAGCTCGGCTGTTTCTCATCTTGCACTTGCCCCGTTTCTCATCCTATCTTCCCTTCGCTTTTTATCCCGGGAAGCTGGCGCTAGAAGGGAGGGTAGAGATGAGGAATTTTGGATGGAAGACCATTTAGGTGACTCTGCACTGTATATATTCACATATCCTGTAACCATTGTTCCCAGAACAAACATGTGCGTCCTGAATCTCTAGCCCCCGGGGTACGTCCTTTTCCTACCCAGCAACAGCTTGGGGGGTCTCGATCTTGGTGGCCAAAAGCCAGCACCAGGTCATTTAGTCTGTATCTTGTTCTCAGGCTCTTAGGACTTTTCTGCAGCTCGAACTTCTGTGGGCCAGGCCCAGCTGCCCAGATAGAAAGACTGCACTAGTTAGAACTCAAGGTTGATAGTTCCCTTACACACCACCACGCAGGGATCCTTGATGCAGCATAAAAAAAGTCTTGATAGGGGCCATTGAGGGCATTGAGCAAGGGAGTGCAATGCACAGGCCATGCTTAGAGAAGATTGCATGTGGCCATGGTTTCCAATAGACTTGAGAGAACTGTTAGGAGACTGATGGGTCCAGGGGAGACAAACCCTAAACCAGAGAGACTGAGGCAGATGTGGAAAGGTGGGGATGGGTTTTAGAAGCACTTCTTTGGGGGAAAACCATGGAAAGAAGAGAGAAAGAGAGAAGGAGGGAAGGAGGGAGGAAGGGAGGAAAAATAACATTAAAATCTCTACAGGCCAGAACAGAGTAAGAAAACTAAGCATGGTGTGGAGGGCCTGGAAACATGGGGCTCCAGGACGTGAAGCCCACATTTTGGCAGAGGAGGTAGGGCTGGGAACGGGGCTCAGCTGACTCTGGGAGCCCAGGGCAGGGACCCAAGTGTGAACGTGGGCTGGATCCATTAGTGCCTGGAGCTGCAGGAGCTGAGCCTGCCTGCCTGGGATGGCAGTGGAGAGAGGCCCCTTGTCCAGAGGGTGAGGAGGAAGCGGATCCCTGCATGAGTGGGACCCATTTTGGTGCCACACGACGTCTCCCTGAAGACTCAAGTTGTCCACTGCGGTGCACAGGGCGCCATCTTTGGTTGGGGGCACCTGATGAGTTGATGCACAAGGGACACCTCACTCATAGTCACCTTGACCCAGGCTCCCTAGGGAGACCCTCCTCTGAGACTCTCTCTCTCTCTTCACTCCACTCCGACGGGCTCCTTGGCTTGCTATGTAGTCGCATCTCATTTTTCCTTTTGAGGGAACTTGGAACAGCTTTTCTGGAGGCCCCAAGAGTGTGGAGAGAGCCTCATTCATCCACTCAAGGTCAGACGGTTTGCATCATGAGGGGGATCGAATCTCTCTGGTTGTTCCAACTCCACTTTGCAATGCGTGACAGAAGACCCCTTCCATTGTGCCAGCCCCCAAGGGAGGATGTCTTGCTCCAGAAAGGGGACCCTTTCTCGTAGCCCCGCTCGCCAGCAGAACGCAAAACTGTCCTGAGTGAAAGCCTCCTGACTTCATGCCGCACTTGAGGACCAGGGGCAGGGTGATGGGGTGGTGACGCATGGTTTGGGTCCAGAGCCTTCAGTGCCGGCGGGATGACAGGCCACAGCATTCCTGCCCCAGCTCCCGGGAGACAGACCGGGCAGGGTTCCCTGTGGTGGGTTTCTGAATCACTACCACAAACAAGCAAGCACATCCTTGGACAAAACCATGGTAATTAGAAGGGAAACATAATGATAGTGAAGTTACCTTTCTCCATTCATTCCGCAAGCATTTTTCGGAGTGTTTATTTTTGGCACAGTTATTTTAGGGGCGGGGAGAGCATGTGGGGAAGGGGAAGGGGAAGGGGAAGGGGAATTGGTCCAGTGTGGCAGCTCGGAAGGGGAGATGGATGGTGGGCCATGGGCAGTGTTAGCGTTTGGTCTGTGGAAGATGAAACAGCGCAGCTCTGCTCTGCGGGCAGCTCTTTGATCTTCCAGTAGCTGCTAGGGTAGCAATTAGCAACCTTCATGCTGAGGAGAGTCTGAGAAACCCTTTAGCCTGCTGATTTAGGTTAGTCGATCCAGAAGTGTGGGTGCCTGAAGGTGAGTGCATGTGTGTGTGTGTGTGTGTGTGTGTGTGTGTGTGTGTGACAGAGACAGAGAGAAATGGGTTTTTTAATTAGATGCTTTTTTTTTTTAATGTGAGACCTTAATAATGTGCCTCAACTATGATGACGATCATCATCATTTTCATCATCACTAAGGCCAGAGTCTTTTTTTTTTTTTTTTTTTAATGCATTCATTTGGTTGCGTCGGGTCTTTGTCGTGGCAGGCGGGCTCCTTAGTTGCGGCCTGAGGGTTCCTTAGTTGTGGTTCGCCAGCTCCTTAGTTGTGGCAGGCATGTGGGATCTAGTTCCCGGACCAGGGATTGAACCCGGGCCCCCTGCCTTGGGAGCTTGGAGTCTTAACCACTGTGCCACCAAGGAAGCCCCAGATTAGATGTTTGATATTTATTTTATAATATAGCTTTCCATATTTGAGGGTGATGTGACACCCTCAAAATAAAATTCTGTTTTGTTGTTGAAAATTGAATCATCTGAGCACTTACACTGAGAAGGCACAAAGTCCTAAATTTACCAGAAAACATGAATTCCTGGAACTTATAATACTGAGGGAAATAGTATGCTCAAGGGTCCTGTCCAGACTTCCCATCAGGGACAATTCTTCCCTCACGGCCTGAGCTCTGGAAGCTGACTGGATTTAACTTTCTGCTGGGCCATTTTCTAGAACTTACCTAAGTTAGCTAAGCTCTTCAAACATTAGCTTTCACATTTATGGGATGGAAATAACCCGTAACATGGGGATTAGCTCCCTCATAGGATTGCTTGTGGATTTTTTTAAAAAGAATTAAATGAAATAATTCATGTAAAACACTGAGCCCACACAATGGTTGGCACGCAGTAGATGTTTAACAGATTACTATTTTTAGAAAAGACTTGAAGTATACTGGGAGAGAAACCCCCCTTTTTTCCCTCAAGGGCCACTGAGCAGGGCTAGAGTGAGGGTCTGTCTATTAGAAGTCACAAAAATTTTTTAAATTATTTTAATTTCTAGTGATGTGAAAATAATTAAACCAATTTATTTTAAGTTACCACGAGGAACCTCAGCCTCTTACTAAATAGAGCAAATACGTTAATATAGACATCAATGCTGTAGCGTAGGCAAAACAGAGGTGCCCATGATGGAGACCTGGAGAAAGGGAAAGAGGGTTCCTGAGTGAGGAAGAGGATGGGGAGGCGAGGGGGCAGGAGAGAGATGCAGGAAGGGGGAGGGGGCGGGGGAGGAGCAGGGTCCCCATGAGTCAGCCCCCAAACCTTCCCCTGGAGGGTTTTGACACTCAGCCCAAATGTCATCCCTTTCACCAGTGCTGACTCAGCTGGACCGGAGAGCCCAAGACTCAGGGCCCAGCTCTGTCCTCTTCCAGCTGAGTACGACCCAACCCAGCCCAGGCGCTTTACTCCCACCAGGTCCCCTGCTGCCCGTGGCTGACTTGTGGCTGCAGCCGGGGCCCTGGACCCACACTGCGCTGGGGGCCTGGCTCTCCTGAGCTCCACCCATGTCTTCTGGCCCAGGGTGAGCTGCACAATCACCCTGGCGCAGGCCTGGAGTCTCCTCTGCTTTATTTCCGATTTTAATTAATCCACTGAAATATGTTTATTTTTTAAATGACAAAACATTTCAAACCATCATAAAAGTATACACCACCCAGACTTAACAAATGTTGGTATTTCGCTCTATTTGCTTCAGATTGTTTCTTTTTAAGATATAAACAAATTACATACAGAATGGAAATCTCTTTCTCCCTTCCCAGAGCGAACCACTCTCTTAAAATTGGTTCTTGTTTCTTGTCCCTGCTTTCATATTTATGGTATACGTATGGATTCACAAACAGCGCTGAATATAGTGCTGTTTCAGGTATTTAAAATGTTTACATAAATCGTATTTTGCTGTTTTCCCTCAACATGGTGTTTTCAAGATTTACCTATTTTGATTCTTGTAGAACTAGTTCATTCATATTTTAAATTACGACAGAGTTTTCCATTTGGGAATGCATCGTAATTATGTTTCTATTCCCCAACTGACGGACATTTGGGTTGCTTCCAATTTTTTATTCTATGGCAACAATGAGACTAAAAATATTGTGTATGTCTTCTCGCGCACTTGTGCGATGGTATTTCTAGTGTGGTGTGCAAAGCTTCCACTTTCTGGCTATTACTAAATTGCTCTCCAAGGTGGTTGCATACCCATCAGAACTATGAGAATTCTCGTTCCCCACAACCTTGCCAATACTCAGTAAAGTATGAGTAACATTTTGCCACTGTCCTAGTTTCCATTTCTGATTACTATTGAAGGTGAATATCCCTTTATGTGTTTTTTTGATCATTCAGGTTTCCCTCTTCTGTGAATTGTTTTCGCATCTTCTCTTTTGGATTTTCTTAATCTTCTTTATTTGTAAGAGATCTTCAAGTACTCTGGGCAGTGATACATTGTTGGTTATATGGATATTTTAGGATTACTTGTCAAGAGCAGGAATGATGCCCTTCTCTATGTCAGACACAAATTAATTAGTTGGTTCTTTTATAAAACTGTGAGATACAAATTAACACAGGAGACAAATGTCAACTCAAAGGTTTTTCATACAAATCTCTTTCGTTTTATAACCAAGATAATATTAGATCATAACAGCTACTAACTACAATGTTTTCTCAGCTTCTGCTACTCAGGTTCCTTCTTGTATTTCAAAACTCTGCATACTTAAGAGCCAGCCCCTCTGCCCCAACTCATCTTAAAAGAGGTGGATTAAAAGAAACATTGTCATTCTGTGGACATGACCTTGCAACTGTTTCTAGTCAGGGAAGGTGTCTGGATGCCTTTTTTATAAGATAGAATGATTGGCAGATATGGAATCCAATTATAACTGTTCTTTTCTTATTAAGGGCACTGAGAAGTGGGCTCTCATTAATAGAAAATATATTATAAAGAATCAAGCATACACCACTTTTCTGAATAAAGAGTGAGATGTGAGAATGACATGCCCTTAGTCTTTCCCTGCTTGTATTTTGTATGAATTACCTCCTGGAATGAAATGGCGAGGGCTTTGTGTACAGTGCTTCTAAAAATGCTGGTGCCAGTGTTTTATCTCCTCCCAGAGGAAGGAAGAATTGTAAGATGGCAAATAAATATCTGACAGCCTTGGCATGCAAGGTAGGATTTTCCAAGGGTTTTTGGCATACCGATTTGCAAATACGTCCTCCAACTTGTTGGTTGTCTCTTGTTTTTGGTGTACTTTCTCATACAGAAGTGGATGCTCTCATACTTTGTAAACCTATTCATGCAGGTCAATCCACATGTCTCTTTCCCAGTCTTCCTTTGGCCAATACTTCCGTCTTAATCCTTCCAGGACCCTGACTAATCAGCTCAGCCATCGTCCATTGCCCATGAGTTCATGTATATCTTTATGTTGGGACTCTTCTTTTCTACACAAAGTGGGTGATGAAGTGCATCGTCTGAATCTATTCATCAGAGCAATTTTCCCTCACAACTGTCCTTCTCAGATACCCTGCATTGGGCTGTAGTGCAGAAGCATTCCATTTTCATCTTGTACCCTCATACCAAGCCAGTCCACCACGAACTAAGCTCAAACTCTTCCTTCTCCATTAGCGGGTCATAGGGGACCCCTGCCTCAAATGTTGCCATAGGTATGAACTGAGGAGGGGCAGGCATGTAACAGAGAAAGGTGTCATAGGGGCCTTGGTCACCTTCTTATGCAGGATACTTGTGCCCTCTGGACCCTCCTGAGCCTGATTCCAGATATACCACTTCCATTTTACAATGGAGTGTCAGGGCCCATCCAGCTTTAGGCCCTGTTGAGTCTGATATTATCCAGCTTCTGGTTGCATGGTCAGAAACCAGTTTCCACCAGGGCCCAGTAGCACGTTAGGAGCTACTTTTCAAATGGTCCATGGTCCTGTGCTGTAGACTGCGTGGTCTTACCCCAGAACCCTGTGAGTCTCTTGTTAACACTTGCCCACGGGCTCCACACACAGGCATTCTCTACCACAGATAACTTGAAGTAATGAGTGATCTTTTAGGTCACACAGACCAAGTGGCAAGGCTGCTTGTACTGCAGGTAAGACCTGCTGCAGAGCCCTTTCTTGGTCTCAAAGCTAGCAGCCTTCCACATGACCTAACATCATAGCCTCAGACTATATTGTGACAGATCAGGAGAGTTAACATAGCCCTGGGATAAAACCATAAGTGTCTACTGTCGTCTGTCCCATGCGAACGCAAACTGTTTCTGATCCTTCTTCATGCCAAACCAGTGACCTCATACAATGTACCTGAGGCTGTGTTCATCTGCTATAGCAAAGATAGCACATTGGGCACAGAAGCTGCAGAAGCTGCAGTCAGGGCACTGCTGGTTTAAGCTGTAGAAGTTGGCTGTCTGGGGCCTTCATGCATTCAGTTTTTGTAGGGCCTGACTGGTGAATTAGATGGGGCTATGTAACAAGGATCACCACCCTGGGTCCTCTAAGTTTTGGGAGCAACAGTAATATCTGTCATCCCCTCCAGTACTGATATTGTTTTATTTACTATCTTAGCCAAGGGACAGTTTCAGGGATTTCTACTTGGCTTTTCCTACCCCCAGAGCTCTATTCTATGGGTCAAAAAACAAATGTCAGGTTTCTGCCAAGTTCTAAGTAAGTCCATTCAGAATGTATGTGTGGGAGCCAAGGAAATGACCACTACATGTGTCTGTACACCTAACTATGGAGCCAGTGGCCAAGAGAAGAGGTGGGAGCAGATCCCGGAGGGCAAGCATTGTCGTGTAAGGCTCCTGCTTTGGTTGGCGCTTCTGTGAAGTTTTTTAGAAAGCAGGAGGAGGGGGCCTCAATCTTTCTATGGTTCCAGAGGTTTCAGGAGAACTTGGAGAGTCAAGGTTCTCAACCGAATCTATCCAGATGTTTCATCCCAACTCTCAGGCTTCCTCTCATTCCCCATCAGGGCCCTGCTTTTGGCACAGGAGACTGACCAAGGCTGAGAATTCAGCCTTCCCTGAAATCCTGTCACTCTTAGGATTAAACCCTGTACCTGTTTCTTTGTGCATCTGCCCTCTGATTGCATGAAGTCAGAGTCTCTTTAAAGGCTGCTGAGGAACCCCCCGAACTCTAGCGCTTTAAGTTGTTGATTAATAAGTCTGAACCTGTCAATTTCTCTCTTTGATGAATCAGTGGTACTTAGCAATATCCACCCAATTCCACAGTCCTTGTAATTATCACATCCCTCATAGGCCTGAGATATTGCACCAGCTACTGTATCCCCTTCCACCTGTATCCATCCCATCTTAGTTCATCACAAGTAAAAGTCTTAGCCAATTGCTTTCTATGTCACCCTTAAACTCTATTTAAATAGTTTAATCATACTTGTTCTATAAGCCTTTTTGGATTGTTCTATGACCTTAGGTTCCTGGTTCTTCATGCCCTCATGGCAGTTTCTTTCCTTCTGTGAGTGTAATATTTCACTGTGAACTTCACTGCTCCAAGTTCTCTTCTGAGCAGCCTCATTGGAGCTGGGTTGTCTTTATGTCTTCCTCTGCAGAGACCCTAGGATTCTTGTCTGTCTTGGACCAATTATTGTCAATTCCTATACCATGCTGGTATTGCGCATTCAGATACCACAGCCAGTGGCCTAGGTCTCTGACTGTTCACAGGTGATTCTCTTTACCTAACACATAGGAGATGCTTCTTCATGTTTGTGGGTGGAGCTGGCCAGGGTCTTACTTCACAGATGACTTGGAGAAAAATGGTGTTCTATTCCCCCACCTTGCCTCTCAATAGTCTAAGGCCTTGACTCTTCTGTTCCCATAAAGGCATTAAAATATTAGTCTCAAGCCCCAAAAAGTCCATGCCAGGGCCTGTTGGCTACAATTCTTACCACTGTAGGTTTTGGTGACTGCTTCTTTTTCAGCCCCTGGAAACGTTCTTTAGTTTGAACTCAACTATGCATTAAATAAATAATTTTTGCTTTATTTCATCCAGCTTTATTTCATCTAGGTGTTTTAAGTAGGAAGTTGGCCTGAACATGTCAGTTAAATCTACCATGTTTACTAGAAATTATACCAGTGTATTTTCAGAGAGCATGCGGGTTAGTCCACTGCAGCCACAGAGAATTTTGTGGGTAAATTCAATGGATAACTTAAGACATTATAATAACAAATGCACGGCAGTTTCTTCCAAGTTTAGAATGGGGTTTCTATTACTTTATACTCAGTATATGAACATGATATATATATATCTTTTTAAGGTGGAAGGGAACACTGTTTCTAATGGAAACAGTGAGTGTTTATATATTCCTTATTCCTAAAGGTCACAGGATCATTAAGGTGACAAATCATCTTGCTAGAAGTGACTGTTCAAGCTACAGCAATATTATGTTGAGCCATTGCCTGGTGATTAGGGGAAACTTCAAAATGATAAAATACAGAATGAGGTTCTATAAATAGAAACAGATGAAAATTTCCAGATAATCTTAATAAATGGAGAAAGGAGGAAAATAGGTGCATTTCACTTAGATTTCAGAGAGCTGACTTTAGATTGCATCTGATTCCTGAGCTTAAGTCTGTCTCCAGGCACTAGAAAGTGGAGGAGTTGACATCTACATAGTAGATCACAATGGGTTTGGCTGCCCTGACAGCATGACAGAGGTCATATATATATATATATATGTGTGTGTGTGTGTGTATATATATATTTTTTTCTTTTCTATCAGAGATATTCCCAGTGCATAAAGACAAGTGAAGACACATTTTCACTCATCTGCTGGCAGACATGTCTACAGTTGCCATCCTTTCCGTCCTGCTTCCTGCCCACAACATAATTATAGGGCCGTGAGATGAGGGCTGGACCACAATATGCCTGGAGGGGTCCAGAGAGAGTGGGGAAGTAGGTGATGCTTGAAAACAGGGAGAAAAAAACCTGTCATGTAAAGACATGCTGAGAGCAGCGCTGTGGCCAAAATGATCACATGTGAGGCAGAAGCTGAGGCAGGCATCCAAGAGAATTGTATTTGATTTTCATTTTTAAATATCAGATGTGTAGTTTTAGGGTTGAGAAGCTAAAAATAAGCACCACTCCATATAACTCACTCCCCCTAATTTCTTACAATTGATTCTCAAACAGCTTGTATTTCCCTACCACCATGTAAGAGGTATATTAAGGACAATACTTGAAAATGCCCCAGAAATAAAATAAAGTGGAAAGTTAAAATCACACGCTTATATGAGTAATACACTAATATCTGTTCTACATATGTCAAAGAACATTTGTTGTTTCTTGCTTTCAAAAAGTGTCTAGGGCTTCCCTGGTGGCGCAGTGGTTAAGAATCCGCCTGCCAATGCAGGGCACACGGGTTCAATCCCTGGTCTGGGAAGATCCCATATGCCACGGAGCAACTAAGCCCGCATGCCACAACTACTGAAGCCCGTGTGCCTAGAGCCCATGCTCTGCAACAAGAGAAGCCACCTCAATGAGAAACCCGCACACTGCAATGAAGAGTAGCCCCCACTCATCGCAAGCAGAGAAAAGCCCACACGCAGCAATGAAGACCCAACGCAGCCAAAAAATAAAATAATAAAATAAATTGATTTTTTTTTTAAAGTGTCTAAATATGGTATTCCAGATACCTCTATAACGGGGCATTATTGATTACAAGTAAAATATAATGACCATTTATTTGCAGGTTATGTATATTTTATTTAGTTTTATACACAGCATGTAAATCATGATTGCATGTGTTTAATATTTTGGCAGAAAATCTTCACATAAAGCAGAGCAATAAAAACCGTGTAGTACATTGTCTGTAATTTTTTCTTTCCCTGCTTCCTTTACTGCACTTTCTCCTTGTCTGAAACCAAACTGATTTGGTTTCAATGGTTTGGTCTATTTTCTTTCATTCATTTTTTTTTGTCCTATTTAAGTTTTCTTATAATTTCTATTTACTACATTCCTGGATTCCTGGTTTTCCCATGTCTTCATTCTTTTCTCTTCTTTCAGGGCAATATATCTACTTTGTTTCCTCCCAGTAAGCATTGTGTTCCAATCCAGAACTGATTTAAATGGTTCCTTTTCTGAATGGTGATCCAGGGCAACACTGAATAGTAAGACGAAAGCAACTTTAGTACGATTTTCCACCGGGGGCATTGCTTTTGGTATGTGAACTTGGCTACTAAATAACTCAAGTCTTTTATGCCTTCTAGTGACCTGGCTTTATACAGGACATGGTTCTGTCTCCAAAGGGTCACAGAAAAGCTCTGGCTCATTGGATCACCATCCTTATCACTTAAGAAAAGTTCTCAAGTGCAGGTCATAGGACTGCTAAAGATTCAATTCAATCCCCATGAAAATCTGCAGGCTTTTAAAAAAATTGACAAGTTGATTCTAAAAATCTATATGGTGAGAGAGTGGCATGGACATATATACACTACCAAATGTAAAATAGATAGCTAGTGGGAAGCAGCCGCATAGCACAGGGAGATCAGCTCCGTGCTTTGTGACCACCTGGAGGGGTGGGATAGGGAGGGTGGGAGGGTGACGCAAGAGGGAGGAGATATGGGGATATATGTATATGTATAACTGATGCACTTTGTTATAAAGCAGAAACTAACACACCATTGTAAAGCAATTATACTCCAATAAAGATGGTAAAAAAAAAAATCTATATGGAAAGACCGAGGAACTAGAATTGCTAAAAAAATTTTAAAAAGAACAAAGAGAATCCATACTTCCTTATTTCAAAAGTTAGTGTAAAGCTGCAGTAATTAAAAGAGTATCGGGGCTTCCCCGGTGGCGCAGTGGTTGAGAATCTGCCTGCTAATGCAGGGGACACGGGTTCGAGCCCTGGTCTGGGAAGATCCCACATGCCGCGGACCAACTAGGCCCGTGAGCCACAACTACTGAGCCTGCGCGTCTGGAGCCTGTGCTCCGCAACAAGAGAGGCCGCGATAGTGAGAGGCCCGCGCACCGCGATGAAGAGTGGCCCCCGCTTGCCGCAACTACAGAAAGCCCTCGCACAGAAACGAAGACCCAACATAGCAATCAATCAATCAATCAATCAATAAATCTTTAAAAAAAAAAAAAAAAGAGTATCAAATTGGTGGAAGGATAGATGAATAGATCAATGGAACAGTATAGGGAGACCACACATCTATGGTTAATTTTTTTGATAAAAGTGCAAAGGCAATTTAATGGAGAAAGGATAATCTTTTCAACAAATGGATGGTGCTGGAACAATTGAACATTATATGCAAAAAAAAATTAATCTTAACCCATACCGTACACCTTATGCAGAAATTAACTGGAAGTAGATCATAGATGTAAATGTAAGATCTAAAACTATAGTCTTAGAAAACATAGAGACAAATCTTTGTGACCTTGCGTTTGGCAACTATTTTTTGATATGACACAAAAAGTATGATTCATAAGAGAAAATATTGACAAATCGGATTTTATCAAAATTGAAACTTCTTCTCTACAAAAGACATTGTTAAGAGAATGGAAAATAAGCCACATGTCAAGAGATATTATTTGCAAAACGCATATCTGTCAAAGGACTTTTTTCCAGAATACAGTAAAAACAAAACAAAACAAAACAAAAATCCTCTCAGAACTTGATAATAAGAAAACAATCAGCCAAATAAATGATGGGTAAAAGATACTTCACCAAAGAAGACACATAGACAGCGAAAAAAGCACTTGAAAAGATGCTCAGCCTCATTAGTTATTAGAGAAATGCAAATTAAACCACAATGTGATACCCCTGCAAGCACATGTATTAAAATGGGTAAAATTTTTTTTAAAAGACATTACCCTCAGACATAAAAAAGAATAAAATCTTGCCATTTGCAACAATGTGAAAGGACCTGGAGGGTATTATGTTTAGTGAAATAAGTCAGACAAAGACAAATACTGTATGTTATCACTTATATGTGGAATCTAAAAAATGAAACAAATAAATGAATACAACAAAACAGAAACAGAGTCACAGATATAGAGAACAAACTAGTGGTTACCAATGGAAAGAAGGAACAAGGGAGGGGGCAAGATTGAGGTAGGGGATTAAGAGGTACAAACTACTATGTATAAAATAAGTAAGCTACAAGGATATATTGCAAAGCACAGGGAATATAGCCAATATTTTAAAATAACTTTAAATGGAATATAATCTGTAAAATTTTTGAATATCTATGTTATACACCTGAAACTAATATGATATAATAAATCCACTGTACTTCAATTTAAAAAAACATGACGTTACCAACAGCTGGCAAGGCTGCCAAGCACCGGAACTCTCATTTATTATTGGAGGGATTACAAATGATAAGCCACTTTGGAAAATAGTTAGGCAGGTTCTTATACATTTAAATATATACTTACCATAAGACCGAGACATCCTTCTCCTACCTGTTAACCAAGAGAAAAGAAAACATGTTCACACCAAAACCTGTACATGAATATTTATAGAGGTTTTATTCATAATGGCCCCAAACTGGCAACAAACCAAGTGTCCTTCAACTGTTGAAAGGAAAAACAAACTGTGACACATCCATACAGTGAAATACTACTCAGCAATAAAAAAGAACAATCTACGAATACATGCAGCAACATGGATGAATTTTATATGCATTATGCTTAGTGAAAGAAGGCAGATCATACAGGCTGCATACTGTATGATTCCATTTATATGGCATTCTGGAAAGGCAAGACTATGGTGGCAGGAAACAGGCTAGTCAGTGGTTGCCAGAGTCTGTGGGTGAAAGGAAAGCTTGATTACATAGGTGCATGAGGGACAATTTAGGGGTGGTAGGACTGTTCTATATCTTGATTTTGGTAGTGTTTATTTAGCTGTATGTGTTTATGCAAACTCATACAAATGTATACCAAAAAGAGTGAATTTTAGTATATGTAAATTATATCTTAATGTTTTAAAAAAATTAAAATGGGGCATTAGATGAAACAAGCATAAAATGGATAATTGTTGAAGTTGAGTGATGAGTTCCTGAAGGCACATAAATAATATTTATCCTCTGGCTTTGCATACGTTAAGTATGAAAATATCCGCAGTGAAAAGTAAAAACAACAGCATCAACAAAGCAAATGTTTTGGCCTGACAGTTCCCTCTCACCACTATGCCATTTCTGGGTCTCCTTTCCCAGCAAAACTTCTTGAAAGATCTGACTCCAGACACAATTTCCACTTCCTCACCTTCCGTTCAGGCTTTTGTCCCCTCTATTCCATGAAGTCATGTCAAGGTTCTAGTCAAGATCACCAATGACCTACTGACTTTCACGTAGCCAAAGTGAGAGGTCATTCTCTTTTCTCATTTTACCACTTCTTTCAGCAGGAAGTGTTAGTTTCTTTTCTCAGTTTCTGTGACATCATTCATACTCTTGGTGTTCCTCCTCTCTCTTCAAGACTTTTTGGTTTCGTTTGCCTCTTCTTTGTAAAACCTCTAAACTGTGACATGTCTGAGGGTTAGGTCCTCAGTCCCAGTCCTCTTATATTTACACTGTGTTCCTAGGTAATTTCCCTGGGACCTATGGCTTTAAATACTGTCTATATATCCGTGAACCCCAAATCTGTACCAGTGGCTCTGACCTGGCCCAGAAACTCCAAAGTCACGTATCTAACATCCTACCTGCCATCTTCATTAGGAAGTCTACTAGACACCTTAAAATTAAAATGCCCACTAAATTAAAATGGTCCCAGCCTTACACCTGACCCTAGTCTACACATCCCTGTAAATGGCACCCCACCTCTCTAGTCACTTGAGCTAAAAACTTAGGAATCATCCTTGCCACCTCTCTTGCCATCATCTTGCTACCTGTTATTATTCATTGACTTCCAAAACATATACTGGATGCTTTCAATTTTTATTTCTCCAAAGATCCTGATTCAAGTCACCATATCTCTAGCCTTATCTGTTTCTTCTTCCTACTCCTCCCTCTCCTCCAACTTTTTTGATAAATGATAAACTAATTAAAGTTCTAAAATTCATATGTAGTTTTATGAATGGTGCCTATACTACGTGAAATTTTAATTTAAATGTCTACTGAACTATAATACTCTACTCTTTCCTTTCTTAGAGTCAGAGTCTGGATTTTTTAAGTACAGCTGGATAAAACTGAGGAATTTTATAAAAGTGAAGATGGTGAAAATGTGGAAATCCCCTGTCTAGTTCAAAGTCATGCCTGCATCGCTTAATTTTAAGATGGCGAGAAAGTGAGTGCTATTTGTTCAGGGAAATGTAATACCTGAAAACTAATAATATTTGAGCTGGTTGATACAGATTAAGTCTTGAAAGTAACCTATGATTTTTCTCTGTCAACTGTCTTTAATGACCTAGAGATAATCCTAGGAGAAAGAAGACTGGTTCCTTTTAGAATTTATTTGATTTCATTAGGACTAATTTATTAGGAAGCCATTGGGAACCTAGTCTGGGAAATGGGTAGAAGGACAAAGCAGCAAAAGTTAACTAATTAAAAATTAATGACCTCTAGTTTCATGTTGACAGATCACATGCCTATGTTCTTTTGTTGGTCTGGATACAAATTGAAGAAAAAAATGTGTATGTTCTCTTATCTTACTTCTGACATCATTGATCAAGATCTTTTAGTTTTTCTCTTAGGAATTATTTACCCAACTGTCAGAATCTTGGAATCTTTCTTCAAATTTTCTAGAATCTCCTCAAATCAAGTACTGTAATTGAATATTACGGCAGAAAATAATGACAGTGAAGTTGGAGACACAAGAATCAGGAAAATAGTAGTGGTAAGTGCTGGCAAAATTTATAGTTATTCCCCCGGCCTTAGCTGAGATAACAGTCCAGGGCAAGTGATGCATCAGTGTCAGAGTCTGACGCACACCTGGCCTGCTTGGCTTCACGTAATTGTCACATAAACCATGGGCAATTTCCTCCATCATGTTATGTTCTTTGTACATGGTTCTTTTTAAAAGGTGAAGTTGAATTTTGATTTCAATCTTCTTTTTCATATCTACAGTAATCTGAGATCTTCCCCAGTCATTCTTAATATACAGCTGGCTCTGTGTAACCTATCAGTATTATTTAGTCTTCCTGCCTGTGTTTGCAAAACTTCACCTGTGACTGTTGAATTTAACTCTGTTGGTAGTTAGTGATTTGAACTAGTTAAAAATTCTTTAAATGTGCCTTCTTGTGAACACACATTTTTTTTTTTTTTGGTAAATATCCAAATAGCAAGCAAATGTGCTTTATGACTTTACAGATTTTCCCAACTTTTCTTAAAATCATGGGCCTCAAATCCTTTTATTATCTATTGAATAGACAGTAAATCCTCTGAAATTTTGTGATATAACACTTGGAGGAAGGGGGTATTTCTCTGACGCCTTCAAGGCTCTGAATAAATTGGAAAAAGCATGACTCATTTGTCATATCTGCCTGTATCTTTCAAAGTCCTTCCTGGTTTGGTAAATGGTAACTTTGTTGTGTGGTTTGTTTTAATAAAGTAATGCAAGTGTGCAGTTTAAAAGTTCACATGATACTAAAAGGTTATAAAAAAAAATACTGCCACATACACTACACAGACCAATCCCACTCTGCAGCGGCAACTATATTAAATTACAGTGGCAGCTGTATTAAATATTTTTAGCTGTTTCTTTTGATATTTACCTGTATGTTTCCTTTAAATAATAGATGTATATAGATACCTCTTAATACTTTTAATTTCCTTTTGACTTACTATGGCAGATGATAGTTTTAGCTTTCATATAACCCCTTTACCCTCCCACCTCCCCCATATATTTGTATTACAATTATGGTTAAATCCATATTTAGTGTTTTCATTTTATGACTTTGTAACTATTGTTCGCTGCTGAGTCAGAAAGCTACATTCTTTTATTTAAACATAATTGCCTCAATTTTCATTGGCTTCATTTTCTTTGAACTTGATGGATTAATTTCCCTACAACTTCCTATAGTTTCTATATGGTTCGACCATCTGAATAATCTTTATTTCCAGTATTTATCTGGAAAATCCTTAATAGTTCCTTCCTTTCTGCTCCAGCTGGACTGGTTGTTCTCTAGACTTCTTACATATCTGCTACCTTGTGCATGGACAGCTTAAGAGGTGTATTAGTCAGGGTTCTCCAGAGAAACAAAACCAGTAGTGTGTGTGTGTGTGTGTGTGTGAGAGAGAGAGAGAGAGACAGGGAGAGACAGAGAGAGAGAGAGAGAGGGATTAAGAGACTCACACAACTGTGGGACTGGCAAGTCCAAAATCTAAGAGCAGGCCAGCGGGCTGGAGACCCAGGCAAGAATTGATGTTGCTTTTCAATTCCCAAGACAGTCTGGAGGCAGAATTCCCTCTTCCTCAGGGACCTTAGTCTATTTTCTCTTAAGGCCTTCAACTGACTGGATGAGGCCCACCCACATTATGGAGGGTAATCTGCTTTACTCAAAGTCTATTGATTTAGATGTTAGCCTCATCTAAAAAAATCTTCTCAACAATATCTACACTGGCATTTGACCAAATATCTGGGTGCTATGGCCTAGACAAGTTGACACGTAAAATTAACCATCACAAGGGGGCAACTAAGAACGTAAGGAATCATCACTCAAATTTTGAAGTCTCTTTTTCTGTGTGAGAGGTCCTTTCCAGTACCTCTCAAATTCTGGCCATTCCAGCAGCCTCAAATTTCCATCTGTTATTCCCTATACCCTGAGAGACCATCACTGATTTCTATTTGGGCTTGATTTCTAGGTGCCAGTTTGGAAAGTGCTCTTAGGGTGAATGTTAGATGCACTTTGTGTGTTTCTCTGTCTTAGTTGCCATCCAATGTCTGAAAAGAGTTGTTGTATTTGTTTGGGGTTTATAGCTGTTTATGGTAGGAGGATGAGTACAATATCAGCTACTCTTTTATAGAAAAACTAGAAGCCTGGTTGGGCTTCTTAACAAGCCCTCAAATGAGCTTTCTGTTCCCAGTCATGCCCCTACAATCTATTCTCCACCCAGAACCGAGTGGTCTCATAAAAATTTAAGTTGGATCGTAACACTCACTCTAGCCTACAAAGTCCACCACGACCTAAGGTCTGCCTTTCTCTGCAATCGTCAGAATCTTTGGCACTCCTCTCCACCTTCAGCCACACCAGCCTTCTCTCTCTCTTCCTTGAATAAGGTTCCTGCTTTAAGACTTTGCATCACCTAATAGAGCACATGATATACTCTTTTCCCCCATTATCTCGTGGTTGATTCATTATTGTCATTCAAATCTCAGCACAGACATCACCTTCCCTGACCAGCCAATTTAAGCAGCCCCCAAGACATGTCCCACCCCTGTTTTATTCTCTTCACAGGACTTTACCACTAACTGTTCATTTCTGAGCTATTTTCAGAAACTTTTCTTGTTCATTTTTGTGTCAATTTTCAGTCCCCTTCCACTACAGTGTAACTCCATGAAAGCAGGAAGCTAGCCTGAATTGTTCACTGCTGTAACCTCAGAACAGTGCCTGGCACAATACAGATTCTTGATCAAATCAAAATTTTTCAATGAATGAGTAAACCTGGACAGATCCAAGGCTGGGGCTACCTGTCATGTTGTAACAAGCATGTTAATTAACAGGAATTTGTTTTGGCTGCCATTTGTGTGGCTTCAAATTTGGAAGGAAGCTCTAAAAACGATATTGCCTTCCTTGGTTTGGCATTAAGCAACACTTTTTTGTGTGTGAGTTTGCTGTGTGTCATGACATTATTTTGAGTGTCTGCTATGTGTCTTCACCAGAAAAGATGTTAAGAGCACAGCCTTTGGAGTGAAACAGGACTGGATATCAATCTTGTTTTGCCACATTCTAGCTATGTCATTCGGGACAAGTTAATCTAAGCCTCAGTTTCCCCATCTGTGAAATAGGATGATAATAATCCTTATCTCAGAAGAGTTTTGTGGAGGTTAAATTAAATAATGTGTGTAAATTATTTAGAATTGTATTTTGTCACTGTATTTTGAATGTTCCAAATATGGTTAGTGTTATCCTTAAGTATTATTAGTTTATGTGATGGCAGTATTTTGTGGGATGAACAGAAGAAGTGTTGGGGTGGTGAGAGATAAAGCACTATGCCTAAAAGTCACATTTTCCAGGAAGATTTCCCCATCACCACCCGCTCTGGTTACTTCTTTGCTTCATGCATTCATCACATATATATGGCATGTTGGTACTTGGCTCTTCCTAGAAGTTATTTTTTCTTTTCCTTAAACGTCATCATTGGTGCTGCCATGCCCTTCTCTCTTTTTAAGAATTAAGAAATGTTCAGTTTAATCGTATATTCTCTTCTACCCTAGTTCCCTCTTCCACTAGCAACTGTTCTAAAATATTTAATGTGTATTGCTTAGCTTTTAAGTATTCTTATAAAGTGTGTACTAGTCTGTGTGCATGTACTTCTGTGTTGTTGTTTATCACTCTGTTCCTCACATTTGTTTCACCAAGCACCATTTTTTTTTTTTTTTTTTTTTTACACGTTGCTATGCACGTATCTACTCTGTGCTTCTTAAGGATGCTCCAAGGTGGGCATTCACGCATTTTACCTATTCAATCCCCCACTGATTCCCAGAGTACCTTCAGTTCCCCACCAGCAACTGCAAAGAAAGCCCCCGTGCACGTCACTTTGTAGCTTGTGTTGGAAATTTCTTTAGGCTATGTTTCAAGGAGTGGAATTATTAAGATAGAGAATGAAACTGTATGTTCCTTGCTAATGGTTCTTCAGTATCTTCTTCTGGGTATGTGTTGTATATCCCTAATTAGCTTGTGAGCTACGGGGTCAGCTTTTAGACCTTAAAACAAAAAATAGCAAAGAGAAATCAGGTCCAACACTGGGATAAGTAGAGACTCAAAGTGGCATGTGGAACACAAGAAGAATCATTCCACTTCTGTGTGACTATAGAAATACAAGTAGGGAAATTATGCCACTTACTTGCTATTTTTATAGCCCATCCACAAGAGGATTTGCTGGCATGACTTGTACGGCATGTGGAGAGTCCAAAACACAATTATCCAAAAGAAGAAGAAATTAACACCAGAAAGAATCCAGGAACAAATGGGTTGTGACTGGTTGGTGTACACCCCTCACAAGGCAGAGAGGGCATGATCTTGTACTTGGTTTTCACACTTTATTCTAATCTGCAATCCTATAAAGTCATAAATTCACCAGTGTCCAAGAAGCTGCAGAGGACAGAAGGAATTCAGCTCTAGAGGTAGATTAATTCCTTTTTTCCTCTTCTATTGTGACAATCTTCAAACTTTAGAAAAGTTGCAAGAATAATACAATTAACACTTTTCTACCCTTCAGTAAAATTCACAAAGTGTTAATATTTTGCCATATTTCTTCTGTCTCTATTTGTCTGTCTGTCTGCTTGCATGCCTGCTTCTCTGTCTGTCTATCGCCTACCACTGGAATGTTCCCTTATATATCTTCAGCATTTCTTTCCTAAGAACAAGAGTATTCTCACCAATAACCACAAATTTAACGTTGGCACAAAGCTATTATCCAATAGCTATTATCCAATATACAATCCGTATTCAAATGTCTAGAAGACGGTTCAGCAAACTTTTTCTATAAAGGGCCAGATAGTAAACATTTTTGACTTTGCAGGTCAGACAGTGTCTGTGGCAGCTACTCAGCTCTGCTGTGGTTAAGCAGAAGCAGCTACGGACAATACATAACACAGCGGGTGTGGTGTGACGGGGTCCCAATAAAACCGTGTTTACAAAAACAGGTGGAATGCACTGTGGTGACTTGAATGGGAAGGAAGTCCAAAAGGGAGGGGACATGTGTATACGTAGAGCTGATTCTCTTTTCTGTACAGTAGAAACTGACACAACATTGTAAAGCAACTCTACTCCAATCAAAATTAATTTTAAAAAAATGTGGTTGGCTGATCTAGACTCTTTTTTTTTAAGAATTGGTGCGAGATTATATTTTAGAGGTAGTAAATCTCACAGTTCAAGGTAGATGTCAGAGGTCATTCTTGGTTTTGAGAAGGTTTTCCATGAATTGGATTACTCAGCCAGTATCATCCTACCACTTAGATTTTCTTCATTTCTATTAGTTATTTGAAAAACATCGATACCTACCATAAATATTGCACAGCTTTATCTTCTTTTCAGTGTTCTTTTCTTCAATTGTGGTAAAATACACATAACATAAATCCGACCATTTGAATCATTTTTAAGTGTATGGTTCAGTGGCATTAAGTCCATTCACACTGTTGTATAATCATCACCTGTATCCATCTCCAGAAAAATTCCATCTTCTTCATCTGAAATGCGGTACCCATTAAAAATTTAACTCTCCATTCTCCCCTCTCCCCTCAGCCTCTGACAACAACCATTCTACTTTCTGTCCATATGAATTTGACTTTCTAGGTGCCTCATATAAATGAAATCATACACTGTCCTTATATGTCTTGCTTATTCACTTAGCATAATGTCTTCAAGGTTCATCTATGTTGTAGCGTGTGTGAGAATTTCCTACCTTTTTAAGGCTGAATAATATTTCATTGTGTGTATATACCACACTTTATCCATTCATCTGTTGATGGACACCTGGGTTGCTTCTACCTTTGGCTATTGTGACTAGTGCAGCTCTGAACATGGGTTCTAGACTCACTCTTAAGGTAGTCATTTTCTTTCTGTCTAGGGGCTACACAGGGGGGATAGGATCTAACAACAGATAGGGACCTAAAGTGTCACATTTAGCCTAATAGCGTCATTTAGAAATTAGCTCAATAGAAGATATCAACACAAACAACCAAGTCATCTCCCTGTGCATTCCCTTCCTTCAGGGCTTTCTCATTTCTTGCCTGGACATTACAGTAGCCTTGTACTGCCACTAGAGTGATCTATATAATTGCAAAATTGATCACATCCCTCCTCTGCTTAAGACTTTTTTAAAAAATTTAAATCCACTTTATTGTTATTTACTTTTCCCTTTTTTTTTTTAACATCTTTATTGGAGTATAATTGCTTTACAGTGGTGTGTTAGTTTCTGTTTTATAACAAAGTGAATCAGCTATACATATACATATGCCCCCATATCTCCTCCCTCTTGCCTCTCCCTCCCACCCTCCCTATCCCACCCCTCTAGGTGGTCACAAAGCACCGAGGTGATCTCCCTGTGCTATGCGGCTGCTTCCCACTAGCTATCTATTTTACATTTGGTAGTGTATATATGTCCATGCTACTCTCTCACTTCGTTCCAGCTTACCCTTCCCCCTCCCTGTGCCCTCAAGTCCATTCTCTACGTGCTTAAGACTTTTCTATAGCTCCCTATTTCCTACAAGACACAGTCTAAAGGCCTTAGCCTGACATATCAGGCCCGCAGTGTCCTAGCTCTTACCTCTCTCCCCATCCTTACCTCCTGCCACATCCAACTTCTCACTTCTTATGTCAGCAACACTGAGATGCTTATCTCCTCCTCCAAAGTAAATAAAAACAATAAATGATGCTGTTTGCTGTCCCTATGCCTTTGCTCACTGTGTTTCTTCCATCTGCCTGGAAAGCTCTTCCTCCCTTTTCATCCTGGGTTATACCCACTCATCCTTCAAGATTAAACTTCAGCAATAACGCTTTCAGCAAGTGTACCCCCGACATGCTCCCACCCCTTCTCCCTCCAGCCTGTGTGCCCCAGAGCACCCTATGTTTATGCATGCCCTAGCATCATATTGAAATTATCTCTATAAGTTTGTCTCCCCGGGTGACTTAACCTCCTAAAGGATAGGGCCATGCTTTAGTCATCTTTCCACTCCTGGTGCCCAGCAGAAGGTCAGGTTTCTAGTAGGTGCTTCATAAATGTTTTCTGAATGGAACAAAAGCACAGGTTCTTAGAAGGGCGTACTAACTGCTCTGTGAGCTGCTCCAGTGAATCTGAGCAGCCTCATTTCCTGCTATTCCAGTCTCACTTCTGTCCCTGTGCCGTAACCACACCTAATTCCAATGCTTTCCTAAGTAAGCCCTGAAATTCCATGCCTCTCGGCCAATGCTCATTACCAGCTCTCTCTGCAATTCGCTACACCTCCCTTCCTAAGGCACTCCTATTCATCTTTCAATACCCAGCCTAAATGTCTTCTGTTCTCAGAAGCTGCCTCTGAGATCCCTGATTCTGCCGGACAGAAGGAATCTTCCATTTTTCTGCTCTCCATAGCATGGACTAGCCCTATTACAGAGAACATTACAACATTACATTGTAAGTAACTTATGTATCTGTCTTTTTTCATAGACTGCTTTGAGTTAAAGGACTCTGTTTTGTTTATCTTTGTGTTTCCAAAGCCTAGTACAGTGCCAGGCACATAAGAGGTGTTCAATAAATGCTGGATCAATAAAGGGGTGAATAAATGGCCATAGACATTTGATCACCGCGGTCTGAGCGGGCACAGAGAGAATCTGATTCAGTTTGTGTTCACATCAGGATAATGTGGCCTAACTCAGCATCTGGGGCTCAGATGCTAAAAGCATTATCTCTCCCCCAATATAGCCATTCGTGTTTGAGCCCTGTCCCACCACAAATTTACATAGGGATGGAGGGGCTTACCCCTGGCTCTACAAAGGAGACATGAAGACATAAAACTGACTGCTGGCCTGCAGCGTCCCAGATGAGTTTGAGGGAGAGGATAGTAGGGCCTCTGGCGAGAGGCTCACCATAGAGAGGGCGGGTCTGAAGAGGTGAGCTGGTCACCTTGTGAGGGCTGATCCCAGGAAAGATACTAGCAGCTCTGCAGAAGCAGCCACCTGGTGCCGAGGGAGAGCTTTGGGGAAATGGCTGCAAACATGGCAACTGAAAGAGCTGTGATATTCAGTCGAAGCGCTGTGATATCTGGGGCCCAAGCAATGGTGCTGTGGGTCTTCTCTGGAGAGAATAACAGGGAGAAGCATCTCCACTCATCACCAGGAACCACACTAGCCAGGCAAATTGTCAAAGGTCTACCCTGGGGTTGGTGAAGGGGGGTGGTTGTGTGTTGGAGGAGATGGTGACAGTGGTGACAGCAAGGCATGAGGGTCAGTGAACAGGTGGCTTGGTTGTAGCCTTACGGTTACAGCATGAACCATAGCATTACGGAATGCTGGCCGAGCAGGCTCCCGAAGTGGGCCAGCGATCAGGGAATCTGGCATAGAAGGCTCTGTTTGGGTTTCTGCAGCCACTGCCCAGGGATGATAATGAAGACTTGTTCATGGATACGTGCAGACAGCTCTGGAGAAGTTCTGAAATATTTGGAAAGCTACTCTGGAAAAGACTGGAATTCTTGCTGGAAGCAACGGGGGCTTGAAGCCCTTGTCATTTAGGCCTAATTGTAAATATGACCTCTTTTGTTTTTTGCAGGTTGGTGAAACCAGGGCACAGCGATTAGATAGATAAATACAATCTCTAATTATTTAGGTGAAAAGATGTTACTGCAGGAGGAAACTATCCCCCGTGTTGGGTGGGACCAGGTGGCCCAGCAACCTGGGCCTTTTCACATGGAGCTTCCTGTTTTGTGGTTGCTTGCTTATGTTTGCTCCTGCTGATGAAGTTTGTAAAGCAGGGGTCCCCAACCCCTGGGCCATGAACTGGTACCGGTCCGTGGCCTGTTAGGAACCGGGCCACACAGCAGGAGGTGAGCGGCGGGTGAGCAAAGCTTCATCTGTATTCACAGCTGCTCCCCATCACTTGCATTACCCTGAGCTCTGTCTCCTGTCAGATCAGCGGCAGCATTAGATTCTCATAGGAGCGTGGACCCTACTGTGAACTGCACATGCAAGGGATCTAGGCTGCGCGCTCCTTATGGAATCTAATGCCCGATGATCTGAGGTGGAGCTGAGGCAGTGATGCTAGCGCTGGGGAGCGGCTGCAAATACAGATCATCGTTAGCAGAGAGGTTTGACTGCACAGAGACCATAATAAATCGATTGCTTGCAGACTCATATCAAAACCCTATCAGTGAGAGGCAAGTGAAAACAAACTCAGGGCTCCCATGGATCCTGCATTATGGTGAGTTATACAATTATTTCATTATATATTACAATGTAATAATAATGGAAATAAAGTGCACAATAAATGTAATGTGCTTGAATCATCCCCAAACCATCCCCCCGCCCCTGGTCCATGGAAAAATTGTCTTCCGCGAAACCAGTCCCTGGTGCCAAAAAGGTTGGGGACCGCTGTTGTAAAGGGCCTTGAGTTCAGAGTTCCCCAGTCTGATGGGCTGTCCACTGGCAGGTGCATCCCAAAGGCTGCAGCCAACTCCCCCACCCATCCAGGAAGCCTCGGAGCATCATTCCCCTCACCCAAACCCAGGCCCCCAGCCAGTGATCAGCCAGTCCCGCCCCGCCTCCTCTCCTTGCCTTCAGCTTTGCCCGGAGATCACCTTCCTGCCATCCATTTCCCTCACACCCTGAGCCCTATGAACTTGAACTGCAATAACCTTGAACCACAGACCAAAAGTCTAAACATCCTGACCACAAAATCTCATAAATTGTCGGCTCAGCTCCTTGGGAAGTGGTGGGCATGACTTTGTTCACCAGATTTAAGATCTGATGGAATTCATCTCTGAGGAATGTGTTGAAGGAGACAGAAACAGAGTGGACCAGAGAACTAATGAGATGTTTTCCTCCCCAATTTCCAGGATTTTTGTAACAAAATGTGTCCAACAAGTTGAATGAAAGAAAGCAAAAAAGAAAGAAAGAAAGGAAGGAAAGAAGAAAGAAAGGAAGAGAGAAAGAAAAGAAGAAAGAAAGAAAGGAAGAAGGAGAGAGAGAAAGAAAGAAAGAAAGATAGAAAGAGAAAGAAAGAAAGAAAAAGAAAGAAAAGGATGGAAGGAGGGAAGAAAAGAAACAGACATTTCCCTTTGTCTCTTACTGTGGGGATTACTCCATTTGTAGAGAAGTGAGTTATTGTAAACTTCAAGTGCGCACTTGGGGATCTACGCTTCTGAGATCTGAGCTCTTTCCATAAAGAGCTAAAAGGGACGTGTGACAAGACCAGTGAACGCTGGGACTGAATGACTTGAAAGAGATATCTTTCTGCTTTAATTTTTTTCTCCACCCACTAACTCCACATTTAAGAAAAAAAATCTTTTTTTTTTGAGACTATACCAGACTAGTTAATAGAACAGGATAATTCTGGATACAAGGCTCTGCAAAATCAGAGCATATAATGAGAGGCATTTGAATGGATGTCATTGTCTTTCACAAAGCGTGCTTTTGTCTCATTGTTTGCACCTAAGACTTTTTGCAAAACAACGGGCTTTGAAAGTGCAAGATATGCTGCTTAACTCTTGAAGAGCTGACAGACATCACACGTTTTCCAGGAGGATTGTGACTGAAGCTTCAATCATATTTCTTCCCCCCTAGTTTCTGTGCAGTAAGTGTGACAATTAGAACTATTAGCTGACTATCCTAACCCAGTTCCAGTCGTGCCAGAAGGAACTAAAAATGCCCTGTGGTCAAACTGTAGACGGTCCTGCTTCTAAGGAGCCTGGGCTGAGAGTAGCGAGGGACGATAATATCACCCACAGAAACAACAGGCAGACTCCCCCAATACCATTTCATGAAATTTCCTTCATCTGAAAAGGCTGAGACCTTTTACGATACTACACTTTGGGTGAAACAAACAAAAAAAAAAGGCCATTTCTAAATATAGCCAGCTTTTGTAGACTATATTTAGTCATGTTTCTACTTGGTAAAAATATCAGAATGCATTTTGGCAGAAATTTTCACTGTGATTTTTTTTTTTTTCTTTCACTTCCTCTTATTTAAACCTCTGATGACAAACATTAAGGAATATAATCAGAAAACCCGAGGAACTCTTCTTGGGTCATGTGGCTATTCACTTAACAAAAATTTATTGAGGACAAGCCTCTGCTTCGAATCCGTTTTCTTTACAGTCTTTTTTTCTTGGAGTTCTCCAGGGAATCTCCACACAGAAGGAAAAAAGGTGACTGGACTCTAATGCATTACAGGGCGATACATATGAAACAAAGCAGGTCATCCAAGTACCTGTTTTGCAGGGTTCCTGTGAACTTGGAATGCCATGATACATGTGCAGCATTTAATGAGTCTGGCAAGAGGTGAGTGCTCAATAAACGTTAGCTATCTTCATTAGTAGTAGTAGCAGTATTTGCATAGAGTACACACAACTATATTTGCATACACACGTACGCTTTATGTCATAAAGGCATAAAGTTGAAATAATAGTCTTTTTTTTAGCATCAAAGTATCCAACGATGCTTATTACTCAACAGATCCAAACTGAAGCAAGAGCTGCCTTCTTTTATTTTTTCCATTGTGATGAAATATACACAACATAAAATTTACCATTTTAACCATTTTTAAGTGTGCAGTTCAGTGGCATTAAGTACATTCCCATTGTCGTGTAACCATCACCACCATCCATCTTCAGAATATTTTTATCTTCCCCAACTGAAACTCTGGATCCCACCCCATCTTCCCTCCCCCCAGCCCCTGGCAACCACTATTCTACTTACTGTCTGTATGAATTTCTCTACTGTAGGTGCCTCATGTAAGTGGAATCATATACTGTCCTTTTATGCCTGGCTTGTTTCACTTAGCATAATGTCTTCAAGGTTCATGTATGCTGGAGCATGTGTCAGAATTTCATTCTTTTTTAAGGCTGAATAAGGAGTCTTCATTTTTAAATTGAGGTATTTTAGGAAGACCATATGGCTATAGCTCACACAGGCAGTTATTCCCAATCCTCTCTTCTCTCTCCGAGGCCTCATTGTATGACTCTTCTAACAAGATCTAAGGGCATTGGTTCCCCATGGTGTCCTTCCACCAGGAATGGCTTTGCCCTTGAACTTGGGAGTGAGATGGACAGACATGCATTTGTATCTGCCTTGTGCCACTTAAGAAATTTAATGATCTTGAGCATGCGGTTAGGTCAAACTGTATGATATTGTCCCTATTTGATAATTTTTAGGTACACAATGACAGTTGTATATGGCTCAACCTAATTCTTTACCTCTCTGCTCCTCAGTTATCTTATATAAAATATAAAGTTAAAAATAGTGCACGCCTCCTTGGGCTGGGAGAATAGGAGGACATAGTGTGGCTGCAGGGTGCCGCCTGAGCTTGGCCAATGGGCACGGAGTGTGGGAGCCGCGTGGGAGCCTCGTGCGGCTACCTCCTTTGGGGAGGGGAGTCTCTCCTTGCCAGCCCAGGGTTTCAGGAGTTTCCTGCTGGCCTCTTTGGCCTCCTCTCCTGCACCTGATTATTGTACCTTCCTCATCAGCTCAAGGCCATGAGAGGCCACCTGGAATGAGGGCAGTTTTGCTGACACTTCATTTAAGAGGGCACAGCGCTGGGAACCAAATAAACACTGTTTCCTATCTTTATGGAGTTAGCGTTCTAATCGGGGAGGAAAAAACAAGGTAAGTGAGAAAAATACTTGGTATGTTAGGAAAACTAAGGGATGGGAGGGGGGTCTGAAGTGTCAGGTGACACTTTAGATGAGAGAGAACACATGCCCTTGCTCTGAAGCAGGTTTGAATGTGGTCCTTCCTTCCAGGCTTTCCCCGTATCCCTTCCCTCCCTCCCTCCCTCCCTCCCTCCTTCCTTCCTGTTTGGACCCTGGGCAGCTCTCTTGGCTTCCTTGAAACTCCTGTACAAGGGTGGCTGCATGCTGGCTCTGCAGAGCTCCCTAACTCAGGAATTCTGTGCGAAGGCTGCTCTCACCCCAGGCCTCCTATGGGCCGCTCCTGCTGCATCTGGCTGCCCAGCTCAGCGTCCATTATTAATGGGGCTGTCTTGGGCTTTACTATCGTTCTCTCTGCCTTTTACCCTTTCATAACCCAAAGACTCCAAACATCTCCTACCCGAGCCCTTCCGTCTCCTTGCCAACCAATTGCCTTCCAGAATCTCAGGGCATTACAGGGCCACACCATCAGCAAAATAGTAACACTTCCTCATCTGAGCTGTCAGTTTCCCCCGCTCTTGCCAAATCCAGGGTAATTTATGGGAAAGGCTTTCCACTTTTTCTCCCACAATCCTCCAAGGCCTAAAAACTACTTGATGGAAAACACAGATAAGATCACAAAAATTAATCTATTCGAATATGTGTATTTCAATACTGCTTTTTACATAATGTGCATGGTTTGTTCTTTTTTATTATGAAGCTCACACTCCAGGCAGAGAACTGTGGGCCTGCAGGGAGGGCTGGGGGCAGCGTGACGACGCTCTGCTTCCCACCCCAGGACTCATAGGTTGTTCTTGGACTTGGGATGAGCCACAGTGAGCCGTGACCTTGTCCTTGGGATCCTTCCTCTTGGGTTCGCCACTGACTCAGGCTTTCACTCAGAAAATCCTGCTTCATCCCTAATGGATGCTCAATCAGGAAAATATTATTTTCAGATGTTTTAAATTTGTGCAGTGGGAAACATATGTCCTGCCATATGGACACAATAGGAGCTAGTTAAGGCCAGAGTGGAAACCAGGATTGGGAGTTCTCTTTTTTTCTGTTTTTGAAGTCAGACCCTGCAGGCCAGATTTCCCCAACCAGCAGTCTAAGCTGTGCTTTAAATTAGAGCACGTGTGCATCAGAGAGAAATGTGTACACAAAAAGGCAACGGCAAACCCCTCCCCCTCACCAGCAATATGTCCAGTTAGGGGAGCTGCTGCCCTGCTGCTGCAGCCCCATCTGGAAATCAAGTCACAGACAACCTTGTAAATCCTCCAAAGTCATGTGCACCATGATGTAGGAGGTTAAATATTATCTATCTGCCCTCTAAGACAGTTGCACTAAAGCTGCACATGTGGAAATTTTACTGGCATAATTTTAACCATTAGTTTTGAAAATAAAGCTCTTAGAATTACAGTAGTAACAGTGTTGGACTTTCACATTTGATCTGAGAAGGAAATGAAGGGGACACTACAATATAAAAAAAATGGCATTTGCTTATCAATCACTGACTCACTCAGCAAGTGCCTTCTTTGCGTGCAGTCCTAAGCTGGGCTCTGCGGAGGAAAGATGTGTATGACAAAGTCCCGCTCACATGAAAAGCTTCCAATCCACTTTACTCTTCCCCTGGCTTTTCCTTTCAGAACCGCTTGGCTTCATTTACTGAGCTGCTCCACATACCAGGCATTGTGTGACGAGCTCTCTTGGGAGTGGAAGAGACAGGTGAGAAAACAGAGAACTGCCTTCCGTGAGCTCGGAGCTCTGGTTTAGGTCGCTGTGGAATGGGAAGGGAGCTCAGGGGAGGTCATACAGACAGGACATAAGGTCAGAGAAGGCTTCCCAGAGGACATGGCCCTCGAGTTGCATCTGAGAAGTTTGCCTGAAGTGCATTCACTCACGGTGTGTTAAGGTAGTGATGCTTGGGTCTGTCTTCATCCATGATTCTGGGTTGGCAGCTGAGCTAACACCAGACTTGCCTTCCCTGGAGCCTGTGGGCAATGGAGCCATGTGCCTCAATCCAGTTCCAGCCTTAGCTAACAGAAGGATCTGTTTCCAAGATCTGCCCCAACGCAACACCCCACGGAATTCCCCTTCCCAATCCGAGAGGGAGGCATCTCTACTCTCAGCTCATTTGCAGAGCAGAGACATCTGATGGATTTTAAGTCCAAGGAATGGCTGGTCTTTCCCAGCTCAGCCCCTTTCAAGTGATTTGGGTGTCCTCTTCCCTCCTTTCCCACCAGAATGACCACTGAGAATCTCAGTATGACAGACTTTGAATCGACAACATCTGAACGGACTGTTGGAGGGAGGCCGTTCCCTCAAGGGAGTGGTGGCAGGTGACGCTGTAGGGATGAGGGCAGAGGGGGATGGGGAAGGGCTCTGGGACACTAGACTGAATCATGTGGACAATGGGAAGTCCTTGCTTCTTCTTATCCATGGAGCTAACGTGAAGAAAACATGGAGCTTTAGGAAAATAGCTCAATGATGGGATGTAGGATGGATTGGGCAAGGAAAAAGACTAGAGGCAGGCAGACACGCTAGGGTGATAGTGAATTGGTCAAGTTTAGTGTAATAACAGCGTTGGCCTTGGAGTAGGGAAAAAAGGGTGGAGCAAAGGGAGAATTGGAAAGACTTGGAGGGAGGCAGGAGAGCGTGTAACAGAGAAAAAACAGCAGTCAGTGGTGATGAGTTCATGAAGATAATTATCTGATTTAGTGTAGACGGAGGGACTGCTGTTATTGAGCTGCAGTAACACAGATTCTTGTGCTAAAAATAATGGCTATATGTTGAGTGTGACCATATGCTTTAAGACTGGGCATTTGGCTTTCCCAGTTTTTCTTCTCTTCATGTCTTAAGGTTCCCCGGCCTTGGGCTATGGTCTTCCCTGTCCTCAGGCAAGCACACCTATTCTCTACCTATCCTTTGGTAACAGGCATTAAGGGCTTGGGCCAGAAACAGGTAGACAAGCAGAAGTAGTTATAACCTAGAAACAAGGATTGAGATTTGCGTGGTCTTGACGATATGTATTTTAGTAAAATATGTGGCTTTGTTTTAATGTAGAGCTTGAAGGGTACATTTTTTAAATCCCAGACCCCTCTCTTCTTTGAAAAGTGGAATCAAATGAAAAACAATTTCAGGTTGAATTATGAAAAAAGCAATGCTCAAGTCTGAATTCACCAAAAGCTTGTTTTGAATGGTCAGATTATTTTGTAGAAGTTTTTGTGTCTATGGCCAGGAGGTTCTAGCCTCCAAATCATAGCAATGGGGTTTCTAACATTTCCTTACTCTGAAACAGCACGAGAGATTCTCGATGTTCTCTAGGCCATTTGAAGTTTCTTTCCTGACGTATGTCGGACAAGGTTCTTTCAGAGCACAGCTGTGGACTTTCCCAGACCTCCAGCTGCAGCTTGATTTTGAAAGGTGGAGCTCCTTGAGCCCAGTCTTTGAGAACCAGGCATAGGATGTCTTGAGGTTATGCATGACATTCTGAGTGCTGAGAATCCTTCAAGTGGAAAAGTCAGATCAGTCTCAAAGAACCAGCCATGTGATGATAGTCAACTTCTCCATGCAATTTCTCTCTGCTAGACCAACATTAAATCAGTGCTGGAAAAAAAAAAAAGCTTCATGTCTTTGCTGCTTTTTCAGTTTCTGTCTGAAGCATTGGTTCTGTGTTAATCAAAGGCTCGTGGGAAACATAACGTCTGGTGCTGGTACGCAGAGCAGAAGAGCTGCAATTGATTAGAACATGGAGGGCTCCTTGTAGATGCTATAAATTGCATTGTTGGGTTAGTGTAAAGTTACAAAAATAAAATACAGTAGCCCCTCCTTACCTGTGAGAAATACATTCCAAGACCCCCAGTGCATGCCTGAAACCTCGGATAGTACTCAACCCTATATATGTCATGTTTTTTTCTATACATACATACCTATGATAAAATTTAATTTATAAATTAAGGACAGTAAGAGATTAACAACAATAACTAATAGTAAAATAGAACAATTATAACAATATACTAATTGTAATAAAAGTTATAAGGGTCACTTGAACACAAGCATTGCAATACCGCGACAGTTGATCTGACAACCCAGATGGTTACTAAATGACTAATGGGTGGGTAGAGAATACAGTGTGGGTATGGGCTGGACAGAGAGATGATTCACCACGGCCGGGCAGGGCACAGGGGGACAGCATCACATTTCTTCACGCTCCTCAGGATGGAGTGCAATTTACACCTGAAACTAACACAACATGGTTAATTAACGATACTCCAGTATAAAATAAAAATTAAAAAAAAAAAGGAAATCTGAAAAAAACCTTATTGTTTATTTCTGGAATTTTCCATTTAATATTTCGGACCTCGGTTGACCCTGAGTAACTGAAACCGCGGAAAGCAAAACTGCGGATAAGGGGAAACTGCTGTACCTCAGACATCCAGAGTTAGTATCCATCCTATGGAGATGGAAAATTTGAGGAGGAAGAAGAGGGAAGGCAATGAATGTTTAGCTGAAATAAGAAATAGATTAGACTCTGACTAAGCTGGTGTTTTTTTCCCCCACAGACCTTATTTGGGTTAATCTTATATTTAATGCTTTTAATGTTAAATTATAGATAAACGGCCATTTGAAAACATTTATTGGATAGGATTTTCATACAAGATGGCAGAATGAAACAATTTGAACACATTCTTATTGCTCTATATTAACATAACGAATTCGAGATGTTCGGTCAACTCCTTTGAAAGAGAGCATAGAAAAAAGGGAAAGAGACAAAGGCCACGCTCGGAGAGGCAACATTAAAACAGAGAACTCCCTTCACCTGGTCAATTATTTCAGGGCAAGAGATAAGGATCCTCATTAAGAACCAGCGTCATAAAAAGTACTTTGTGAAAGGAAATTACACAGAAAGAAGAAAGGGAAAGCAGGAAGCAAGCGCTATGGAAAATGTTTCTCCATTTTTCTAATTATTCACTTCATTTCCTGGAAAGGAATGGCTGCCCACTGGTGGGTTGGTCTAGTTTAATATTTACCTCAAAGTACAATTCTATTGCCTAAGCTTTATTAACAAAGTCAAAATTACCGAGAAAAAAAGTGAATGACCGGGGCTTCCCTGGTGGTGCAGTGGTTGAGAATCTGCCTGCCAACGCAGGGGACACGGGTTCGAACCCTGGTCTGGGAAGATCCCACATGCCGCGGAGCAAGTGGGCCCGTGAGCCACAACTACTGAGCCTGTGCGTCTGGAGCCTGTGCTCCGCAACAAGAGAGGCCGCGATAGTGAGAGGCCCGCGCACCGCGATGAAGAGTGGCCCCCGCTTGCCACAACTAGAGAAAGCCCTCGCACGGAAAGGAAGACCCAACACATACAAAAATAAATAAATAAATAAATTAAAAAAAAAAAAAAAAGTGAATGACCATTAGAACGATGTGGACTTTCTGAAGACATTGTCTAATTTTTCTCATCACTTTTTCTGAGTGGTAAGTTAACTTGAATGGGTAATGCAAGCAATGAGAACAAAGGGCCAGAGAGTCAGTTCAAGCAACCCCCCTTTTAATTTTTTTTCTATTTTAGAAAATTGACTTTGAGGTTTATATAGGAAATAAATTACATCCTCTACACTTGACCTCAGATGGTGGAAAATCACCTAACTCCCACCTGCCTGAATCCTTGCACTTATTTTCATGTTTCTTCTTAAAACCGTTTCTACAGATCAGAGAAGAGGAGTGATGATTCTTGCCCACAGCTACCTCCTTGAAGATACTCGCCCCAATAGTGAGCTATATATTTATTCACTCTTTGAGCACTTGGGGGTGGGAAGGGGAAATTTCCATCTGACCTTTCAGTGCATTCCTTTTGTGAAAGTGACTTTTTTTAGTGTGAATTCTCTGATGTGGTTGCATTTGGCTGAAGTTATTCTTATTTTTAGCCCATCTGGCAGCGAACCCAAATTTAATATCAGCGTGTGTGTATGTGTGTTGGGTGGTTTGACAGGTTGAGCTGTTGCTGAGGTTTCAATCATGGTCACCATATCAGTGGCCAGATCTTAGTTCTCTGGGAGGTAAAAATGGAAATAATATCTGGCTCTTAATATCTGGCGATAATATTTGTGAAGAAATGGTGACCTCAATCCTGGTAATTGCTATCTATAGTTGTTATCACTACTAATACTACTTCTAGACAATGTACTGGTTCAGGATTTAAGAAACTTGTGAACTTTAATTGCAGTCTCAAACAATACATTTAACCTTTCTGGAAATGTCTTTATGCAACAAATACAAGTCATTTTAAACTTTATTTTAAAATCTTTTACTGGCCATTGAACCTCAAGGGCAGGACAATTTAAGCATCATTAGCAAGAAAACAGCAGAACTAGGCAGGAGAATCTTATGATCTAACTCCTTGCTTTCCTCGTCTACTTCCTAAATGGAGATCACCATACTCCCTATCCTAGGACAGTGCACTGAATTCCTATCTACCTATGACATTATTCAACAGTGACAATGATACGCTGTGACTGAGACTCAGATCAGTTGACACGTGAATAACACTCCTAAGTGTTATAAAGGATGGTCTCTCATCTTTGTTTTGCTTTTGTTCATAAAATCCAATTAACTGCCTCTGGGTTGAAAGATTGGGCTTATGGAGGAAGCAGCAGCTTATGGAAGAACCGCTAAAAATGCTGACGGGTTTTTGGAGGCAGATGTTCAGACTGTGCAGAGGCTGAGAAGTCAGGGTGACAGATACAATGGTGTTGATTTATTACCTTTGGAATTGGTGGAGGCTTTGTCCAGAAATGGGCAAGTTCAGTGCTTCTCAAGCCTTAGGGTTTTTATATATCCTGACCTTTACACCTCACATTAACCCTATGAGGTGGATACTATTATTACCTCCATTTTATAGATAAGTAGGTTGAGACTTAGGAAGTTAATTAAAATGCCCAAGGTCACCAGCTGGCAATTAATAGGAAGCAAGATTACCACCACACTGTACCCGTCTAAATCCACTTCATCCTATTTCCATCCATTGTTTCATCGTGGGTTTGTATAATTCGTGATGATGACTACTGGTCATGATACCTTGCTGGTCACACTGGCTCCCGTGCAGCGTGGGTCTGGACGTAAACCGGATGCAGCGGAGCTCTCTGGCCATCCTCAGAGGAACACGAGCGTCTTCTTACCTGGCCCGTCCTGTCATTTATTCCCCATCTGCACATCTCTGCATGCACACGTGTCCAAGTGCCTGTATCTTCTTTATGACTCTAACCTTCCTTCCCTCAGGCCGCAGCGAGTCACTGCTTTTTATTAGGTGGTGTAATGAGGCCATCTGCCCAGCGGTGCCTCCCAGCAGCACCCTCTCACCATGCACATCTGTTCCTGCGAATCTGCAGCAACACCAGCCTCTCTGAGATCACAGGCACCGAGAGAGACTTGTTTTATGTCAGCACTCATTTCCCCCATCCTCGTTTTCTGTGGGTTAACAGGGAGACGCAATATTCCTGAGCATTTGGGGACAATTTTGAAGGGCAGTCCTATTGACAGGCCTCCTGGAGTGGATGAAAGATGACGACAGGTATGAATTTTATGGATCAGATCAAGTGTCTCTGTTACATGGCATTGTCCTTAGAGTTTGTGTTGTTCACGAACGTGGCTAATACAGGAAACTGTGAAGACTGGTTAGCAGCGGGAAGGAGGCCCGTGTTTCTGATTCTGTTGGACCCATGCTTCATTCACAAAGTTGAAAGAGCCGCTTTCTAAATTCAAAGGGAGGCAGCTGCCAGAGAGAAGTCAAATGGCAAATCTGAGACCCCACTCGGAGTTGGCAGAAGACAGCAGGATCAAACTTCTCTCCCGGTCCCAACTTAGGGCAACTACGGCTATTGTATGGCTCTTAGGAATTGGCATATGAAGGTATTTCATCAGCTGTGTCAAAACAGTGAGGATAAAAATAATATCACTGCATACTGAGGCCCTGCCGTTTATGAGATGCAGGCATCGTTTCTGGGAAGTGTAGGAGACATAATACCCATTGTCCTCCTAGTTGGTCCCCAAGCGTCTTAATGGGGAAGGGGCTTAATGAGCTTTGGCTTCCTAGAAAATAGGAAATGAAACAAAATATCTATTGTTCTCAGTGTAACCAGAATGATCCTCAGGACAGAAAACCCTGGGGTTATATAGGAAAGGGTACTCATGACTGATGAGAAGGAGATTCTCTCTACTAGTAGGAGACTTATTTCAATGTGGGAGTAACATACGGCATTATCAAAATACATGAGACACACCCAGGTTCACTCAGCAACTATTTATTGAGCCAGCACTATTCTGGGCACAAAGGATGTAGCTGTGAATGTGACAAAATACCAGCTCTGGTGGGTTGACAGTTCAGTGGGAGCATAAGGTAACACACAGACAAATAAGAAACACATAGAATGGTAAGTGCTTTGCAGAGAGTTAAATATTGGGTGGGGTGAGAGAGAGAGAGAGAGAGAGACAGGGGTTGCTCAGGGAAGGCCTCTTTGAGCAGGTGACCTGGAAGCCCATTTCTGACTGTCAAGGAAGAACCAAGTAAAATGCAAAGTTGAGGGGAAGAGCACTCCAGGTGGAGAAACAGCTTCCAGGCTCTAAGATGAGAATGAACTTGGAATATTTCAAAGACAGAAAGACACCTGACCTGGCCGAGCAAGGTAAGTGAGAAAGAATGGTAGGGTGTGAAATCTGAGAGGCAGGCAGGAGCCAGGTCACGCAGGGCTGTGTGAGCCACGGGAAGGATTTGAATTTTATTATAAATTTGCTGGGAAGCTATTGGAGGGGCAATAAACAGGAAGATGACATGGTCAGATATGCATAGTGTTTTGAAAGCTTTTTATTTTGCTATGATTTCAAACTTACAGAAAAGTTGCAAAATAAGTAAGAGCTCCTATGAACTGTTACCCAGATTTACCAGTTGATTACATTTTTGGTCCTATTTATTTACCATTATCTCTCTCTGTACAGTTGTCCCTCTGTATCTGTGGGGGATTGGTTCCAGGAGCCCCTATGGATACCAAAGTCTGCAGATGCTCAAGTCCCTTATAGAAAATGGTGTAGTATTTGCATATAGCCTATGCACATCCTCCCATGTACTTTAAATCATCTCTAGATTACTTATAATACCTAATACAATGTAAATGCTATATAAATAGTTGTAAATATAATGTAAATGTTATATAAATAGTTGCCAGCACATGGTAACTTCAAATTTTCCTTTTGGGAACTTTCTGGAATTTTTTTTTCTGAATATTTTCGATCTGCTGTTGGTTGAACCTGAGGATGTGGAACTGGTGGATACAGCAGGCTAGCTGTATATTCTTATAAGTATATGCGTGTTTCCCCAAACCACTTGAACATAAAACAGAGACATCACACTCTTGTAACATTAAACACTTCGAAAATATATTTCCTGAACCACAAAAACATCCTCTTGTGTAACTGCAGTACTCATCGAAAATTAGGACATTTAATACTTACACAGTATTATTATTCTAATCTGTAGTCCACATTGAAATTTCATTAATTGTCCCAATAATGTACTTTATAAGCTACTTCTTTTTCCAGGTCCTGTATTCAATCTAGGATCAAGTGTTGCATGTACTTTGTCTTGTGTCTTTAGTTTCCTTCAATCTGGAACAGACCTCAGGCTTTCTTTGTCTTTCTTGACTTGATGTTTTTAAAGAACACAGAACAAATATTTTGTATTGTACAGTGTCCCTCAATTTGGGCTTGTCTGATTTTTTCTTATGATTAGATTCAAGTTGTGAATTTTTGGCAGGATTTCAAAGAAATATTGTGATGTCCACCTCAGTGCATGATATCAAGAGGCACATGATGTGGTTTGTCCCTATACTAGTGATGTTAGCTTTGATCACTTGGTTAAGGTGATGTTCCCCAGGTCTCGCCTCTATAAAGATACTATTTCTCCCTTTGTAATTAGTAACTGATTTGCAGGGAGTTTCTTTGAGACTCTGTGTAAATATCTTGTTGCTCATCAAACTTGACAAGTTTTAGCATCCATTGTTGAATTTCTGAATCCATCACACTTTATTTATTATTTGGAATTCAGCTGTAGGGAAGAACTTTCCTTTCTGTGTGTGTGTGTGTGTGTGTGTGTGTGTTAAAAAAGAGAAAGTAGGGAAGATAAAAGCAAAGCAAGGAGAACAGTTAGGAGGCTATTGCAGCATTCCACATAAGAAGTGTAAATGGCTTATCTCAAGATGTGTTAGCAGAGGGATGGGGAGAAATGGATAGATTCAGGCTCTGTTTTAGAGATGAACTTGAGAGATTTTGCTAATGGTTTCCATGTGGGGGGTGATGCAAAAAAAGTTATCAAGGGTGATTTCTAGATTTCTGTCATGAGCAAGTGGTACCATTTAATGGCACCAGTTGGTGGCACCGTTACGGCACTCCTTGACATAGAGAAGACTGGCGGAGACACTTTGGGAAGGAAAATCAAGAATGTTGATTGGCCGTAAGTCTGAGATGCTTGCCTAAAATCCACATGGCAATGCCAAGTAGTCCAAATAGTTGGTGCAAGAGAGTGGGAGTGGCTGATATACAGGTGCTATATAAAGATAAAATGCTGGATGAGACTCCTTAGAGGATGCATGAGGACGCGGAAGAGGAGGGGTCATTGCGTAAACCCTAGGCCACTCTAACGCTCAGAGGTCAGAAAAATGAAGCAAATTTGGCGAAAGAGCTGGGCAAGAGTCAACCAGCAAATGGGCAGCAGAACCAGGAGAGTGTGTTCACAGTCAGGAGGAGAGAGTGGTCTACAAGGAGGGAGTGGTACACTCTGTGTGAGAGGAGGGGTAGGATGAAGGCAGGGCATGCGTGTTGATTCTGCAGCTTGAGGCTCAGTGGAGCAGGACCAGGCAGAAGGGGCTGAGGGGAGAAATGGAGAAGAGGAAGTAGAGGCAGAGACAGTAGCAACCTTCATGAAATTTCTCTGTGAAGGATAGCAGAGAAATAGGGCCGTGGCTGTGTGAAAATGTGGGGTAGAGGAAGTTTTGTTTTTTTCCTTTCTACTTTTTAATATGGGAAGCACAGGATCGCACTCTGATAGAGGGAGTAAAAGGGATGGTGCTGAAGAGAAGGAATAATTGGAGGAACAAAGTCCCTGAGACGGATGAGGAAAGATGGGAGCCAGAGGGCGGCTGGTCTCTGGAGAGAAGGACACCTGATCCTTGGTGACCGTGGGAAGGAAGCCCTGAGGACATAGGGTGTTCGTCTTGGTGGTGATGTGATGACGGAGGCCCTTCTGGTTGCTTCAGTTTTCTGGAGGAAGTGTGAGGAGGCGAGGTCCTCAACTAAAACTGAAGAGAGAAGATGTGAAACAGTCACTTTGGAGAATGGGAAAGCTCACAGATGTGGAGTGGGGTAGGGTTACCAGGCAGGGCTGAAGGCCAGTTGGAGATTTTGTGGCTGTGAATTGAAGTGAAACTAGTCAGGAACATCGTACTGAAAAGAAAGTTCTATAAAATAATGATGTGAATATCTTGTAATAACTCATAATGGGACATAATTTGCAAAAAGAAACATGAATCACTATGCTGTATACCTGAAACTAATACAATATGGTAAGTAAAGTGCATTTCAATTAAATAATAATAATGTGTGTATCACCCCATCTTTCTCAAAGCACCTCTCACACCCTTTAACTTGTTTGGTCATCACATAATCCTGGGGAGTGAGAAGGTAGCATGAATACTTCCCCTTTAGAGATGTTCCAAACTATAACTTAAAGGGAATAAATGTCCAGCATGGGTCACGTAAGCAAAGCATCTGACTACAAAACTCATGTTCTTCTATCGCACCAGCATCCATGGAAGTGACTCAGAACAAGTGCGGTCGCAGAAACAAGTAAAACTCAGACCCATGACCGTATCTGTTTTGAAAAGATTTTTAAAATGATGATGTAGCAGAATATGGCTGACGGATTTGATGACGGTGATTCATAATAGAATAACCGTTAAAAGATTCTTACAGCATGACCCAAGAAAAATAAGGTTGATAAGCGTGGATGATAAATGGTGCTAACGTAGCATGGTGGTTAAGAGGGTGGACTTTGGGATAAAGAATTACCTAGATTCAAAGCTTGGCTCTATGAGCTCCAGGCTTTGTGAGAGGATAAGTAATTTGACTTCCCAAAGTCAGTTTACTCACCTGTAAAATGGTCATGACAATAGTACCCTCCTTCATTGGGTTGTAGTAAGGATTAAATAAAATATTGATGTAAAGATTATAGTACGGTGTCTGTTATACAGTTAGGGCTCATTAAAGTTATAGAATTTTTATTAGTAGTAAAAACTAAAAATGCAATAAGAGGATGGGCTGCTGTAAATTGTATCAACAGGTATGAAAATGTGAAGCCCAGCAATTATTTCTCAGAAGTGGATTGACAAAGGAATATACACAGTACTCTATGTACAAACGTAAGATGATTTAGCAATAACTGCCACCAAGTATACTAGAAGTTTAATGGACAAGGCGATAGATTTGGCCCATAAAATAATTTGCTGCTGGGTAAAAAAAAAAAAAAAAAAAAAAAACCAAAAAACAGAAAACAATCTTTGAGACCTTATGCATATTTATTTATACGTATAAAGCTCTCATTTAAAAATCTATTCAGGAAATATAAGCGAATATGTAACTCTGACAGAGAAACCATAGAAACTATGAAAAATTACAAATTCAAAGTAAACATGTTGGGTCAGCAATGTCAGTGATTCTGATCTTACCACGTGGGCACTTCATATCACATTACAGTAACATTCCAAAGACAAGGAGTTAGCTGGCTACCCTCCCATCAGAAGGGCCCTAGTCTGTCCATATGTGAATATGTCGGGCTTAGCTGATGAGCCCCATCCTATCTTATGGAGTTTCCATCATGGTCATTCGAGTTACTAAAATAAGGTCATAAGGCAGCAGTTCTGTTATTTCTGATCCCTGGGCAGGCTGAATGCTGGTTTATCCACACCAGGTGCTATGCAAAATTAAACAGGAACCCTGTGTACCTGGCAATAGAGGACTGTATATAAATCCTGTGTTTTATGAAACCTGATAACTCTTTGTAATTGTGAGGAATTATTCTGTTGAGTTAAAATAGCAAAGCTGTGCCACACTGCCTGTAAGGTTATTTTACCCTTCCAGTCTGACTCTTGAAGGCTTTAGTACCTAGGATTTGCTGAGTTTAGATCCCTGCTAAGGAAGGCTATAGCATAGTTCTCCCTAAGCCCTGTGCCTCACAGCTACCTGTGCAGCTTTAAAATTTTGTGATGCCCTGAACTCATCCCAGAAATATGAAGCCAGAATCTCCAGGGTCGGAGCCCAGGTATGGGCATGTTTCACTGTGATTATGTACACTAAAGGTTGAGAATTGCATTAAAGCAAACCTCCCAGGTTTCATAAGCTACTATATAAATATATGTGTGTGTATCCTACATTCCTAGATATATATTCATTTTCATTAAAATATTTAGGATTATTTAATGCCTACAAAGCCCATGCTCTTGAGAGTTTGAGAGTCAAAGTGACTGTCGATTTTTCTGCTAGGTCAGCAAGGTATTTCAGTAGCTTATCACAAAGTTCTTTATCAGATAAGAGTGTTTTCAGCAGTAAGCAACAGAAAACCCATCTGAGTCACTTAAACAAATAGAAGGGTATTTTTCTTACAAGACTAAGAAGTCTGAAAGTAGGTAGCCCAGGGCTGGTGCAGCAGTTCAATGATGTCAACAAGAACCTAGGACCTTTTTCTTGTTCTCTCCTGACATCCCTACCATGTGGCTTATTACACCATGACTACAATATGGCTGCCTCTGCTCCAGGCATCACATCCACATTCAAGGCAGGAGGAAAGAAAGGAAGAGTAGCACTCGCCATGTCTCTATCAGGGAAGAAGATCACTGTTCACATCTCTTGGACCAGAACTGTGTCTTATGGCAATCTTTTGCTGCCAGGGAGGTTGGAAAAGTGACTGTTTAGCTTTTCTTGCCTCCAGGGTGAAGGGACAAGGAGGAAAGAAGGTTAAGAATGGCCAGTCAGCACATTTTGTCTATCCATATGCCTAATCCATTAACTTCCCTGGCATCAGGGAAAGTGTCTTACTGCACCTCTCTGAATCATTCAGGTTTTTTTTTTATACCTTTAATGTCATCAGTTTTATTAAAAATGGCAATAGCAGCTGCAACTATCATTTATTGACTACTTACTGTGTGCCAGGCGTTGTGTTAGCTGATTCTTCTACCTTGCCTCTAATCCAACTACAATAATACGCCCTGCAAGGTGAAAATCGCTGCCCCTATTTCACAGGTAAGTAAACAGCCTCTCTGAGGCTCAGAGAGGGTAAACGGTTTGCCCAAGACTACATCCTAAGAAGTGAATGAGCTGGGATTTGAACTTCAGTCTCTATGGCTCCAAAGCGTATGCTCTTTCCCAGTGCAGGCAGGGCCTCTATACCTGGATCAAAAATAGTCTTGAGTGATCCACACACACGAAGAAATATAGATTTTTCATAATCACTACAACATTCTTTTTATAGCAGGCTCCGTCTCGTACCCACCTGCTGCCCCCTTACAACTCCTTTAAGTTATTCAAGAGAAGAAAGTCATCCTGATGTTGAAGACATCTCCCAAGTACTGTGGTCACACGTCGGGACAGCCAGCTCGGCCTGGGACGCGGCCCCGGCCCCGCCTGCGCACTCTCTCCCTCTGCTCTCGCGCTCCCACCCCTGGAAGCGCAGCTCGACAGACAGCTTCGTGTTGCCAATCTTTCCAGGAATTCAGCAAGGTCTCTGGGAAATACTGGGACGCGCAGTTTGAAAAGACAAAGCTGTATGGTCGTGTTACTTCTGGCATAGAAATAGATTTTACACTGGCAAGGTCAATTCCTGGGGCGGACTCGACCCGGCGGCGGCGGCGGTGCTCGGTGATGATGAGCTGGGCGCTCCGCACGGCCATTCTGCAACCCTCGGATCCCAGCCTCCGGGAGGCTGGCCCGGGCAGTGGACCCACCTTAGGCAGAGGGGCCTTTCTTATTCAAGTCTGATTTACAGGAGACGTGACAAGATGCAGCAGAGAAACTGACCTCCGGGCAACTCCTTAGATGGAACTTTCGGTAAAAAGAGGAGCCAGCTGGATTTGCGAGGCTTTCCTTCTGCTCCAGAAAACCCCCGGAGACATTTCCTTACTGGGTTAATAAAGCTAAGATTCTCAAGCTTTACAGACCAGCCTGTGATCACAGTAGCATTCTCCAGAAACACTTTTCAGGTCCCTGTTTTGTGGTCTCTTGAACAGTCAGAGGTGGGGATGGATGGCGGTCCCCGAGGGATCTATTTCAAACCATAGAAGTCCAGGTAAGTATAATAACAGCCTGTATTTGCAAGCTACTCAGTGCTTAATATTCTCTTGAGACTCAAAAGCAAATCGGAAAACATTTTCCTGATTTTGACTCTTGTAAATACTCCATTTTGCTTGTGATGCTGCCTTTGCTGCTTACTCTGAAGAGGCAGGTGATCAAAGGTGACCCAGGGACAATGGCTCTTCTGTCTCCCAAGGAGCTGCTGGTAGCCTCTGGCTGTTGGATTGATGCAAGCCAGATTTGGCACTTGCTTATTCTCCAGGCTTGGATGTCTTAGGCACTCAGCCCCCATAAAGGGCCCCCAGGGGCTGAGAGCCCACATACACACTTTCTTCTTTTGGCCATGGCACACAGGACATTTCTGTGGTTCTGCCATCTCTCTACCTTACCTGTGGCATCTTCATCCACGTACAAGGGCCTCAGTCTCTACTGCCTATAAGCACTGGTGGAGTGGGAGTGTAGTGGGCGAATCTCTGTACTCAAAAGTCAGCCAAGAGCTCTGCCGTGACCCCACAGCCAGAGAGGAACTACGTGCTGTGTTTAAACTTCACAAGAGTCCTACATTCCTTGGTTCTAATAATGGGGTCTGAGGCCTCCAAATTCATAAATTTATAAGTACTAATTGTCTCCTTTTCAAAGGCTAACAATTCAGATGAGGCTGTGAACATCCAAGGAGGGTCTTCTGAGCTAGTCCTGTAGGCTCAGAATTCTCTTAGAAAAGCCTTCTCATCTAATGTGCTGTAGTATGTGCCCATTGATTCGGTTTGCAGGCTCTCTCTCCCACTAGAATGTACACTCCATGAAGGCAGGCCTCCGCTTTGCTCACTGAGGCAGCCTGAGCACCTAGGCCAGTGCCTGGCAAGTCCTATACCCAACAAATCGTAGTTGCCTTGACGCATGGAAGCTGCAGGGTGGCCATATTCTGCTCTATGGTCTAGAGAAGCAGGAGAGTCAGGATGTACAGAGAAGAAGGAAGCAGACTTCCAAAGAGGGGAGCAAGAGCTTTCTCTGTGGGTCCCAATTCCTTCTTGAGTCCAGACTTCCCTTTGGCCCTTGGGTTTCATGACTCCTTGGGATACATGGCCTCCCTTCCCCCTTAAGCTGCAGTTAGTTCCCATGACTTGCAACAAAAGACCTTCGCTAATTATGTGAGCAGACAAAACCCCTAGAGCTTGCATTCAAGTGGAGGGAGACAGACAAGGAAAAGTAAGTGGAGTATGTGGTATGTCCCGTAGCGATGAGGGCCAGGGAAAATCAAATCAGGGAAGAGGGAAGGAAAGCATCTAAAATCCCGAGTAGGGACCCCAACTTAAAATGCTCAGGGAGAGCCCCACTGAGAATGTGATGTCTGAGCCGAAACCCAAAGCAGATGAGAATGCAAACCAGGACGGTATGTGGGGAAGAGCATTCCAGGCAGAAGGACCGGCAAGTGCAATGGCTCCGAGGCAAGTGTGAGAAAGACCGAGGAGGCGAGAGAGGCAGGAGCCCAGTAAGGCGGGGAGACAAGTAGGAGGACAGGGGCCGATGGCCGGGGACATTGTAAGAACTTTGGCCGTTAGCCAGAGTAAGGTAGAACGCAGGTTTTGTGTAGTTTTGCATTTTAAAAGGAGCCTACTGGCTGTGGTAGGAGATCACTGTGGTGGCTGAGGTGGGCAGGATGGAGGCAGGAATCCCAGTAAGGAGCTCCTGCCATAACCCAGGAGAGGGAAGGCGTGGCTGAATGGGGCGTCAGTGGAGGAGGTGGTGAGAAGTGGCCCAGTTCTGCATCTAGAAGGCAGAGCTGTGCCTTCAACCGGCGAGTCCCCCTTCCCCGGACCAGCAGGATGTCTCCTCTGGGCTCGGTGAGAGCAGCTGGGCTGTTGACCCACTGTATCCTGCCCGGTCCCCAGCCTGCCCTTCGTCGTACCCCCCAGCCATGGCACTACTGGGGGAGGCTGAGCCCGCTCCACTGATCCCGGCGAGGCTGCAGCCCTTTCCCACCTCGACGCTTCTCGTCCTGGGCTGCTTGCTGAAGGAGAAGCTGTTTCACGCTTGTGGCCGTGGTGTGCTGGAAACAGACCAGGAGCGGTCGATAGGGGTCCGGTTCTGTGTTTGGCTGCGGCTCGGGCCTCAGTTTTCTCATCTGTTAAACGAGGGGTTCGATTTGCAGGATCGCAGGCTGTCGTTCTGTGGGTCTGAAGGTGGAATGATCCTGTCACTGAACCCAGGTCAAAACCAAACGCTCCATCGTAAGTCAGAAAATAAATAACAAATCCCTCGGATGGTTACTGGGGTGATGTAAAGTTAGCAAGAGTTCTCTCTGGGAAGCAAAGTTGTAGATTTTATTTTATTTTTCCTGGAACTATTCTACATTTTCCAACTCTTTCCAAATCTTTTAATATAATTTAATATATGCATGTGCACATAAATGTATATGCATTCATAAGTGTGGTCTTCATATTTCTTTTCCTATTTTGATTGCCCCCGCCTCCCCCTTTCCTGTTCCCCACTGTCACCGTCTTGTTACACCCCCCAAGCCCAGAAACCCATTTCTCCAATGAACATCCGTATGATCTCGGCGGTCACACAGTAATCAATCATCCATTCATTCCCTTATAAAAAGACTCCAAGGCACAGCCTTGAAGACCCCACCTGCCATGGGAATCATCTTGGCACTGACCTGTTTTTGATGGGCCAAAGGGGTGGGTGACCAAAAAAAGGGTAGGGAGACAAGAGCATGGGGAGACTTTTGCTTCTTGTTTCCTGAATGAGTGTCCAAAACCTTAGGACTAATAGGATCATTTGTAGGATGATCGGCCTGCCTTGATAGCAGAATGGCTTTAGACTCTGCCACTACATTTGAACTCAGGGTGACTTTCCACTGGGAGGACAGGTTGTCAGCATGTGGCTCTTGTAACAGGACTGGGGAGGCTGCATACCTGGGACTGGACTGGTGGTGTGCCAGGTCCTGAGCTAAACTGCACTATAACTTAATGCAGAAATTGCCATTAAGAGCTCTCCAGTTGGCCATCCAGCCTAGAAAGCAAGGCTGTGGCAGGCAAGCCTCCCCAGCCAGGAACAGGATGTGTGATAGGCACCCTCACCGCCCCGAGACAGAGCAGGATGTGACGGGTCATTTCCTGCCGAGGACAGTCACCTTGTGAGGCTCAGAGCACTAAGCTCTGGGCTACCCCGGGCCTTGGACTTGCCTAGAACACATAGTTTTATAGATACATATACTTACGTGTCTGTGTATATTTTTTCCTTCTTCCCTTTCACACCTCTGACTCGGACTTGGGTGGTGGTGAGAAGAAAGGCTTGTGTGAACCAGAATGTATGAACAATGCACGTGAGAGCTGCCCAGTTCCCGGAGGAAGAAAGGGCTCCAGAGAGGGTCCGGGCAGCTGGGGCAAACTCACGGAAAATCATGGAATTCCACAGTCGAGGCCCAGAGGAAGTAGATAGAAACACAGATTATAGCCATGGAAGGGCCTGGAGGATATTCATATCCCACCCCACCGTCTCAGCAGGTGGGGAAACTGATGCCCAAAGATGTTAGAGAGGAAAAACCTTGTTCTTCAGCAGCTCAGCTACAGTAGATCAGACCCAAACTCATTTACCTACCTAAGTCTCAAAGTGCCAGACTTCAGAGAATATGGAGGAATTAGGAAGACCTTTATTCTTGTTTAGTCAGAATAAAACAGAATGTTATTGACTCCTCCAAGGCAGACTCCAATTGTTAGGACTCCCTTTACCCTTCTGAACTGAAAAGGAGCCTCCTCTTTTTCTTTCTGTGGGTGGGGAAAGGTTGCGGTGTTTGCCTTCAGGCTATTTGTGATAAATCGCGTGTGAATTTTATCCTTAAGGCTTTGGGAGTGGACTTAGAACCTTAATTTGTGGTTCTGAGTGTTTCATTCTTGGTGACTTTGTATTATTTTGGGAAACCCTAAGAGAGTGGGTTGGCCTTAAATACAACCTCTTAAAATGGCTTGGAGGACTAGTATGGGGACATCCGGGCCGCAGAGCTGGGACCTGCAGGAACACGTTTACAACTGTGAGTCTTTATCCTCGAGGGTTATAAAACATGCCAGAGGATTTCCTCCTATTTTGTAAACCCACTGGGTCAATAGCTCCTGTGTTAATAGTTGAAAAATATGTATATATACAGGGAAATCTCCTTAATTTGGGCTAATATCAAGGAAAACTGCCTAAATTAGGAACAGAACTGATTGAATGGAAAAGTTGAAATAGAAGGAATTAAAAAAAGACAAAACCCCACTACTCTGTTCTCTGTAGCTACACCTTTGTTTTTGTTTGGTTTGGTTTGTTCACACTGTAGTGTATGCAGAAGTAGATGTTGTACTCATGAAACTTAATGTCATGTGTTACCTCGATAAAAAATAAATTTAAAAAATTTTGTAAGCGTGGTATCTGCACAGTGCAATAAAGCAAAGGGCAATAAAATGAAAAAAAAAAACCCACCCCAAATATGTACATATATTAAAATAAGGTAGGTACCAAAATCTTGTCAGTAATGTATTCAACCCTAGTGCACTTCATATTTAGCAGAGGTTCAGCAAGATCTTTGGTATCAATTGTTTGAAGTACAGGTGTTCTGAAATGCTGAAAAGCCAGTGTTCTTAAATAGTGATAAAATACCTCTTCACTCTTGCTAATTAAAGAAGAAACTACCACTGTTACCATTATTATTGAGTGATTTTTATTCCTATAGGTGGACCTATAAAATAGAATATTGTAAATTCCAAATCCTTCTCACAGTGTTTGGGAATTTTCTTGAGAGACTATTCACATGATATCCAACATCTGAGACACCCTTGTTTCTCACTCAGCAGCTGACATAGGAAATGTGCCTTTTTAAAATTAATTAATTAACGAACTAATTTATTTATGGCTGCGCTGAGTCTTCGTTGCTGCATGAGGGCTTTCTCTAGTTGCGGCGAGCGGGGGCTACTCTATTGCAGTGCGCGGGTGGCTTCTCTTGTTGCAGAGCATGGGCTCTGGGCACGCGGGCTCAGTAGTTGTGGCACACAGGCTCAGTAGTTGTGGCTCGCGGGCTCTAGAGCGCAGGCTCAGTAGTTGTGGCTCACCGGCTTAGTTGCTCTGCGGCATGTGGGATCTTCCCAGACCAGGGCTCGAACCCGTGTCCCCTGCATTGGCAGGCGGATTCTTAACCACTGTACCACCAGGGAAGTCCCAATGTGTCTTTTTTTTTTAAAGGGAGAAAAATTACAGATTCTCTTGGAAAATAAATAATGGATGGAATAATAAAGGGAACCACACTTCTGAACTATCCCTTGGTCTTAGTTTTCACCTGGATGTAGGAATACATTGAAGGCAGTATGCTCCCATAAGTAGTCAGATTGAAAAATGGAAAATCTGGAAAACTTCGAATGCAAAAAGAATGCCTCGATTGTTCCATCAGCAAAGGAAAGTCACTGGATTGCTCCCACCCGGTGTGATTCTCCCTCCTCCGCTTCTGATTTCCCCTGTGACCCACGACATCCACCGACCGGGAGGGGAACAGGGAGCCGGGGCTTCTCACCCTCCCATGTCTCAGCCAAATGTTCCTAGGAGGCATCATCTCCTCAGCGCTATCCCCATTAACACCTTTGTCTAAAACCGGTATGTTTTGTTTGAATATTGTTTTAAAAATAGCTGGCTCTAGAAGAGATATTGGCCTTTTTAGAAAACTGCTTCTGGCATGAACCAGATAATCTGTGAGCCTGAGCTCTTTGAGAAAGCAGTGTGTATCAGAAAGCCGGCAGTAAAAGCTATGGTTGCTAAGGGAACAATTGAATTGCTGACACGGAGACATATGATGGGACTGAAAACTCTTTTTTCTTCTCCTGCCACACGGAAAAGAAAGCAGATGAGTCAGAGGGACTGGTAGACGGTCCTTTCTGCCTGTTAAGAAAGCTAAACTGCCAGAATTGCCTGTTAGCCTAAAGGGAGAGACTAGTGGTGGTTAAGGTTGAGAAAAGCTGAGAGCAGCTGGAAAGTTGGGGATAAGTTGGTGAACGCTGAGGCTGAAACTGTGACTCAAAGCGTGCTGAAAAGAAAAAAGCCACCTACTAATGAGACTCACGTTAGGCTGTAACAATGTGCGGAAGGCTTAATCATATGTAGATATATTTCTTTGAACACCATCTCCTAAATACTTTGAAATGTTTTTTGATTGATTCATTCACTCCTGTACCATTCAATTGCCATTTTTGAGAGCCTGTTGTTTGTTTAAACACCTTTTATTGAGATAAAAATTATATACTTTAGGGCTTCCCTGGTGGCGCAGTGGTTGAGAATCTGCCTGCCAATGCAGGGGACACGGTTCGAGCCCTGGTCTGGGAAGATCCCACATGCCGAGGAGCAACTAGGCCCGTGAGCCACAACTACTGAGCCTGTGCGTCTGGAGCCTGTGCTCCGCAATGGGAGAGGCCGCGATAGTGAGAGGCCTGCGCACCGTGATGAAGAGTGGCTCGCCGCAACTAGAGAAAGCCCTCGCACAGAAACGAAGACCCAACACAGCCAAAAATAAATTTAAAAAAAGAAAAAAAAAGACCTAAGGAAGAAATACATGGCGAATATCTTTCTAAAAAAAAAAAAAAATTATATACTTTAAAATTCAACCATGGTAACTTTGTAGTTTAATGATTTTTTAGTAACTTTATAGAGTTCTGAGTCATTCCTCCCATCCAGTTTTAGAACTTTTCCATATGGACAGAAAGTTCCCTTTTGTCTCCTCATAGTCAGTCCTACTCCCAGCCCCAGGCAACTACTGATCTGTTTTATATCTCTATAGATTTGCCTTTTCTAGAAATTTTATCTAAATGGAATTATGTGATCTGTGGTCTTTTGTGTCTGGCTTATTTCATTTCATGTGATGTTTTTGAGATTCATCCATGTTGTACCAGATATAAGTAGCTCGTTCTTTTTTTAAAATACTGAATAATGTTCCATTGTATAGCTATAACACATTTTGTTTATCCATTCACCAGTAGGTGGACATTTGGGTTGTTTCTAATTTAGGGCGATTATGAATAATGCTACCATGAACATTCATGTGCAAGCCTTTGTGTGGACATCTGTTTTCACTTCTCTTGGGCACATACCTAGGAGCAGAATTACTAGATCACACGATAAGTATATGTTTAACTTCTTAAGAAACTGCCAGACTGTTTCCCAAGTGGCTTTACCATCTTATACTCTCATCAGCAGTACATCAGGGTTCCAGTTTCTCTACATCCTCTCTCTGTATTTGGTATTATAAGTCTTTTTGATTATAGCCATTCTAATGGGTGTGCTGTAGTATCTCATTGGAATTTTCAATTGCATTTCCCCAGTGACAATGATGTTGAGTGTCTTTTCTTGTCCTAAATGTTTGCATATTAGGAAAAAATATTTTAAATAATAGAATTTTGAGTGGAAAATACGAAAACCAAAAAACAATGAAGGAAGGCACATGTCCAGATAGTCTCCATCAGAGTTTATAGGACAGTGTTTCTCGTTGCAAACTACTTGCATCAGAATCACGCAGAGTATTTTTTTAAAATGCACATGCCCCCTATCCTGCAGAATCTATACCTGAGTAGGGGTTCCAGAGCCTACATTTTTAACCATTCCCCACCCCCAACACTGGGTGATTCTTATGCACACTGGAGTCTGAGAGCCGCCACCCTAAACCCAAGGCATATTTGCTCACCTGGTGACCATTACACTGACTGCAGGTTCAGGGGTCAGTACTACCTGAAGTCCCTAAGAAACAAGTAGCCTTGGAAGAGACCTTGGACCCGAGCATCATGAACTCCATGTGTAAGCCTTCAGGAAAACCGTCTTTCTGACCCTAGACTTCTTGTGCTGGAAATGGAAAAATTGGAATTCATCACACACAATATACATAATCCTTGTGTGCTATTTCTAGGCAAGGAATTGCAAGGATCTGGTTTCCACCTCCTTTATAAGGTGGACTGGAAGAACACAAGAATGCATGTGGGTTAAGTGCACAGAGTTCAGATATGAAAAGTCTCCACCAGAATCACGAAAACACTGGCCATTTCTGACCAGGATAACTCTGTTTTTATGTCATTTCCAAAAGGAAGCCTTTATCGTCAGTTCAGCTGAAAACTCCTCAGTAGATGGCTTCCATCCTTCCTCTCCGGAGTGTGAGTCTGGCGGTCCAGGTTGGATGCAAGCGTCTTAATCAGCGTCACCAGTTCCTCAGACACTCACCTGTTAAGGTTGACTGAACAAAAAGGGCTTAAACACTGCCCTTGGACTCAGGGTTCGTGATCATTGCTAGGTCATGCTTTAATGCATAAATTTGTAAGCACTATTGCTATTACCCCCCGAATAAGAACAAAAATCCAAAAGGCCATGGCCAGGCTTTGGGAGGATATTTCCCTTGAAGAGGAAGGTTTAGGACTCAAAGGGATGCATTCTCTGTACACCATGAGGATGTTGTAAAGCAGAAAACGTTAATAAAACCATCAGAAATGAGGTCAAAGAGCTTAACGTGGAGGTGGGGCTGACGGTCTGGAATCTTACCAAGAATCTGCTTTTCTTTCAATAAAGGAAAGGCTAAAAAGGGACTCTTCCCATCTGAACTTCAAACTAGTTTTAAATACATTCAGGAAAAAAATTTATACACACAGCAAACCTCCCACTCAGACACCCTCCCACTGGCTGGTAATTCTCTCTGGATGGTCTGTGGTGGCATCCTGGGCACCATGGCACTACTCTCCGTGGCTCTGGGGACGTTGAGCACACGCACGTATGACGGTAGGACGGGTCTTTGTGGGATCCTTTCCCTCCAAAAGGTGACTTAGAGGCACTGTGAACAGGAATTGCTTTGTAGGAACCCAGAAATGCAAACATTTATGGAATTACTAGGCACAAATTACTTGGCACTGCAAATTGGAACAATTAGCAAACCTTTGTAAGGAAGGAATGTTGAACGTGCAACAACTTGAGAATGGAATAAAAATGGACCTATTATTCTTTGACTCAATTAAGCGCACATAATGTATTCAATATGCTTTTGCCAAACCATATATTTATCTGTGCTGTTTGAGGGCGAGGGTGGGGCTACTTCTAAGCGAGACCCATTCATACCAGCCCTGCCCCTCACCCACCATGGAATGGAAGGAACTAGTGGTTTCTGCAAACGGATAAGAACTAGCCTGGTCGCACAATATCTTGTACACAGGTAAAATGATGCCAACACACTGAGTTATTTTTCATAATGGTCACAGATTTTTATAGGAATTGGCGATAGAGAAAGGGACCATCTGAAATAAAGCCATTTAGGAATGTGACTTTTTTCCCTTCTAGCTAAGTCCAAATTATGGACGTACTCTTCCCTGTATTCACCAAGATGGTAAACTAGACTCGCCTGTTGGAAGTGAGCTTTAAAATTGGCACACAATTAGAATTTCTGTTCTACTAAAATAAAAATATCAAGTGGCCTGTCAATAATTTTACATCTCCAAAGGGCCAGGAAATCCTTTTCTAGTTTGTCTATCCATATTATTTTAAAAATGTAACCCGTATATGTATTACTAACAAACGACCACCCTCTGGGGAACGAGTAACCAGTGACTGAAAGCCACCATCAGAACTCGAAGGGACTGTAAAGATGATCTAGACCACACTCCTCCCCTACAGGTTGGGCAAACCCTCATCTTCTGACTCTTTGTCCAGGCCTGGCCCGAAATCACTGGTCTCGAGTATGTGCCAGAAATGGCATTGGAGGGCTGGAGTGGGCTGCCCAGCTGTCCTGGCCTCATAGCAATAGTTCAACAGGGACTTTTTTTTGGTATTACTTTCTTCTATCACCTCTTACTCTGTCTCTTTCTATGTCTGCATTTTTTTTTTCCTTTGAGACTCATCTTTGCTGTAATGCAAATACTTGCTCTTATTCCAAAATAAATTTTTCTGATTCTTGGAATACACTAGTTGGCCGTGTCTTGGCATTATGTTTATAAAGTTGTTTCTGTTTCAACTTTGAATATCTTCCATGTTAGGACTCTTTCTTGGGGCGGGGGGTAACTTTTAAATTTTGAAATAATTTCAGTATTTCTGAAAAGCTGCAAGAATAGTACAAAGGATTCCTATATACCTTTTACCCAGATTCTCCAATGGTTGACATTTTCCCGCATTTGCTTGATCATTTTCTCTCTGCATAGATACATATTTATTAGTTTTTTGCCTGAACCATTTGAGCGTAAGTTGTAGCACGATGCCCCTTCACTCCTACATCATTCAGTGTGTATCTTACTATGAAAAGTATTGCACTTCAATGCTGAAAAAGGAAAAAGCAGATAAGCAAAAAGAAGAAAATTAAAATCCATCTGGAGTCTTGCTACCCAGAAATAAACATTTTGCCGTATATTCTTCCAGTTCTTTTCTATGCATATATTCAAACTTTTTACCCAAATGTGACATTAAACATACAATGTTAAGCCTGTTGGAGTCTACATAGCACAGTGGGCGAGCTCTGGTTCTGGAGTCAGCCTGGGTTCAAATCCTGTGTGTACTACTCACTATCTGTATTCATTTCCTGTGGCTGCCATAACAAATTACCACAAACTGGGTGGCGTAAAACAACAGACATTTATTCTCTCATAGTTCAGGAGGTGAGAAGTCTGAAATCAAAGTGTCAGCAGGGCTGGTTCCTTCTGGAACTCTGAGGGAGAATCTGTTCCATGCCTCTCTCTGTGAGCTACGGGCGGCTGCCAGCAACCCTTGGCGTCCCCCGGCTTGTAGACACAGTGCTCCAGTCTCTGCCCTCCCTCCTCTCTACGCCCCCGTAGACTTCTGTCCTGTGTCTCTGTGGGTCTCAAATCGCTCTCTCTCTTCTCATGTAAGGATACCAGTCATAGGTGAATCCAGGGTGACTTTGTCTTTAGATCCTTAATTACCTTTGCAAAGATGCTATTTCTAAACAAGGGCACATTCTGAGGTTCCAGGTGGACATGAATTTTGGGGAGACACTGTTTATCTCACCATATTAGCACTGTGTTCATGGATAAGGAATTTTACCTCTCTAAGTGTAAGTTCCTGGGGTTATTTTAAGCACTAAATGCGATAACACACATAAAGCTAATACATAATATCCAGGACATGGTAAGCATGCAACAATTGCTAGTTATTGATTGTGACAAAAATACGAGTATAACATAATTTATTCAATCAATAACCTATCGGCTATTTAGATTTTTTCCCATTTTTTGTTATTATAGGTAAACTCCTAATAAATATCCTTGTGACTTTATTTTTGAAAAATTTTTTACATATTCATGGTTATTTACTGAGCATAAATTAGGCGTGGTTCCCAAAATTCTAAGACTTTTGAGGTCCCGAGTCCTTTCTTGGGCTGCGTGGTGTTGATTGATCTCCACTGTCCGTTTGGGGAAATCATCTTTGGTACAGCAGTCTGGGGACCTATCTTAGTTTTCCCCAAATTACCATTCCTGGAAATACACACTGAAGATCTGACAATGTGGGTGCCTGTTCACTAATGATTCTCCTCCCGATGGAAACGCAGCAGGGCGTGGGAGGAGACGCACGGTGGAACGTGTGTCCCAAGGGCCACAGCTGGGCGGGGAAGGAGTGGTACCAAATCTGAAGCTCAGTCACTGGATTCTGCAAAGCAGTTTTGAACACTCAGGTAGACGGTAAACCACAACAACCGTGGCAGGAAAACAGCCCACCACAGACAAAAGCCTAAAGCTCCAGCTGACACTCTGGTGCTCACGTCTTACTAAGAAATTGCTGAGCAGTTCAAAGTCCTGGCTCAAAGCCCTCACCGCACATCGAGGAACCGAGGGGCCTTCTTTCGGGGGCGACCCTCGGGCCCCAGGTGATTCCAGCCCCTCTCTCCACCTCCTCCTGGGCACAGAGGTGAGGCCGTAGGAGCAGGAAAAGGAAAGGCCCTACGCACTGTCCCTGCTGTAGCCAGAGTACTTTGGTTTCCAATGTGAATTGTGTTCTTTATGACGTCAGAATGCAGAGAGGGTCACACAGATGCACCAGCGAACCAGGTGAGAAATAAAGTGACTGAGGGCCATCCACTAAGGCCCTGGCATTTGACAGTTTCCCCCTGGAACAAACACACAAACCTTTAGTCAGCTTCTTTTGACCACAGTTAGAACATATTGCCAGGGCAGGCGACCACAAATGGTATTTAAAACCAGCTTGACGGTTTTGGGGGGAAGCTAAGTCAGGGAAATGCTCCCCCATCTCACACACACACACACAAGCCCAGCCTTACCATACGTCCCACGAGAAACTATTTTTCTTTTGATTGACATTCTTTTTAAAATAATGTTTGAAATAGTTCTCAAAAGTCATGAATTTGAAGCTGAGTGGGTCTACCTGTAAAACCTATATTTAGCTTTGCAATGGGGTTGTGAAAACTTGTTTTTATTTTGATTGTTGTGGGTTTGCACCCCTGGAGTTTCGTTTTGACTTTTCGGGTTAAATGAGTTTCAAAATGAAACTCATCCGATTGTCAAATTTTCCCCCTTGTTTTAATTTAAAAACTGGAGGCTCTCTTATTCCAGAGGTTCTGACTATTAGTGTTTCTCCAGAATTCCTCTCCTTTCTCTGTAGCAAGCTGACTATTGCCCCTCGCCTGCGTGTTTAACACCTCTTTTCCCCCTTCTTAATGCCTTTAAAACAAAGAGCTGAGGCCAAGGGAACACCCTTGGTTGACGGGTCAAAAGAGCTGAGCTCATATTCTTGCTCGTGGGTGGCGAAGCAAACTTGATCAGATCTGTGCTTGTTTCCTCATTGGAGAAATGGGATGCAAATAAGATCTTCTCTCTCTTTTTTAGGGTGCTGTAACCAAAAATCCAAGTTGAACTTGACTGTCAATTAAGGAACACTATCCCTCCTAAGTAAAAGTTGTTATTATAGGGAGGGATTTTATATCAAAATGTTTTTCATAAGCATTTGGAGCCTCAGGACCTGATGTTGGAAGCTGCGAAGTGAATTGCTACGCCCCCAGAGAGGTACAGCCTCAGACAGTTACTCTGACTGGCGAAGAGAAGAATGAATTATTAAGCCAACCTGTGAAGAGAGAATCGACATTCTATGCTTTCTCTATTATCATAATTTATTGGGATTACTTTTTTAATGTCTGTTATGCTTTATACAAAATAGTTAATAAGCTACAACTCTATTCATGTTATATTCATGTCCTATTGCTGCTGTAACATATTACCATAAACTGAGTGGCTTTAAACACAACATAAGGCTCCCCTGGTGGCGCAGTGGTTAAGAATCCACCTGCCAATGCAGGGGACATGGGTTCAAGCCCTGGTCCAGGAAGACCCCACATGCAGCGGAGCAACTAAGCCCGTGGGCCACAACTAGTGAGCCTGCGCTCTACAGCCCGCAAGCCACAACTACTGAGCCCACACTCCACAACTACTGAAGCCCACGCACCTAGAGCTGGTGCTCCGCAACAAGAGAAGCCACCGCAAGGAGAAGCCCTCGCACTGCAACAAAGAGTAGCCCCCGCTCACCGCAACTAGAGAAAAAGCCTGCACATAACAAAGACCCAACACAGCCATAAATAAACAAACAAACAAACAAACAAACAAACAAACACACACAACACAAACTTATCTTCCAGATCTGGAGGTCAGAAGTCTGAAAGCAGTTTTCCAGAGTAAAATCAAGTTGTCAGCAGGGCAGTGATCTTTCTCAAGGATTCAGGGGAGAATCTGTTTCCTGCCTTTTCCAGCTTCTTACGGCCGCCTGTATTCCTTGGCTTGTGGGCCTGCATCACTGTGACCTCTCATAAGAACCTCAGTGAGTACATTCGGCCCACCTGGATAATGCAGGATGATCTCCCCATCTCAAGATCCTTAACTTCATGATGTCTGAAAAGTCACTTTTGCCATGTCAGGTAACAACATACTCAAGGTTCCAGGGATTAGGATGTTGGCACTTTGGTGGGCCAGTATTCAGTCTGCCACAAGGTACAAAGGCAGGGACCCAACCTCCCAGCCCTCTGTTGATCCAGTACTTAGCACACACCCACATCGCAGCAGACACTTGATTACTACGTGTAGAATGAATGCAGGAGGTTATGCCTGCTCTTGGCAGTTCTACTCATTAGATGCTTATTGAGCACCTACTATGAGCCAGACCTAAGGGCTGCAGAGCTGTCTAGGATCACAGACAGCTGAGGAGAAGACTGAAAGGGGCACAAGTGAGCCCTGGGTGTCCAGAGCCCGGGGAGCAAGGGCACCGTAGCAAGTCCGTTTGTACCCTTGCAATTTCTTCCTTTAATTATTGGCTGCTGTCTTATCTAAGCATTCTTTGAATACATCCCCTTGGCAAATGTGATTAATTATATTCAGATTTATTTCTTTATTTCTAGTTTTTCCCCCCTGGGTCCTCTTCTGATGTGTTAAGGAATTTCTACTGGGAATTATTAAAAGAATCAGTGATTAAGTCCCTGCAGAACCTCCCCATCCCCACCATGTGCCCCACTCAGCGAAAGCTCAGGTGGCTCAAAGGAGGTCCAAAGTGCAGCTCAGAAACACAGAAGAGGTTAAATGGGTTTTCTGAGCCAGCCTGAGAACCTAAGCACTGTAGCTCGTTGGTTTTATGTGTAAATGTATTTCAAATTTCAACTAGAGCTAATATACGTGTAACCTTTCAGAATACAACCCGTTAGCAAGTTATAGCCTGTCAGCTCGCGCACCAGTGTCCAGAACCTGAATCCCCTGACCCAATTCAGGACAACTCAGGTGAGTTACAGAACACCATGTGGTTTAAGGCCCTTCTACACAAGGTCTTCTGGGGTTTGGAAGGGCTGTGCAGGCCTTCTAAGGAAGCAACCCCGTCTCCTGTCTGCCCTAGACGTGACTTCTGCATTTCTCCCCTTTCCCCTTGCTCTCCCTCTAGCAGTCTGAAACGAGCTAGAGGATGAGCAGTCAGCTTGGAGGAGGTCAGCAGGAGGCTGCAGACACAGAACTCCAGAGGCTGCGGCAGCCGTGAAGGACAGAGGTGGGATGCACCAGCTGCTACTGGCAGCCACCTCTACACACAGGTCACTCCAAAGGTCAGGCCTGTCTGATATTTGCAAACCCACATTTCCTGCCACGCTCCCAAGTACACCAGGCGCCTGCAGAAACCTACACTCACCCGTTTCTGAAAGGTTGATGCGTCCTCCCAGAGTTGGAAGGGATGCCTCTGTGGTTCAAAAGGTATGAGCTAAATTGGGAACACATTTGGTTCAAGTTTAGTCTTGAAAGCTTCTCCTCTTCAGCTTCTCACGTCCTATTAGCTGACTGCACTCCTGAGCACGAACGGCTCTGTGCTGCTGCCCTTTTGAGGGTGGATGTTGGAAAAAAATAGAGTGCTAATCCCACACAACTGCTTTCAATTCTGCCCACGTGGGTTGGGAGTAGGAGGGCTGTTCACTCCGAATCTTTCTACACAGTTTTCAAAACCTGCATTTTTCCATGCTAACATATCTCTGCTTGTCGGCATCTAATTGAGTTCACACACACACACACCCCCCTTGTGTTCATACACACTGTTTTCTCAAAGGGAGGAATCAGCAAACGTGAGCCGGGATGACCACTAGATGGCAGTATATGAAACACTCCTACGGTGCTCAGGGGAGCGAAGTTTGAGGACCACCCAAAGCTGGGGTTCCCAGATATTAATCTGTAAAATTTTTTAATGAAGAAGAAGAAAAGGGGAGCGCTCTGTAGGTCTGTCAAGTTTTTATTTTTCCAGGGAACATTATTAAGATATAAATCAACTTCCACTGCTTCCTAAGAGAAACATTTTAACCATAGAGAAATAGGAAGGGCAGAATCTCAAAATTAGGGATTGTCTTCTCAATGTAATAAATGTCGTTTTATGAAAAACTCACCACATTGTCCTGTGTTCTCATTTTCATGCAGACCCGTGGAAGAGTCATCATGATCAAGCCTTTGGGAAATAACCTAGAGGAAAATGTGCCATTCCAGAGTGAAATCAAGATCCTCGCATTATCTTACTTCCAAACTGATCCTAAGACTTAAGTAGGGTTTCCATCTGGAGGCACAAAGGAGAAGCAGGGATTGCCATTCAGTCAAGCTGGGTTTGATAAAAGGCACTAGGGAAGCACGTGTCTAGACAAGCACATGGGCTACCTGCCCCCATGTTGGCTGCATTGCTGTTGAACTACCTGCCTCATGGTCTAGACTACCTCTGTCTTTGCCTGTGTCAGGCCAACCTCGCCTTCGGGATGGGCCCTGTCTAGCTGAATGTCGCTGAGCCAGGCCTCTGGGGACTTCCCGCCAGTCCCAGCTGGGTGGGCATCTTTGCATCTTGCTCTACCTCATCAAAGAATTTGCACTAGAACCCGAGTCCCCTTCTGTGGCAGAGCTGGGGTGAGACACTATACGTGGTGAAAGAATGTGCTCACCCCTCACAGAGCGACACAGGTGGTAGGCTTTCAATCCGAGAGACCCTCATGCAGATTCCATGGCTTGGGTAAATCACTTCCCCTCTCTAATCCTCAGTCTCTTCATCTGAAGGTCGGGATCATGATGACATATACCTCTGTTAGCCACTGTCAGAGTAAAGGAGGTCATCTATAGTAAGTGTATAACACAGTGCTTCCTGTGTGCTCAATATGCATTAACTAATATGAATAATATAATTAATTTTGGTGCAGGGTGCTCGTTTCTAGAGTTAGGCAGGCTAGGTCACACTCCAAAGATGCCCTTCTTTGCAATGAGAATGTTACACACTGCATTTTGGGAGAAATTAGCTCACCACCTCTGAGTCTCTGATTTCCTATTAACAGCACTTAACTCTGTAACTGGTCGCAACTGAAAGTGACCAAGATGTTACATAGCCTGAGGATTTGGTTTTGAGGCACAGAGCAGGAGACCTGGAATTTTCCTTCTAGGATCCCGGGCAGCCCTGCTTACTCAGAAGGATGGCAACTACTTAGTATTCAAAGGGTGGGCAGCACCGTTAAGCATCTCCGTCATTCACTAATTCTACTTAATTCAGTAGAAGGTCCCACAGCAGGTATGTCTATGCAGATAGAGCAGCCTCTGGTGAGGCTGGAGAGCAGAGAGAAAACTCCAGATAATCAGACACACTGAAACTGATACCACGACACAGGAGTTGTGGGATGACTCATCCCAGCCTGGTGTAGGAAACTCCACTTGTCACCGCCCGGGATCGTCATTGGTAAGGGGACCCTGGAAGGCTGTGCTTGCACTGCCACCTAGTGGTTACAAAAAGCAAGACTCAGTCTGGGAAGGATTCTGGACCCACAGACAGACCCACCTGGGCAATGATCACCAACATCCTCCTCACAGAAATGTTATAAGTTGAACATTTTATTCACAGATTTACAACCCAATTTCCTAATTTAATTTTATTTAATTTGATCACCCCGACCAAAGCACTGAAACGCTGTGAGATTCAAGGTAGGGGCAAAAGCACCAGCCTAGGAGTCTAAAGGCTCGTTTGAGTCACTAGCTCACTGTTCAACTTTGGGGAAGTGGCTTAAATCTTCCATTTTCTCTTAGAAAAATGGAATCTAACAATACCCAGGGTTTAGGCGGCTGTGAGGTCTGAGTGTGAAGCCCCTTTATAAACCATATGGTGTTCTCCCCTTTCTAGCATCCTGCTCCTGCGTCCCCGGGATTCTGCCTCTCTGCATCCCGATGCCCACACCCCCGTTTCAGTAAAACCTATCGGCCAACCCCTCTTCTCCCCCAGGAAGTGGAGGACCCCTCTCCCTTAGTAGTGCTGAAAATAGAAAGCACACAAAAAACAAACAAAAACAAAAAATGGGAAAGATCCAGCCCCGGATGTGCTTATGGGACAGTTAACAATGAAAAGAGTCAAGGGAGACCCCTGCCATTCACAGCCCGCATTACCAGGAGAAAACTTCATTCAGAGGGCAACGCACACCCTGAGGTGCACACCCGGACCCTGACAGGTCATGCTGCGTTTACACCGAGTGATGGCTCCCCAAGCAGAGACAAGCAGAGGGTTCTGCTTGTTCCCCAGCCTCAGCCCTGGCCCTGGGCCTGGGCCTTCCTGCCTGACCTGGGTGGAGGCCTCCTCAGAACCACTTCCTGCCCTGCTCAGCCCTTCTCTGATCTCTGAAATTCTCCAGGGATCTGAGATTCTGCACACCTGAATGGGCTCCCCTAGCTCAGCCCCCTACCCCTCATCTTCTGAGGGGCTGGCTGGGCCTCACTGTGTGTCCTCCATCCCCAGCTGACCTCTAGGGCAGAGGTCTCCAAACTTGATGATGAGGCACCCCTATCTGTAAAATCATTTTAAGCACACACCTCACTATGAATATTGATTTCAGTATATATATGCACTACTGTATTAATACATCATGTATATTATAGGACTTCCACAAAGACAGATATTTTAAGAGGATGAGAAATTAAAATATAATGTATATATCATCACGCCTATGCCCTGGAGTGGGTGCGGCCCCACGGGCTTAGGTTTTTTAAAATATATTTGTAAATATTCCCTACGAGCACAAAACACTTGAAAAGTTTTAAAAATTAGCTACAAGTATGTTTACAGACTCAACTCTCAGGAAGGATTTTGAAACTATCACTTAAATACATCTCCCAAACTTTGAAATAGAAATAGGATATATGAGGTGGACCCTCTCCTGAAGCCCCGTCATGAACGCAGAGATGGAGGAGACCTCTGCCAGGAGGGGAGTCAGGCATGAGGAGGAACCATGATTCTCTTCGCAAATTACACCTTCCTCATCAGCCATCTCAGAAGACTGCGGCCATGCACGGTGAGAACCTCGGACAGAGGCCAGCTTTCTTGCTTTGTGTTCCAGCATCTTCTGACTCTCCTGAGAGGACTCTTGTCAGGATTTGCTGAAGTAAGAGGAGCAGCCCTCCAGCAGCTACTAGACACAAGTGCTACTGGTTCATGTACATACATTGTGCCATTTAATCCCCAAAGCCATCCTGAGAGACAGGTGCGTGCCCCGCACTGCAGAGGGAAGCTGAGCTAGGAGAGGTTAGGTAATGCCCTCAAGGCCCCAGACGTAGAGTCTGCCTGCTTCTAAAGCCCCAGACTAATCGTACAAGTTCACAATAGTCAACTTTTGATAGTAATAGTAATATAAAATAAGTTGACATTTATGGAGTGCTTAATCTTTATAAAGGCTTTACTGCTGCATTTGTTCCTCACAAAAGCATTATGAGTTGATTGTATTATTTAAAAAGGAAACAAAAGCTTAGTGAAGTTAAGTAATTTGCTCAGAGTTGCCAGTTCTAGAAACTTGTGGAAATGTGACGTTTGACCTCAAAGTTGGAAACTGTAACCTCTACCTCCTTGTCCAAGTCAGTCCGGCTCTGCTGACTGGGAAGTGGGAAAGCAGGACCCAAACAGCAGCATTCGGGGTTTGCTGAAGGGTTTCTCCCACAGCTGAAGATTTCCTGGACCGGGAGGGGTTACATCAAGCAGGATTAGTTTGTCAGGTTGGCCGAAGGCCAGACAGAGCTGGGACTCCCTGCTCAGAGTCTATGTGAACCTCTGAACTTCTGTTTTCTTGCTGTGAAATGGAGAGGCTGGACAAAACACTCCCCAAGATCTCCTGACCTCTGACTTCCATGGTTCTACGATGGAATATGGACATTTTTGTGTGGGGAAGGGAAAGGTCTGAGAACAAAGATATGCCCTCCATTTAACAGGGATCCACCCGGCCTCCAGCCTGAAGGATGCCCACCTCCCCCGCTCCACAACCCCAACTGTGTTCTCCAACTTCTAAGCACAGGCTGTTTGTTTTTTTAATTGAACTATCATGTAAAACATCAATCCTTCATTTAATTCCTGAATTTCAGGGAAATATCCTTTGTTTCTGGAGACTCCTTGGTTTCAACATGTGGGGTTGTTCCCTTGAATCAGCTTCCTTAAGAATATCAAGCAATGCTCACCTGGCCTTGTCCTCTGTGCAGGTTTTCTCCTTGACTCAGCAGCAATTAATCCAGAATTTTACTCCACAATGCGCCAATTTCCTGAGACACAAAATTTGGGAGATGTATTTAAGTGATAGTTTCAGAATTCCTCCTGACAGTTAATAGTCTGTAAACACACTTTTAGCTAATTTTTTAAATTATTCTTTTATTTTTTATTTTTTTGGCCACACCATGCGGCACGTGGGATCTTAGGTTCCCCCGACTAGGGATCGAACCCGACCCCCCTGCAGTGGAAGCACGGAGTCTTAACCACTGGACCGCCAGGGAAGTTGCATTAGCTAATTTTAGAAACGTATCAAGTGTTTTGTGGTCATAGGGAATATTTACAAATGTATATATAAAAAAATCTAAGCCTGTTGATAAACTTCCCATAATAGTCTGTTGCCTCTAACCAGTAGCACAGGGCCGTGAATTCTCACTCATCCCCTCGATAGTTCCTGACTAAAGGTCAGGGGTCAGGTCTCATACATGTCTCATGTTTTGTATTTCTACAGCCTTGGTTCAGTGCTGTCCCTGTTTGTTGAATTGAATGGATTTTAGTAAAGGAGTTCACAGGTTTGTTTAGTCTATTTGTTGCTGGACAGCTCTAACAGAATGTCATTCCCCAGCAGAACTAAGACATGTTTCCGGGTAATGCATTCCTCATAGCTGGGTAGAAGGGAGAGGAGCTCACCAGATCCTTACTGACAGGCAGCAGGAGGAAAGAACAAGAGTACTGGGAGCCTCTGTAAGCAAACGGTTCTGAAGACTCATCCCTGCTCACTTGTTGATATTTTAGCAGATACACCACACCAGCTGTGTGCAGTAGGAACTACCTACGTATGAACGTTGAACTGGGCTTCCTTGGCCCAAACTCAACTGGCAATAGAGAAGAAGTCTTCTTACACCATCCTCCACCTTAAAAGCAAAGATGTATTTTGTGTCTAATCTCCGGGAGCTTGTAGTTTTCCATGCGGCTGGATATAAGGGTCATTGCTAGGTCTACATCCACTCTCCCATCTTTCCCACTATCTACTATCATATGAGCTAGAGATTCTCACCTTTAGATTTTATTCTATATAGAGCTCTAGGGATGAAGGAGGCTGATGAGGTCACTGACTTTCTTTGTCCAACACTGCAGCCACTAGCCACATGTGGCTATCTAAATTGAAACTAATTAAAGTTAAATAAGAAGTTTTAAAAGACGGTTTCTCACTGGCACTAGCCATGTTTCAAGGGCTTAATGGCCACTTGTGGCTAGTGGCCACCATACTTAAAGCACAGAAGTAGAACATTTCCATTATCACAGAATTTCTATCAGATAGTGCTGGTAGACAAAAGCACTGATTTTAAAAACAGAGGAGAGATTAAATGCTTCACTCAAGGGCCTCGGCAGAACTATGAATGAAACCCATTTTTCCATACTTGAAAGCTACTCTTCTCTTCACTACACTGGAGGAGGTGTCATTTAAACTACCCAGGGGAGGAGTTTCTCAGTGGCATGTTAATAATACACATCATCACAAGTTAACAGATAGGACCATCTAGTCCTCCCTGGAAGAAGCCAGGTCAGGCAGTGTGGAGAGCCAGGAAGAATGAGTCACAGGAGATGAGGGTCCATCATGACTCAGGGCATGGGTCAGGCAAAGCCAGAGGCAGGGCGTGTGTCATCCACATCTGTATTTCCCGGCCTGGACCAGAGTTGGGACTCCATTGTGCCAAAGGAAACAAGAGGAGCCAGGGGTGGCCTGAGTGGCTGGGTATTAAGCCAAAGGACAGTTAGGGAAGACTGGAGAACTCTAACCAAGATCTTCAATAAGAAGAGAGTGTCGCTGTGCCAGCTTTTCACTCTGTCTTGTCTTGGCCCTCCAGATTTAGGCTCTGCTTACTGGGATGTACAACACCGTTCCGGAGTTGTTAAACTTTGCCTTAGTTCATATCCTAGGAAACTTGGTAATGAATTTCAACCCGTTGTGAAAACATAGACAAGGTATAGGTTAAAAGTTTAGTTTAGTTTTGTTTTCAGTAGCTGTAGAGCTGAGCCATAGAAGGAGTGCAGGATGGGAATTCAGAAGACCTGGGTCTGTTCTCCAGCACTCTTTGATCCTGGGTACCTCACTTAACCTCAGTACCCTCATCTGTGAAATGGGACAACAGTAAGGATTTCTTGTCAGGATTGTTGAGGAGATCAAGTGAGGTAATATTCAAGACAATTCTGTGCAAAGCAGAGGGCTCTGTACAATTGTGGATTAGTTATTATCTTTATTATTGTTCCCTCACTTGGCACCTCTTTCACACAATTATGGTGCTCAATTCTGGGTGGCCACATTATCTTAGGTTTGCCAGACGTACGTGTTTTTCCCCCCAAGATGTATTGTGTTTAAACAATCGATGGATCTACCTAACATCCTTATTTGAAGATGAGGTAGTCAGCCTATGTGGTTTTGTGAGCCAGCAAAGAATAGTTTAATGGTTCAATCAGCTCCTTGAGGAGCTACATGGTGCTTGAGATATGCCAAATAAGCAGCATGCAACCTCTGTGGGGAGAAGAGAAGTCAGCCTACTTCGTGTGAAGACACAGCTTCCTGCGGAGCCAGATGTAGCTCGCATTTTCCTCTTGCTTTTTCCCAATAGCAGTGCTCAGGGGGGATAAACTTTACTTAACCTAATTAATTTTAATCACAGCTTTCAAATCTCATACTGTGAAAAGAATTACAAATTGGAATACATTAATAGAAGCCATAGTTTATGCTGTAAGCTAATCATGAAATGTGCATTTACATTTTCTGCATGAGTTTGCAATTACCATTAAAATAAAATTCTGTTATGTCCTTTTAAATTACCAAAATGTGAAGAACAGATTGAGTCAGGCCCATTTTTGTGCTAAATTACTAGAAGAATGTCTAAATTTCCAAGAATTAGACAGCTTCCTCCATTTGAGTTGCAGCGAGGAATGATTTCCAGTCATCTGCTCCAAGCTATTTCCATTTTTAAATAATAATCTTTTAAACTAATTGTGCAGATGTCTCACCTGCTTTAACAAGTAGTTCTTTGAGTTTAGTACAGAAGAAAAATTATATATATATGTGTGTGTGTGTGTGTGTATACATACATATGTCTATATACATATTAGGTGTATTTATATCTATACATAAGATCTATCTATAAGTTTGTTTTTAGGTTCCATGTAGACTTTTATGGATATATGTATGTTAGTAAATGCTACCTTATTCCTCAAAGGATCGAGGCAGTTTAGAAGAAACAGAGAGGATATTAGAACAATAATAACATTAATAAAGAATTCATTCCCAAATTAGAATAGAATGGCAAGACATCGTCAGGGTAATATCACAGCTTCTCTGTGTGTAGGGCTCGGCAGTCTTTACCTCCTTCTACTCACTGTATCTCCTTTGGTCCTGAGGCAGGTACCACAGGTGCAGTCGTCTCCATTTCAAGGGTAAAGAGAAAGAGAGAGTGTCAGTGAGGAGGAGAGTGGGTCTTTCAGCTCCAGTCTGAGGCTCTTTCTATAGGAAGGCTCCTGGCATTTAGAAATACAATTTTTGAACTATGATAGCCCAACGAGGAGGAAGCAGTGGGCATAAGCAGCGACCATGTGCAAACTGCATCCTGATATCTGAATATTAGTGACTACAAAACGTTGGGGGGATGAATGCTCCTCCCTCATACAGCATGAAGCTTCAGCTGGTTTGTTTAGTTACCTGGCTGGACTCCTTTAGACTTCGGTTTCCTGGGAATATTTCATATCTAATTATGCCTGGAATGTTCCTAGTATATCGCTGGTTGGTTCTGCAGCAATGCACAGAAACAGCACCCCATAACAACAATAATAATAGTAACAGCAGCTCCCAATTACTGATCACTGTGTTCAGGACAATTTGTCGGATGACAGTCCTTCCCATTTAGTGCTCTGTCTTCCTTCTTCTCAGGCACATATTCCATTTCTGCCAAGATTTCTGTCCAAGATGGCTTTAAGATGCCCACTAACCAGTTTGTCTACCTCTGCACATACCAAGACCATGAGGGCCGTGTTGGACCCCTGGCTGGCCTACATGGAGGCAGATCTCCTTCAGGACCAGGAGGGCTGGGCCTCTTTGTCCAAGGGTGGTCCAGTTCCAGATACCAGGTCTTCTTCAGATGCCGACTTCTCTTGACCTGCTTCCTCCTGGCCTGACACTCATGGCTGACGTCACTTGCTTTTGGATTCAGATATCGAAAGACCCTAGCCTAGGGCCCCTTAGGCCCAGGCACAGGGCCTGGATCTCGTCCATCGTTAAAGCAGGCAGTGTGTGGTCCCTGGAAGACCTGGGCTTTCAGATCCTGCAGAGCTGGGTGTGAGCTGTGGCTCCACTGTGTGACTGCTGGGTGGTCGGGTGATTCACTGAACTGCTCTGCACTTCAAGTGCCTCATCTGTGAGCAGGGATTTACGGTCTGCTTTGCAAGGGCTTTGGGTGAAGATGAATGTGACATCTATGTAAAGCATGAAGACAGTCCCTGGCACATGATCAGTGTTCATTGCCCTGACACTGAGGCTCTGCCTGGGCCCTTGTCTGAGCTCCTGCTTCCTTTTCTTGTGGCCCTAGTGTCTCACTTAATTCCTGTCACAGGAGCACTCTGGGCCAATTTTCTGAGCAAGTGCCAGCCCCATCTCACCATTTCTGCCTCCTTCCTCCCCACTTCCACCCTTCAATTCTAGGTCTGTGGTCTCTCAGACCAGAGGGCCTGGACTCCTGCTGGATGGGGCCCTGTGCCTGGTTGAAGGGAGGATCTGAATACGGTCCTCTGGAGGTCTCTGCGCTGAGCTGAGGGCAGTGAATCCCCTGTGGCAGGTCTAGGTTGGCAGGCCATCGGGCAACAAGTGCATTTGATCTCGCTACTCAAAGTGTGCTCCGCGGACCAGCAGCACTCGCATCACCTGGGAGCTGGATGGAAATGCAGAATCCAGGCCACTGAGTCAGAATCTGCACCTTGACAAGATCTCCAGTGATACATATGGACATCAAAGCTTGAGCAGCCCTGGATCGCGCCTCCGCGTCACCTCTACAGGAGAACTCGGGTCCTTCTTTCCAGGGTCAGCGCTGGTGTCTGCAGAGCCTCCAACAGGTGTGTGTTCAAAACATGCATTAAAGTCAAATTTAGTTTAACATTCCATGTAGGAGTGTTTTATTCTTCTTTCTAGGTTGTCTAAAGCAAATTTTTGAATCTCCTTCCCCGACACCCACAGCGAATATAGGCTGCTGCCAGCTTGCTTCAGGTTAACTTGCCTGTCCCCACGCCACGCAGTAGAGTCTCCTGATGATACCTACTCCAGCCCTTTCCTATTCTGGAAACACAATCACACACACACAAACACAGGCATGCACACATACATCGATGCATACATATACATATACATGGACATGATCACATACATACGTGCACATACACCAGAGGCCATGCCATTTCCCACCCCTGGACCTGTTGTCTCTTCTGCCTGGGATGTCCTTCATGCCTTCTTTTGATTAAATTTTAGTCACTTTAAGTTTCATTTAAAGTGTCAGCTTAGCCAGGGCCGCCACTTTGCTTCCACAAGACCCTACAGAAGATGGCTGTGTGGTGGTGTTTCTACTGTCATCCCATTGCATTACAATGTTTTGTTTGTGGCTTGATCAGGTCCTGGAAACACTGAACCCAGCGAGGGCAAGGGCCGAGTTGTATTTATTCATCTTTGTATCTGCAACACTCAGCACAATGTCAGGCACGTTGCAGATGCCCCGAGAATGCTTATTGAATAAATGAAGTGGAAAAAAGCTGAGCTTGTTCTGGTGGCTTGGTGTTTTCTCCTTTGAAGTTTAATCAGAATGAAATGAAATTACTGCAGACTCCAAGCGTTTGGGGAAAATTCTGTAAAACCTTGCAACCCAAGTGGAAAAAACAGATCAAAGGGAAATTAGATGGCAATTTGTTTTAAAAAAATTTCTGCGGCGCCATTTTAATTAGAGAATATTCTTCTCATTAAAATTAGGAACTCCCAGGGAAATACTTGGGATGTCCCTCCTCACATTTTTCACCAGCTATTACAGGGCCCACTGAGCAGTCTTTGTGAGGGAAAGCTACGAGGATGCAGCAATAAGACACTCAGCACTCACACAGCTCTCTACACTTTCCACAATTAAGCCTTTCACCCCCGCTTGCTCTGTGGAGAAGGCCAGCGTTGTGGACTGGATTTGATGGCTGAAGAGGCTCTGAGCATAAATGATGTGCTCAAGGCCACACAACTGGACCATCACAAGCAGAGCCCAGAGTTTTGCATCCTCTTCCCATGTCAAGCAGTTTTTTTCCCCAACCTCAGTATAATCCTGTTTGACAAATAATGTACATCACACCCAAAGGCTCTTCATAAGGAGACGGGATCAGTGTTTCTCAGAATTTGGGATGTCACAGATCAGTCAGGTGACTGAAACTAAGTTTAGATTTGCCAACTTTTTACCTTGCTAATTAGGAATGCTAAGGAAATCTATGTTCAGAATTATGTTATAAAATATTGACATTTTTATTTTTATTTTATTTATTTATTCCTTTATTTTGGCTGTGCGGCTTGTGAGATCTTAGTTCCCTGACCAGGGATTGAACCTGGGCCACGGCAGTGAAAATGCCAAGTCCTAACCACTGGATCACCAGGGAATTCCCAATATTGACATTTTTAAAAGAGGAATGATCTCTGAATAAAGCCCAGCTTTTAAAAAAATTGAATCCATTTAGCTCATGAAAAACTCACCCCACTGTTGTTATTTTTGTCATTTCACAGCAGGCCAATGAAAACCAGCGATAGTTTGGAGCTGAGTTTGGGAGACACAGGCTTTGCCGAACTTTACTTGCTAGATCCACGTATTTTGTTGAAACCCCAAAGCCAAGCCTTTGTAGCAGAGAACAGTGAAAGGTCACCAGCTGGTATTCCACACCGAGGTCAGTCACTTGCTCCTTACACAAACGTGGCAGAAGGCACAGCTCACTCATGACATTACTTTTCTGGAGTTAGTGTGTTATGCCTCTGCTTTATGCTCCTTAGAAAGAAGATGGAAGACTTGAAGGCTTGATGTGATTTTTCCTAGTAGTTGTCAGTAGGATTAGGCTAAGCAAGTCCCTACCTGAAGACCTTATCCCGTGGTGTACCCTACTCTTATTTTTGCTTTGTCCACACAAGAAAAATACAGAAGATAACTTAATGTTGAGATGTGAATTTGGGGGCTTATGTGCTAAGGGGAAATTTTAAAAAACAAACATAAACTCTATGAACATTATGAGGAAATTATGGAATAAAAAGTCTAAAAATGATTACCATGATTGGTTGAAGGGGGGGAATTGTAAGAGATTTTTGTTTTCCAAGTTTTGTTCCTATACTTATATTACTTTTAGAATTTAAAGTAGTTTTGTCATTATAAAGAAATGAGAAAAATTGAAAAGTTACATCTTTACTGGCTTTTAGGGATTGTCAATGAGATATTGTAAAAGCAGGTAGAAGATGAATCAATGTGCTATGGCAGGTTGTATTTTCCAAAGAGGGCACAATGGCATCGCCCCTCCATCAACCAATTGAGTATACCGAACGATGCAATGTGACTTTTGGGGCTACGTTGTAAAAAGCCATGTTCTCTGCTCTGCTCTCTTGGAATGCTGCCCTTGGAATTCAGCTGCCATGCTATGAGGGAGCTCAGAGGAGCAGCCCAGGTGGAGAGCCCACATGTGGACGTTCTGGTCAACAGCCCAAGTGAGGATCCAACAGCAACTGCCAGATAGTCAAATGAAGAAGACTCCAGATGATTCTTGCTCCAGCCTTTGCGTCTTCCCGGAGGAGGCCTCAGACACCATGGAGAAGAGACAGCTGTCCCTTCTCTGCCCAGGTCAAATTCCTGATCCATAGAATCCTTAATTCAAAGCATAATTAAACGGTCGCTTTATACCATTAAGGTTTGGGGTTTGTTACATAAGGAACACATGTGTAGTATAATTCTTTTAGCAAAAGTAAGCAATCAAGGGCAAAAACAAAATCCCTGTACATCTACATATACAAAACATCTGTGTATACAAAAGAACTCCTGTACATACATATATATATAAATATATATTTATCTAAAAATTTTTATTGTGTTAAAATTCACATAAAATTTACCTCTTTAACATGTACAGTTTTATGGCACTAAGTACATTCATATTGCTGTACAACCATCACCACTATCCATCTCTTGATCTTTTTCCTCTTCCCAGATTGAAACTCTGTACCCATTTAACACTAGCTTCCCACTCTCACCTCCCCTCAGCCCCAGGTAACCACCCTTCTACCCTCTTTCTCTGTGACTTTGACTAATCTAGGTACCTCATATAAGTGGAATCATACAGTATTATGGCTGCCTTAGACCACTTAGCATAATGTCTTATAGGTTCAACCATACTGTAGCATGTGTCAGAATTTTCTTCCTTTTTAAGGCTGAATAATATTCCATTGTACATATATACCGCATTTTGTTTATCCATTCACCCATCAATGGACATTTGGGTTGCTTCCACTCTTTAGCTATTGTAAATACTGTTGCTATGAACATGGGTATGCAAACATCTGTTCAAGTCTCTGTTTCCAATTCTTTGGGGTATATACTCAGAAGTGGAATTGTTGGATCATGTGGTAATTCTGTTTAATTTTTTAAGGAAGTATCATACTATTTTCCATAGTGGCTGCACCATCAGTGTGTAAAGTTTCCAATTTCCCCACATCTTTAACAACACTTCTTTTCTATTTTTTTCTTTTTCTTTTTTTAATAATAGCTCTCCTAGCGGGTGTGAAGTGGCATCTCATTGTGATATCTTTGATTTGTATTTCCCTAATGGTTAGTGATGTTGAGCATCGTTTAATGTGCTTATTGGTCATTTGTATATCTTTTTTGGAGAAATAGCTATTTAAGTCCTTTGTCCAATTTTTAAATTAGGTTTTTTGTATATATTCTTTTAAATGTATGTATACACACACACACACAAATATATATATATATATATATATATAAAAACAGGGAAGAGGCAGAGAAAAGCAGCCAATGGCGTGTTACCTCAATGGTATGTGTTGGTGATAGAAGACCAGGAAAAGCGAGTCCTCTTTGCCTTTTATGTCAGGTACTGGAAGGTTTCACTTGTCACCAGCATGTGTCACTAATTGAATAAAGAAAAAAAATTAAAGAAACTACCAATAAAATGTCATTTTGCTTAAGTGTCTCAAAATATCTGATGAGGTTTTTTCAATAGTACAGCCAAGAAAAAAAAAATTGTCTTGTGCTGACCCTCCAAGCTTATTTCATTGCTAAGATTTTAATGAGAAGACTTCCCTTCATTGTTCTAGTCGCAGATGCTCGGCCTGCGTTTTCCCACCTCCCTCCACCCTCCTCCCTTGTGGAACAAGCTCAGATCAGGAGAGGAGCCTCTCTCTCTTTAAAGAGACTATTTGTTTCCATGGTAACTTGCCTTCTTCATCTTCAGAGTTGTAAACTGGGAAATTCTATTAAAGGCTTATCCAAGCAGTTGCTTTTGAAATGGTGTCTGATATTAGCTGTTTGCTTCATTCACCTTTGCTGCCCAGTAATCTTTTGAATTTGGTGATTCTAGCAAATGGAGGAAGTAAAATGAAACAATGTGAAGCTGATTATAATCGGTCTGACTGGCCCCGCTGTGCACGCTCGTCAGGTACTGTCATGGGCTGTCTTATGGAGCACCCTGGGGGTCTGTGATTTCTGTGGCCCAGGCCCACCTCTGCACTGGTCTCTGGCAGCGGAGACCAGCATGCAAGCAGACCTGCGTGGAGAGGCCCCCGTGAGGTCAGCTGGAGAAGGGATAGAAACTAGCTCTGTTGTCAAAAATGACTTTGATTGTTAATGCATTTCAAGTCTTATCTCTGAGATTCTGCTATGGGCACGTGGAGTTCATTATACCCCTGCTGTGAAAGCAACTGTAGTTCAAACAGGTGCAAATAAAGCCAGTAACCAAATTACATGAGGCTGATGATTTAAGATTTTCCAGGAGAACCTATGCTTGTAAAGCTTCATGTATTGATTGGAAATAGAAGGTGTTTGGGGGTTTTATTGACCAGTGTGATTGATAGGCATGAAATCTATATGGTTTTTAATCTCTGGATACTCAAATAAATGTCATTTAAATCAGTTTACAAACATAGAAAATACCTTGAAAGCTCTGTTCCTACTCAGGAAATTCAGCTATTTTATTCCTTTTGAAAGCAACTTCATTTGATTTTAGCAAAAAATAACATTCTATTGGTTTTCCTGGGTTTTTTTGTGTGTTTTTTTTAAAGCTAATTGTTGATTAATAGCTTACCTCCAACTTTTGAACACATTTGCTAGGTAAAATATTAATATTTAAAAATATTTAGATTGGGATGATGAAAAAGTTTTGGAGATGGATAGTGGTGAGGTTGTATAATGTGAATGGACTTAATGCTACTGAACTGTACACTTAAAAATGGTTAAAATGGTAAACTTTATGTTATGTATGTTTTACCACAATGAAAATAATACTTCAAATTTTCCAATTGGAAAATATGAAAGTTTCTGCAGTTGCTAAAGAAAAGCCCATTAAGCAAAACATAATTATATGAGAGTCTCAGGTTCCTAGCTAGCTTCCCCACACACACTTTTTTGAAGTATAATTTAAAAATTAAAATCGTATAAAAGTTGTAAGGGGGCTTCCCTGGTGGCGCAGTGGTTGAGAATCTGCCTGCTAATGCAGGGGACACGGGTTCGAGCCCTGGTCTGGGAAGATCCCACATGCCGAGGAGCAACTAGGCCCGTGAGCCACAACTACTGAGCCTGCGCGTCTGGAGCCTGTGCTCCGCAACAAGAGAGACCGCGATAGTGAGAGGCCTGTGCACCGTGATGAAGAGTGGCCCCCGCTTGCCACAACTAGAGAAAGCCCTCGCACAGAAATGAAGACCCAACACAGCCAAAAAAAAAAAAAGTTGTAAGATATACAACTTGATGTTTTGCTATATGTATATATTGTGAAAAGATCATTACAATAAAGCCAGTTAACATATTCATCTCCTTACACAGTTACTATTTTCTTTCTCTTCTTTACTATTTTTTTTTTTTGTGGTGCGAACTTTTAAGATCTACCCTCTTAGTGAATTTCAAGTATGCAATACAACACTATTTTTAGTCACCATGCTATACATTACGTCCCCATAACTTATACATCTTATACCTCAAAGTTTGTATCCTTTGACCAACATCTCCCCATTCCCCTCCCAGCTCACCCCAAGTCCCTGGCAACCACCATCCTACTCTGTGCTCCTATGAGTTTGACTATTTTACATCCCACATATAAGAAAATATTTGTATTGTAGTATTTGTGTCTGGCCTATTTTGCTTAGCATAATGTCCTTCGGGTTCATCCATGTTGTTGCAATTGGCAGAATTTCCTTCTTTTTTCAAGGCTGAATAATATTCCATCACACACACACACACACACACACACACACACACACACACACACACACATTTATCCATTCATCTGTGGGTGGACACTTAGGTTGCTTCCACGTTTTGGGTACTGTGAATAATACTGCCATGAACATGGGTGTGCAAGTATCTTTTTGAGATTCAGGCTGCTAGCTTTCTGTGAAGCTTTCCTTTATCTTTAAACTTAGACTCCTGAGAAAATCCCAAATTTCACTTTCATCATATTCAGTTTTGAGTCATTTTGAATGTTTTTCTTTTCCCATGAGAGATAATAAAAGTACTATGTTTGGTAGCCCTTATCTCTAGAGACACTGTTTTATTTCTTCATTCCCAATTCTTGCCCTGGAGGAATTTGCTGTCTCACAAGGGTCATCAAAGAACACAAAGTATCCCAGAATTGTAAGGGATCTCTGCGGTCAATGCGTCTGTGGTCCTACCAGGGCAGGCTTCCCTCTCCTGCGTCTTGGGCAGGTGGACATTCAATGTTGGCCTGATTACTTCCAGTGATGAGTGGCTCTCGACCTCACAGGCTGCCCATTCCACCTTTGTCAGTCTCACTTACTACACATTCAGTCAACAGTGTGTCCTCACCCTGTGGCGGGCACTGGGGATACCAAAGGGAACAACATGGATGTGTTCCTGCTCTCACAGAGCTTACATTAGAGCATTGTTCTTTTAGGCTGAAATCTTGTCCCCTTACCTTGGACCCATTTGTTCTGATTACGTCTGCAGAGTCATAAAGAGTGCACGGCATTATTTAGTGAGTGATTGCCATCGGCAGCCTGGAGGAGGTGAGGATTTGTAGGCATGTAAAGTGTCTCAGATCTTAATGAAGTGAGTTAAGCCAGGGGCAGTCACAATACAATCTTACCCTTGCTGCTTCCTGGGAATGGACTGCAGGGGAACGGGAACAGAGGAGGGATGCAGGAAGGATGCGACCACAGCAGCTCAAGTGAGGAATGACAGTGACTTGGACTAAGGCTCCCTGGGACTGTCAATTTGGTCCACATCCCTCCAGGGACACGCGGGCACATCATGACCACCTCGTCCCTTCCTGGTTCCTCGGGCTCGCCTCTCACCCTGCCTCTGCTCCAGCCATAAGGAAGGGCCCTCAGTACTTCTGAGTCCGAAAGGTATCACAATCTCTTCTGCTTCAGGCCTTTGAACATCTTACTCCTACTTCTGGACCATTTCTCCATTATATTTGCCTGGCCAACTTCTCTGCAACCATCAGCATTCAGCTAAGGCATCACTTCTTCCCAGATGCTGTCCAGTTCCCAGGCTACCCACAGGGCCCCCCTTTGGAGCTCCCTCTAGCACCCTGACCTCATACCATGATGGCTCATATCACAATGGGTGGTCCTTTCCTGTTTTACCACTTTGGTTTTTTTCCATTAATCTGCAATCGCCTTGAGGCAGGCACGCCTTTGTCCTGGTGTCCCCAGTGCCATGCCTGGGGGTAGATGCAGGAATGCTCTCAACAGCCATGAGTCAGGACTCTAGGTGGCTCTCCTCGAGCTTTCCCTAGAGTTCTGTTAACATTTCTTTTTTTCCTGAAGATGTTCATTCCCACCCGCCCACAGATACTGTCCCTTGTCTTCACTTTTCAGAATCTCCATCCTTATCAAATACTAATCACATTTCAGTGCTCCAGACTTCTCGATGGTGAACAAGCCTCTCACCATTGCTTTTGTTCAGAAAGAGCACAAAATGGAAAATGCTGACATACTTTTCTAGGATAGTTTCCTTTTTAAATGACATTTCTAGTTCTTTAATCTGAAATTATCAGTTTAGAACGGATTTTAATAACGACATTACAGTTCTAATGGACATCTAATGCTCGCATTGCAAGTGCTTGTCCAGTTTTTACTCTCTTGAGGATCCGATTTTTAAAATATATTCATTTCATTGTTACTCGGGACCTTATACCTTTTTTCAAAACATTGGCCTTTGTCTCCCTGAGTGATGTTCAGACTTCAGCAAAATGTCAAGAGCCCAAGCTGCCTGCCACTGCACCCCACCTTGGCCACGCCCTAGCTGGGTCGCCTCAGGCAAAAGATTCCACCTCTCCGTGCCTTCTGTCCTCCTCGGGTATGAACTGGGGATAACAGTGCCTACCTCAGAAAGTTCGTGAACCCTAAGCAGGTTAGTACTTGTAACACGCTCAGGACAGTGGCTGGCGTTTGCAGTGGCAACAAATACCTTCCGAGGGAGGGGAAAGAGAACAGGAGGAGCTGTGTGTGCTGGGGCAGCCGGGACCTCCCCTCCGCACAGGGCCATGGGCAGGAGGAGGACAGGCCAGCCGACGTCCCACATGGGAAGACGGGGCTCCACCTGGGGAGTGGGCTCCGGCAACACCTTTGAGAACGGAACCTATCTTTCTGAGCCACGGTAGCTTCAGGAGCTCTGATCTGATTGTCCTGGTGCTTTCCCACTGATCGAACAGATAAAAATAGTTTCTTGAAGGCCTAGGCTGTTTTGAAAATATCATCACCCACTGAAAAACGGAAAAAAAAAAGAACATTCCCTGACATTATAGCTTTAACTTAATTTTCATAGCAGTTAAAAACTTAATTAACTTAAAACTTAATTAAAAACAATTGCTATGAAAAAGCTAAAATTTGGGACAGTCTGGGACAGTACCAGGAATACTTAGAAATGGAAAATACTTCTTTTGGATGATTTTTTCTTCAGCTAAGAAAAACTGACATGATTGAGCCATTGCTACTTTTTGCCTCTATTAACTTTCTCATTAAATAACCTTTATTGGTATTTATATTGGTATTTTTATATACTTTATATACATTGGTATAATATATTATAAAGAGCATTTATGCCCTGCTTGCCTCAAAATGTAGAAGCAGTCCATAATCTCACTATAGTGGGTAATAGGATGAGGGACTAAATGTAGACTAGCAACCATATAGGGGATGCAGATGGCTCAGACACCATCTACTCGACACCTGTGATTCTACTCAGGGGGCAGGACATGGGGCCAGACACCTTGCTGGGGTTTGGGAGAGGAAAGGTCAGCAAATTCAGCTGAAGGTCAAGAAGGCAGTTCAGCCAGGCAGGTGGAGCCTGGTGTACAGACAGCAGGGTGCCCAACAGAAGGTAAGGCAAGTAGCTGAGCTTGGAAAGTTCTAGCAAGAGGTGACAGGGTGCCATGAGCTCCAGAACAGAGCATCTGGGAACAGACCGTATTTGGATGTCAGATAAGCAGGAACCGGCCAGCCCAAGAAGCTTAGGTCAGCTGCTAACAGGGTCCAGATTCCACGGTGCGGGTTGGTGGGATTAGCGTCTGCAATGGCCAAGATCAAGGCAGGAATCCAGCGCTAAAGGGGAGCTGTCCTCCTACTAGGGCACCACCTCAGAGCCCTATAAGCAGTAAGGGGGCCCTGATGTTGAGTCCCTGAATGGCCCACACTCCCTGTCTGTGGACAGGACTGAGCCGAGCTGCATGGAGGAGCATGGCTGAGCGTGGTGGTAGGAAAAGCTATGTAGGCATCGTTTAGGCAAGCTTTCAACTGCAAGTGGCTGAAAATTCGAGTTGCTGTGGCTTATTGCATAGGGACATTTATTGCTTCTGTCTGGAGAGTGTGATCTCAGGGTTGGTGGGGCAACCCATCAAGGTCATTCCCATCCTCAGCTCCATCATCCAGACATGTGGGCTCTCTGTCACCACTGTCATATGATAGTTCTATGTATTAGGTCCTCACACTGGGTCCTATGCAGGAAGGAGACATGGGAGCAGAAGCCTTCTTTCTTCCAAGCCTCTGCTGTCTGGAAAGAGAAGGCCTTTTCAGAAGCCTCCTAGCAGTCTTCCCCTTCAACTGCCCATTGGCCTTATATAGGTCACTTAGCCACTCCAAGCAGTAACAAGAGTTTGAAATGCAAATCTTATGTTTCCTGCTTCTACAGAAGGAAGCAGGCAAGGGAGAAGCATGGTGGAGACAGTGGTTGCTGGAAATCTTTACACAATTCTTTTTACATAAATCTTTCCCCCCCCTTCTCCCTTAATTTGAGCAGCACCCTAGAAAAACTTTCCCTCTTCCTTGTCAGAAGCACCTTAATTGCTTTGGCTCCTTTAGGAAAAAATGGTATGGATGTTCTCACAGGTTTACAGCTCACTCCCCTCTGAGAATGGTCAATCCTGACTCTTCAGGGTCAGGTGTTTTGCATATGAGCCCCCAGAACGCGTGACCCACGGTGAGGTGGGGCACCAACGCCTGGACAAGGGGCAGCCCAAGAGAATACTACCTTACACTCTCTTTGAAAACTGCCAAGCCTTCCTAGGCCAAGGAGAGTCAATTTCAGGCAGTTGAGTTCTTAGGCCTCCTCCCTCCCCTTATGCCAATCCACGTCCTTAAACAGAAAAAGCCCAAGGATATAATGAAAAAAGAAGTATGTAACTGTAAGGCAGGAAGAATTTCCTTACACACTAAGAGTGGGGACCCTCGAATGCTGAAAAGATCAGTTCTTCTAGCTTAAAATGGTCCAGAAAACAGTTGAGCAAGAGGGACATTTTAGGGTCTTTTGATCTGGAGGTACCCGGTCTTCAGGGGATGCAGAGATTATAGAACAGGGTGCACCCTGGGGAGAAATATATGGGTCATTGGGCGCTTTCAAACACATAATGAATCATAAAGTTTACCTCGCTTGTGTTCTTTCTGAAGGTGTTGGATGATATACTTCAGCAAAATGAGGGAGTAGATCATGAAACAGACAGACATGAAGTCCAGGAAACAGGGATCCAGCCCGAGAAAGCAGCGCAGGCGGGGCTCACAGGATGACAGCTCAGCACTGGCCTGGAAAGCACCAAGCCTCTGCGGCAGCTGGAGGAGCTGAACTGGGCAGGGAGAACGTTGGCTCCACAGGGGAAACGGATCTGTAACTGTGTTTGAGAATATGAAAAGTTATTGATGGGTGTGGGTGATACTCCTGTTGGAAGCATTTATTTAAAAAGGTGATAAATCTATAGGCAAATGAAAAAAAGTACTGGGAGAAACATATTTTTTAGAGACAGGCAATATAAGTATAGTCATACTTTACTTGGCTCAGCAGTGAACACTAGTTACATAGTCATGATAATGTAATTTTGGCTGACTTAATCCAAAATTGTGATGTGCTATGTTGGGATAAAAGAGTAGGGGAAACTGAGAGCCGTGTGTGTAACGCAGCTAAATTCTCCGCAACCGTAATACAAAGTCAGAATTTTGGTATGCAAATTTGATAAATGAAGAAATAGCAGTATAACTTATTATTTACAAATATGGGGCAAATATTTAGAATGGGTTGAGAGCAGGGGGTGGGACAGCAGCTGTTCATTTTGTATAAGATAAATTTGATTTAAAGCTATGTGCACGTTTTACCTTAAAAAATTAAAACTCATCTTTAAAAATGCATTTTTAAAAAGTCAGGCAAACTGTTGATTTACTTGCTGAGGTGTGTTCTGTTTCTTTGCTCTGAGAATTCCTGCCTCTGATCTATGGCCAGGCCGCTGTGGAGGTGCTCTCCAATCATGACCCTTCATGAGCCCACCCAGCAGGCAGAAGTAGAGGAGGTGTCAGCATTTCAGGGTTGGTTTTGCCCTCTTGTTAAGCAGAGCCAAGTTCTGAGGAGTTTATTTTTTTAGGAGTTTTAATTAAGCTCAAATTGGGAGTGAAGGGGGAAGGGTTGGGAGAAGAGATGAAAACCCCGTTCCTGGTTACAGCATCCTTGTCATACATTACTGCTTACATAGCAGTGAGCCGCCCCACTCAGCTACCACGGGGGAAATTACCATATGAAAATACGATACTTGGATTACAAAAGGTCCTTGAATACTCCAAGTGATTAGTGTTCAGCTTAATCTTTAGGGATTAGTATTTATGCCAAGTTAATAACTGAAAGGATATTCCGTAAATGACTCATTTAGTCATAGTGTACATTTATGGTTTTACACAAATAATCACTACAATTTATGGTGATTAGAGTATTAAGTTCAATTTCCACTTATGTTTGGAGGCAGCTTTTTCTCTCAGCGTCCCTCAGGTTTAATACAGCAAGACTTAAAATGGGTCACATGTTGTATCTGGGAATGCCATTTTACTGAGAGAGACTCTTCCCATTGTGCTGAGCTTGCAAACATGTCTCTGGAGCAGAGCAGCAGCAACTTGCCCCCAATCCAGGACTCTCCCTACAGTCCCAGAGGTCTTCCATGGGGAGCCTGACTTTTACTTTTGTTCCCAGAACGTTCACTGATTCCTAAATCCAGGTAACATTTTCTAAAGGACTACGAAGAATTTATGGTAACACTGGTGTTACTGTAAATCAGAGGATTTAGAATCTTTTCTGAAAGAAGGAATCCACAAATAAACATTCAATTCTATTTTCCCCAACATTTTGAATCATTCTTCTCTCATCAACACCTGAGGTATAATGTGACAAGACGATGTGAATCAGCCGTAGCAGAGAATGGGGAAGGTAATATTAAATACTGAGATTACAGGCATTTAGAATTGGATTTAGGCCATTCCCGTGTTTACCAATGATGAAACTTGGGGCCCAGCCTCCCACTTCTCCCAACAGCAAGGTGGCGTCCAGCCAGGACCAGAGCCAGTCTGCCTCCCAGGTCTTTGCCAGCTCTCACACAGCCAGCTATAACCCTCCCGTTTTCAGGCTCCAAGGTAAAGCTCATTTGATGACTGCAGCGTCTTCCCTACATCAAGGAGCGATCTGATGAATGCTGACGTTAAGACAAAGCAGAAATGTACCTATTACCACTACATCTATAGTTGGCATGCCTACCTTGGAATTACGAATAATACAAACTCGAGACGGTTATGTCAGTAAATAGTCTGACCTTGTCCCCATTACTTCAGCTCTTTTCTTTTTCCTCCTTTTCTTTACACTAAAAAAAAAAAAAAGAAAATCACTTAAAAAATAGACGGCTATTCACCAAGGAAAAGTTAAAGCAGCATATCCATGTGTTCTTGAAGTCAGTTTGTAGAGGACAGTCCTGTGGGATGAAATATCAGGTCTTAATGGATAATAAAATGTCTCATTCTTAACAGCCAGCAGAATAAGAGCTCTTGGGACAAAGGTGGTACAGGAAATCTTTTAAGTAACAAATACTTAAGTCCCATTTGGCTATTTTCAAGTGTAAAATAAGATCTTTTTTTCCCCACAGAGCCAAAGCACTGCGTCTGGGGGCACATGTGGCTGTCCCACGTTAGTGGATGGGCCTCATGCTCTTGCGCGGGACCGTCTGCTGAGACCTGCTCACATCGTCGACCAACCACCTCCACACGTGTCACTGTGACAGGCTCTTATTTAAGGGGAATGGCACGTTGTTCGGATCCTAAATGAAGTTCCAAGGAACAATTATAGCAATGCTTAAACATTTCAGGCAGCAAAACTGGCTCGGGTACTACCTTGTTTGGGCAAGGAAGGAAATTAAATGCAGATTTCCTGTACTTTTTGATTTACAGACCTGCCCAAAGACGACCAGCATTTCCCCCTTGCCCACGGTTTTGCTTTCTGTGGTTTCAGTTACCAGAAGTCAACCACAGTCCCAAATATTAAATAGGAAATTTCAGAAACGAACAATTCGTAAGTTTTAAACTTCAAGCCATTCTGAGTAGAGTGATGAAATTTTGTGCTGTCCTGCCGGGGACTTGAGTCACCTATCCTTCCAGTGTACCCTCTGTGACGTTAGTCACTTAATAGCCCTTTCCTTTGTCGGACTGACTGTTGCGGTATCTCCGTGCTCGTGCCCAAGTGACCCTTATTTTACTTAATGATGGCCCCAAAGCACAAGAGTAGCAATGCTGGCAATTCGGATATGCCAAAGAGAAGCCATAAACTGCTTCCTCTAAGTGATAAGGGTGAAAGTTTCTGACTTAATAAGGAAAAAAAAAATCATACGCTAAGGTCGCTAAGATCTATGGTAGGAACAAATCTTCTATCTGTGAAATTATAAAGAAGGAAAAAGAAATTTGTGCTAGCATGATAAGTGTATAGTTAAGACAGAAAAGCATCAAATTTGTAAAATAAGGTATTTTGAGAGAGAGACCACATTCACTTAACTTTTATTACAGTATGTTGTTATAATTGTTCTATTTTATTATTAGTTATTGTTGTTAATATCCTACTGTACATAATTTATAAATTAAACTTTGTGACAGGTATGTATGTATAAGAAAAAAAGGGTTCGGTAGTATCTGCGGTTTCAGGCATCCACTGGGCGTCTTGGAACGCATCCCCTGCGGATAAGGGGGGACTGCTGCACGTGATTCCTGTTGGTTTTAAGAAAGTCACTTAAGTTAGTATCACGTAGTTTGAACTGTGATAGTTGGCATGGCTAATACTGGAAAAAACAGACTCACCTGATGCCTTGTAAATGTGAGAATAAGCTGAAGTAGCTTTAAAACTGAGGCATCTCTCTAGTTCTTTCTCTGTTCTTTTGTCATGCTCATCACATTTTAGATGTATATTTAGTTAAGTATCTTTGTAGGAAACAGATTAAAAGTCAGAAGGGTTCTAGAGTGTCTGCGGAAGAAGTATCATCATTTTTCCTTCAACCACAGAAAAAGTTGCACACATTTTCAGGTTTCTTTAGTCTCTATTTTGAATTTAGTAAATGTATCAATCAATGACTAATATAGTCATTCCTGTAATAACTAAAGAAGAGGCAGGTATCCACAAAGAGAAACAAGCAATAAGGCTGCAAGGTAATTTCATTTTGTGAATTACTTTTGCTTTTCAGAAGATAAATATTCAGCATTTGCTCAATAATTTCTGGTGCTTTCAAAGCAATTATCCTGCTGCCATATGGCATTTACAAGATATCACTAACCATTAAATTACAGAATAAAGAATGCATTTCACTACTTGGAAATGTAAAAGTACCATGAAACTCAGATAAAGTTAAATAACCATTTGTTTCTCAGAACAGTTTCACTGAAAAAACTGACATGAAGGGCAGGTCATTTAAACAGTAGTTTTAAGTTTTAGTGGGACCTTGTGGCAAGGGCCTAAGATACACTGGAGCAGTGATTAGCCACTGATGGAAAAGGAGAACAGGTCCTGGTGGTAAGCAGTACACAGTTTGCCAATGCACTCTTACTTATGTCTATGGGCACCACTATACCAGGTAGGACCATCGGTAGGCACCTGAATGAGATACCATGTCAAATACTTTTTAAAGAAGATTGTTTTCATTGGTATTTAAAATATTTTTCTGCGTATTGTTTTGTGGTATAATCAACCTAATCTTTCCTTTTTTGAGCAAGCAAAAAGCAGCTACAACCTAAAAAAAAAAAGGAGAAAACTTTAAAAAAATTACATTTATGAAGCATATTTGCTGAAAACCACCAAGTACTTACTAATGTTACTTGCCATGTCCATTCACATTTCTAACACCTGAAGCAATACATATACAAATATACTTACTTTAACAAACAAATGCAAGGGATTTTGTGAGTGAAGTATTAAGGTTCTGTAAGAACATAAAAATAAAGTGATCTTAAATGTTTCAGAAGATGGTAACATTGCACAATCAAGCAGGCCATACTGGACATACCTACAGCCCTCTAAAACCTACATTTGCCCTCAAAAACTGATACTGAAAGATTTTCAAGCATCACTAAAAATGGTCTAATTAAAAATTCCTGGGACTTCCCTAGCGGTCCCGTGGTTAAAACTTCACCTTCCAATGCAGGGGGTGTGGGTTCGATCCCCGGTCGGGGAGCTAAGATCCCTCATGCCTCGTGGCCAAGAAACCAAAAACATAAAACAGAATCAATATTATAACAAATTCAATAAAGACTTTAAAAATGGTCCACATCAAAAAATTCTTAAAAAAAAAAAATCCTCTCAAAGGAGTTAAAATAACCCTTCGAGAGGAGAAAAAAGCTTAAAAAAAGTACATATTGTATCATTTATGTAAAATTCTAGAAAATGGAACTATTTTATATTGTTAGAGAGCAGACCAGTGTCTGGGGCTTGGAGTGAAGGGAGAGATAGATGGCAAGAGATGAGAGAACTTCTGGAGGTGATGGCAATGACCAGGATGTTGGCTGCTGGGTGGTTTTACAAGTGTATACAATATGTCAAACTCAATAAATTGCACGCTTTAAATGGATGCAGTTCACCGTATAAAAATTATACCCCAATTATTCTTTAATAAGACCCCCACACCCACACCCGCAAAAGGGGCAAAAAACAAAACAATCCAAAAACAAGAAAACCTGGGCTAAGTCTCATTTTCCTGCAGAGTGGAGAACGAGTCTAAAGACCAAGCCTCACAGCCCCACGACCTGTAGTTCCATTTGCAGCGCATCCTTCAGGTATGTGGGTGCAGGGTGGGGCGGAAGACTGGAGATAACCTCACCCATCCAATAAGTGAGTGAAAGAGCCGAAGCACCTCGGGACTTGGTGAGCATTTTAAGTTACAGCATAGCCAAGTGGCTTAAAACACAGACTTGGCTTTAAAAGACAAATAGGGGTCTCAATGTTGGGTTTAAAAGTGGTCACAAAGTCCCTGTGCCTTCAAGTTTAAAGTTACCTCACGTTCCCCCTCCTTTGTTTGCCATTCCATTTTCCTTCATGTGGGCTGATAGTAGCTGCTGAGTCTCCGGGCATGTACTTCTGCTGAAATCAGATGATGATGGAAAAGCAGACTCAGGCACAAGTCTTAACCTTTAGAAGCCTATTTTCCCACCTGTGAAATGGGAACACCATCCAACTACCATGTGACTGAAATGGACATGTCACTTGGCATTAGCCACAGCAGCTTGGCTTATCACAGGCGTCCAATAAATATTTGTTGAGGAATGAGTGAATAAGCAGGTATATTTACTAAAGTGAAGGCAGAGTTTATAAGAATGTGTGTGTGCACAGATGTGTAGGTTAGAGGGCTAGTAGGTTGATAAAGAAATGAAATACTTAATGTAATTTAGATAGACTACAAGAAATCAGGTTTCTAATGAGCAGAAGTGTAGTGATGTACACCGTGTTATACTTCATACAAATCAGGATTCACTGAAACTGTGAAGAGAATCCATTTAACCAAAAATTAGAATTGGAGGGAATGATGTATTAACTGGCCAATCACCCAGCCTCTCAAAAATCATGATTATGTTACAACAGCACTGAGTATTAGGATTACTGACTTTTCAGTTTTCATTCGATTTTGTATAACGTAAACATGCTGCTCGAGCAGAACACCTCACAGCTCATTTGCTGATATAAATCATTCACCATTTTTATGACCCAGTTTAGAGTAACAATCTGAATTTTATTACAAACAAAAATAAATCTAAAAAGCTTCCTTCAATTATACAGTATGCACAAGGATTTCTGCATCACATCATTTTACATAAAATGTTCTGCACGACAGAAGTAGAACTTCCTACCATTTGAAGAAAGGAGCTGACCACTGAAAACCACACACACTTACAGAAAGAAACAAAAGTTTCACAGGGAAGGCCTGTGATCTGGCTACAGGCAGGAGCTGAAACTAGGAACATAAAAGAAACTTGCAGAAAAAAAAAAAGACATTTGATGCTCTAAAATACTTCACCAAAAATAGTCAAACATTTGTAAACAGCTTTTAAACAGATCTCTTCAATATGCTATGTTGCTATAAGGTAAATATTCTTAACTGATTTTTATTTGACTCAAAAACCTATTTTTACTGCTGAGGAGTATTTCCCTGTAAGTTAGATAAAAGCTTTGTTTTCCTTCCCTGCAGGTAAAAATAAAATGTAATTAGGGCTTATTCAAGGATCGTTTGTGAATTTTTCAGACTGGGGCCTCTTAGATACTTGCTTGTCTGTTTGCTATTTCCACCTCAAAAAACGAGGGTTAGAATAAATGGTAAGACCAGAATTAATAACAAATTTGGCTCCTTGTTAATATCTCTGAAGGGTTGATGGGTGAGAACACTGATGAAACTGGCTGTGGATTTTAATCATCCCTGCTATCCTTTTCTCCCATCATCAAGGATAATAAGGACTTAAAAAATATGAGCTTGGCAACGCAAGTACTTAAAAACCAAGTAAGGCTGAATTGCACTGAGTGTACAGGACAGCTACAGTACTGAAAATCCCCAGGAACATACTGTAAACAAGCGAGCAAGTGTTCAACAGCCTTTTTTGCATTTGGCATCATGACTTAAAACTACTATTTTCTTCCATTTACTTATTTGGGATATTTTACTGAAGTGATTGCATGTAGTAATAACAATAATAAACTTTCCCTTTAAGTGTGTAGCGTATAGCAAAAACACATTCGTGACTAGAAATAAAACCTGAAATCTAAAATGATAAATCCTAATGGAAAAGTTCAGCCTTAGCATCCACGCTTGGCTACCTCATGCTCTGCGATAATTAGAAAAGTCTCTAAACATTGACTAGGTCCCTTTTGGTGGAGTGACAGATGTACAGACAAGCAGCAATACTATGGAAGAGTGAAGCTTTTCCTTAGAGTTATTTTCTGTGCCAATTTTATTTTACTATTAATACATTAAGCCTAATAACACTTTCAGCTAGGTAATTAAATTATTTGGGAATGAAAACCTCCTTTTATTTAAATGAAGTGATGGTCGATATTTATTTACCAGAAACTTTTTAATAATAGATTCTGAAGAAGCTAAAAATGACACAGTTTAGTACAAACTGTCCTTTACCTTTATTGCTTGTATACACAAGGAATACATTATAAAACTCAGTGGGAAGAAGAAAAAATAATGGAAGAAAAAGTTACCTGCTTTAGTATTTTTAAGAATAGTTTTGATAACTTCTTAGATCAACTTGCTTATCTGAAATAGAGCAAAACTACAATACAATCACGATATAATTCTAATAATCACAGCAATTATGCTTTCATTTTAAATTTTCTCTTCATAAAACATTAATGCTATAAAAATGAGGTCGATGACATCCCTACTTAAAAGACACCTTGTACTGGTATCAAAATGTAATTAATTTTAATACCAACTGAAAAAATAGAGCTTATATAGTTTATTATTTCAATGAAGTTTTATTATTACTTTTATTTTCAAAGTTGGTAGCAAAGTTACTGTTAACAATATAAATTTTCTATTTATAAGTGAAATTCCTTTAAAAGTGTTGAAAGGCAGCAGGCATCCTAGGGTGGGCTTGCAAGGAAAATCAATCATTCCAGTATCAATAATAGGATACTTGATGAATTTAGATTTACTCCTTTAACTTCCTCATTAACTTGTCCTGATTTGCCAGGTTTTTTGCTCATTTGGTACTGTAAAAGAAATCTAGGCCCAAGCCTTTTGGCTGGAGCAATTATTTCCAATTTCCATGATTTCTCTTCAGTTTTTCAAATATACAGTAGAACAATCCAATAATCATTGCAGGAAGGAATGATCATTTAAGCTGGATCATGTTCATTTATCTTTTAATTTCATTTGAGGGATATTAATATTAGAGTCATAAAAGCTTTACAGTTTCAGCACACATACACGCAATCACAGAATTAAAAATCTTTATACCTTTAAAAAAAAAAGGGTTCCATTTTGTTCAATGTATCATAGACAAAGTTTAGTCTAATGAAATATGCTTTTATTAAATACAGCAGCCGCCACTTACCTTTAAATATTTCATGGATAAAGTTCAGTACTGATCCAAGGATGCTGGCATCAAAGCCCTCACTCTCAACTATCCCTAAAGGTTCTGTATTTCTATAATGTACCACCAATTATTATAGATTTATAATACCCTGTCTTTATCTTGGTATATACCATCTTTTGGAAAAAAAAAAATTATTGGTTTTTTGAGATGAGATACAAGAACAAAATCATTCTTGAGGTTCCACCTCGAAAAAAAGACGATGATTGCTCATAGCAGCTAGTTTTTGATACCCCTTTTGTTAGGCTAGCCTTCACACAACGAGCATGCATATACAGCCACGGTTTACTGCATCTGTTTTGAAGTTGAGAACTGCTGCTTATTCAAGTACAGATGCCCCCATGTTATATAAGGAGACAGTTGAATTGCATGTCCACCATGAGAAAAGGAAAATAAACGATGAAACAAATGCAGCAAATATAGGCAGCTGGCATTCAGAACACGCCAAAAAGCTAACACTCATGAATTGTCATTATAAGAGTTTTTCTTTCCTTTAAAAAAAAAGTCTTTCTTTGCATATTTTAAAATTTAACGGTCCCAGAGAATCATGAAGTGCCTTGTCGTTTTTGCTGCTGACTCCTGATGACCTCTAGTTGTTTTTTGCACTGCTGATAGTAAGTAGAAAGGCTTTTGTTTTCATCTAAAAGCTTTTTATGTTCCTGTACCAGACGAGATGTATTTTGCTGGTCCTTTTCATCCTGGTCCAGTTCTGCAACTAGTTCTTGCCTAAAAACAAATACCACACATTACACAGGATGGAAATATTCATACCTTAATAGCTGATGATGGGAGCTCAATTAATTAGAACTTTTATTCTGGGTCTATCATTATGCATCTTAGGTACACTACTCAAATATAATTATGGGCTGGAATGGAAACTATCATCTGTTCTTCTGGCGTAACCATACAAATATCATAATCCTTTTAATAAGCAACTGTACTTAGATAAGTAGTGAAAACAGATAAAATGGTATAATAAAAGTGGCAGAAATTTCATTTGGTATCCCTTTTGTGTAGGAAGGAAGAAAAAAAGGCTGGGAAGGGCTTTATCTAGCTATACTTGAAAATAACACTTGAAGCTTTAATCATTCACATTCTACTTTTATACTCACGTATTCGTATTCATATTCTGAAACCACAATTCTATTTAACTACAGTGCAAAGTGGTAGCTAACAAAACATTTGCAATCTAATTAAAATAGGTGCTATCCAACCTAAATCTCTTTCCTATTTTAAAATAATGAGAAGAATACAAAATACCACTTTGAACCACTTACTCTTGCAAACGTTTTTGGGAAAAACCAGAGTCTTTTATAGGCTGATAAATTTTTTTTGTTTTTAAAAAAATTTATTTATTTATTTATTTATTTATGGCTGTGCTGGGTCTTTGTTGATACGCATGGGCTTTCTCTAGTTGTGGCTAGTGGGGGCTGCTCTTCGTTGTGGTGCGCAGGCTTCTCATTGTCGTGGCTTCTCTTGTTGCGGAGCACGGGCTCTAGGCGCATGGGCTTCAGTAGTCGTGGCATGCGGGCTCAGTAGTTGTGGCTCGCGGGCTCTAGAGCGCAGGCTCAGTAGTTATGGCGCACGGGCTTAGTTGTTCCGTGGCATGTGGGATCTTCCCGGACCAGGGCTCGAACCCGTGTCCCCTGCATTGGCAGGCAGATTCTTAACCACTGCGCCACCAGGGAAGCCCCCCAGCCTGATAAACTTCTTTAAGTGCCTTTTATTTGGGGGATATTATGTATTAGCTCCTAAAGTGAGGCTGCTGGAAATAACTGAATAATTAATGAAAAGTCCTCAAACAAAAAGTTACTAGTAACATTTCTCATTTAAAGTATTTAAAAATCAATTAAAACTATCATATTTTTCACAGTGCCCACAACTCACCATTTGTTTTCCTCTAGCATAGAAATCCTCTTTCAAATGATTAAAGTATGAAAAAGTATAGGTTAAGTGTAAGAAATACATATTCAGACATAAGAAATACAGTTTTTTTCTTATCATAAAGTGCCACAGAGTTCCATAATTAGTTCTACAGTTTGCAGACTCTAATATTTAATCTCCTATTTAGCCTTTAAAATATTAAGTTGAATTCATCTACATCACTGTATTAGTGAACTGTAAAAAAACTACCTACCACCATAAATCAGCTTCATAGGTTATTTCATGAAGGTCACGTTTAAGAAAACTGAAATACTGTTTTTTAAAGAATCTCAAATAGAGAAGTATGGAAATGGGACTGTATTTCTTTAAAAGGGGAGTAAAGCAGTCTCTGTATCTCCCAGAAAAATGCGTGTAAGTACAAAACTCCCTAGAAAAACACTCACAGATATGAAATAAAGCCCTCTAATAAGTAATTCTACTCTCCTAAACATACACCTGGCAAGAATATATCTACATATATGTTTCTAAGATAAAGCACAACTGAACATTAGTAAATCAAATTATTTTACCTTTGTCCAAAGAAACAATAAATCTTTGTAACAATAAATCTAAACAGCTTTTAACTTTAAAATTCTGAGAACATAAAACACATGGTTATGAACACTGGTTTATTTCCCTTAGTTATATTTTTCCTAATATAATAAGAAATAGTCAAAAGAGATGAGTTTTGCAGGGAAAATTGGCTGAAGGGTACTTAAAACTTAAACATAAACGTAGAGAAAATCTCCACATTAGAAATATGCTTAGTGATTAATTCTAAAAATTATTAAGTTTTCATGTCTTTAAACAATATTGCACCTTAACACATTTTAAACTCAAAATACTAATGATTTATTTTTATTCATAAAAGATAACTTACTTTCTCTGTAATAACAATGCAATTTCTGTTTGGACTTTCATATATTCTTGTGCCATTTTACAGTGCTGTTCAAACACTGCCATAGATTCTTTGGAGTTTGGGCATGGTGCTAGAGGCTGAAAATAAATCAGGAATGTTAAAACATAATTAAATCAAACTCAGTATCTAACTGAGAGTTAAGACAGAGACTGTGATATATTTTTATAGCACTAAAGCAATGATCTTTTAAAAATAAGTGTTAAACCAGGCCTAGAAAATCTCAGTGCCCTTTTGTCAGCGTTAACTCAGATCTTAAATTTACACTTGCTGCTTTAACACTTTCTCGTTGTTACAGAGAACCATGACTAGAGTACTCTTGGCCTCTGGTTTTACATTTCAGGTTGCCAGACTTTATTATACTGAAAGATGTTTATAGCTCTCACACTCACGAGGAGACACTGAAGTACATTACTTGTATTTTCAGTCACCATGAACATGCCAAAGTACCACAAAATCTATTAAGCAGAAATGAGCTTATATGGCTTTTACATTTTAATGCACTAAAAATAAAGAGCAAAATGCTATTTTTGGCAGTCTTGAACAAAGATATGAGTATTTTAAGATGATTGTTAGAACAGGAACATATGATTTTGGCAATTTTCATTTTGATTGACTTAACTGAGAATCAGTTATTTCGGCTTGATTTTTAAAAGTTTAAGGAGGTCAACTAAAAGCATAAATAAATGAATATACAATAACAGATAGGAACACAACCATCAGCTTTAAAGATAAACTTCTGTAAAAGGAAAAAGCAAACTTTGCTGAGAAAGTACTCCTTTACCTGTAGTTGGTGATCCAGTGTAAGATAAGCCATTGGGATGGAATTATCTGATCCATTGGTATCTGAAATTAAAGCATGTATCTTATTTATTTTCTGTCACAAATGATTAGAAACAAAAAGCAAGAAAGCATGCATGAGATAATGGTATTGTTTTTCTTAGAGTAAAATAAAAGTTATTGCCGCTGGTAATTTTTGAATTCTAAAAGTAAACAGAGGACATCCAATTACAGATCATTGGAATACAACCATACTCTCACACCTACAATTTAAGTTGGCTATAAGTTGAATAGAACACAGTATATTAAAACATGTAAGCCCTTGTTTAATTAAAAACAAAAACAGTGATATGGGACGTTTATATTTTAAATTCAGTCGTAACTGACTCTACCTAATCAAATCCCACATTCTTTCTTTGATCATGCTAAGTTTACTCTAAGGCTGTGTCAACTCCGGCAACATCAGTGTTCCTTCACAGGGAAAGGGGGAAAGCAAGAGGCACTTTCTCTTCCAGTGGATCACCTTCAATTAGTATAGATTCTAACATGAGCTGCCCATCCCACTCCTCCCAATGAGAATCACTGCAGAAAATGAGCGATGTTATTGACGGGAGTATATTACACACATTGACAGTATGGAAACTGTGACTCAGTATCATGCCAAAAACAGTTAAAAGGGTTAATTCAAACAACCAGCCAATTTCATCACACTATTTGAACAGATAGGTTTTGTTTGTATTTCAAAAGAGGTAAAACTGCCATAACAACTTGCAAGAGAAGCATGGGATGGTTGCTTCCCAATATTAACATTTGTGTACAACAGTTCCAGAAGCAGGAAGAATCACTGTGAAGTAATATGGACTTTTCTACTTCAGAAGTAGCTGCTTTCCCATCGTTTATAATAGAGAACAAGTGAGCTAAACAAGTGAGCTGTTCAGCCCTTTTTCTGATAAGCGACTCCTTGAAAGAGTGGTGCGGATGAAGGCAGGCAAGGTCAGGACGGCCGCAAGGCTCTGCCTCAAATGCAATAGGAAACCAAGACAGTTTGACGGTTCAGTAACCTCCTGATTTACTGCTGACTGATACTCTAGCTTCAGTTTTTTTTTAAAAGGCCATGAAGAATGTGCTTGCAAATAACTCCAGAAGCGAAGCTAAATCAGACCAAATGAGATAATGCATGTAAGGAATACCGTGCAGTGCTAGCTAGCCTATGGTGAGCACTCAACACACGGTGCTGGTGGTGGTTATTATTATTGTTTTAAAATTATTGTTATTGATACTAAACGAAGAATTGGGAAAGGAGGGCAATTTTAAACACTCAAGTTTACATTTCAGATTAAAAAAGTAATGTTAATCAAATACTGGAGTGCAATAAAGAAGGAATAACAGAGGATTGCCTAAGAGAGCCTTTACCCTAAAATTATATATTAACATAAAGGTTTTTCTGAAATGGCTAAATAAGAAATACATTTATTTCTCTGACGAAACCTCTCCCCACCCCATTACAATAGTTTCAAATAATGCTCCCACCAAACACTGCTTTCCACAAAATTAAACTGATTAAAAGTGACCTCCCTCTGACCTTACTGGAAAAATTAAGTGTCTTGAAAGAGTTTTTTCAACTTAATATTTCCACTCCTATTGCTCTTTCTTAAATCTTTGATACTTGATATATCCTATTAAATCAGTCCCCTATATCCGATACATATTTCAGAATTAAATATATCAGTGTTTCACAGTATTCTGGGGGTGAAAAAAAAAGTCCAAGGATTGTGCTAGTCAAACAATTTTAAAGCCCTTTGAGAGTGGGGAACTTAAGGTCCTTTACTGAATTTCATCTGTTCTCTGAAACCAAGACGTGAGATTTTCTCACTTAAACTGAAATTTAGCTTTCAGTTTCTGGTTACAAGACAGCAAGGCTATGCCACAAAAGTTTGTCTTTTAATTGCTGATCAAATGTAACCTCTTTTCCTAAATGTCCAGATTCACACTGATTTGGTTAAGTTAGGTGGAATCTCTTTTCTAGCCCCTTAAACACAATACTTATAACTATCTCATATTCTCTATGTGCTCCCTTC